>NC_044982.1:8813122-9147810 GCF_008728515.1 Papio anubis | reverse complement strand
ACTCTTTGTAACAAGTTCAAAGACCATCCATTGAAGAGGGTTTTATTAATCTGAGGCTAAAAATACTTTGTAAATTGCATAAACTTAGCAATTATATATCTTTCCTCAGATGAAAAAAAATCAGAATTTATTAGAAAACAGCCTAAATGGATGTCACCTTTGGTTTTAAAAGCATTAAGAATGACTTTAATGCCTCCCCAGCTCCTTTAACATTTACGTACACATGTAGGCTAAATAGTTAGAAAGCAATAGAGCACCTTGTTGTGATATTAATAAAATATACTTTCATCATCATGATTAGAAAGGAAAGCAATTCACCACATTTGGAATATAAGCTCATTTAGAGCAGAGGGCAATATAGTTTTATGAATTAAAAACCAAATCAAATAAATTCAATTAATTTCAAGCTACCAACTTAGATTCAAAAGCCAAATGTCACCGACAGCTATAGAGAGAACACTTCCGATGGGCTACATGTGGTTCACAAGGACAGTCGACAGCATCCTCTGTATGGGTCTTTGACCCCGTGCAGTGACACTCCTGAAGCTTGTCTGAGTTTACACCTATTGCATGGGAACGGTAGCTCAGACTTGACCGTGGGTATATTACACGTACTCAGCACTCTCTAATTTCTCCTAAGGAGGCAGCCAGGCATAGAAGGAGGTGCTAGGGTTTGGAACTGCACAAGACCTGAGTAACCACAGGGCCTGAAGGACTCAATTTGTTTAGGATTCTCCTCATCTATAAAATGGGACTGATTTTAGAGTGGGTCCAAGAGATGCATGTCCATGTGAATTATGAGAACGTAGGTGGTTCCATATAAAATATGAAGGTTCACCATGTCTTAATTTGAAATTATGCCAATCAGAATACAGATGAAGCGGAGGGTTTCAACTTTGTCCTGTCAAGAGAATTGTACATTGTATGGATGTCACAGCTACATGGCACTTCTTTCTTAGTCTGGGCAAATGACATGCCTGCTGCCTTTGTCAGGATTACCCACATCGTGTGAGTTTTGAACTTGGTAAGTTCATCAGGAATGAGGACCTTCAGAGATCTTTTTGGGAAAGCGGGAACTTCCAGTATTGTCAAGAATGCCTGTGAAATTGTTCGCAGGACACCTGGCACTCCGCAGGGCCTCAGGCATCCAGCATCTCCATGGATCACCTCACTATCACTCTTAGGAATCGGTGCTGAGGCTTCCACATGAAAGATACAGGGTTTCTGTCCTCATCAGGCAAACATAAAATTTGTTTTCTTTCAAAGGATGAGAACATTGCTGTTTATTTAAGGTATGAGTTTAGAAGCAGAGTGTGAAGAATTTCATGCTTTCTGTAGTAAACGAGAATGAATGATTATTTTCTATTTCATTATAGTTTTTTAATAATTAGAAAAATTAAAAAGTTTAAATAGGAGCATTTTCCAAAGTCTAGTTTCTATTAATAACTTCTTTTTAAACTGAATACATGATTTGTCATGCCTTGCACAGAAATTGCACAAATTAAATCAAATTTAATTAGAAAGAATGACAATTTCAGTGTGTTAAAGATAGCTAATTGGGGCTGGGCATGGTGGCTCATGCCTGTAATGCCAGCACTTTGGGAGGTCGAGGCAGGTGAATCACTTGAGGTCAGGAGTTCAAGATCAGCCAGGCCAACATGATGAAACCTAGTCTCTACTAAAAATACAAAAATTAGCTGGGCGTGATGGCACGTGCCTGTAATCCCAGCGATTAGGGAGGCTGAGGCAGGAGAATTGCTTGAACCCAGGAGGCGGAGGTTGCAGTGAGCCGAGACCGCACCACTGCACTCCAGCCTGGGTAAAGAAGCAAGACTGCATCTCAAAAAAAAAAAAAAAAAAAAGAAGAAGAAGAAAAGAAAAAAAGACAGTTAATTGGTGCTATAAGATTAGATCCAGTTGGTTGTAATTTGGGGACAAATATTAAAGATCTAAGATATATTTTCCAGACTTGAATTTCACAATATAATTTTCATCATCACATACACCAGGACCTGAAAATAATATTGAAATTTCTTCTCTAAAACTTGTGAGGGATGTATATGTACTGATTCTATCTAGCTTTCTAAGCTGAAACATACCAAAACTGAAATTTTCAAGGTTAATTATGTTGGAAGCCTGAGACTGGGTTGGAGCAGGTGAGGGCTTTTAAAACAAAAACAGAGGAAACAAAATTGTAGACACATTTTCGAGAGGATATGTTTTTGTGTCAGTGATGCATGTTTGGAAAGAGAGGGAAAAAAGGGACAGAGACAGAGAAGGAGAGGCAATGCTACAGACCTCAAGAATCAAATTATTTTTAAATTTGCATGCTGCAAATATTCTTCATTATAAGAAATGTTTCTGGGCTGTGCCTGATGCCAGTGTGCATTTCTTCTTGTTGTTATAACCCTTGTCTTCACCTGTGATATGTTAGATTATCTTGGAATGTTAATGCTTGGAATACCACAGGAAAAATACTTGGAAAGTACTTATAAAGTAAATAAGCTTTAATTAAATATCATTGTCAAGCATTAATCATTATAGTGCTACTCCCTATGGAAATAAGGGTGGATATTCAATTTGTTTTGATTACGCATGAGTTTTAACAGAAGCCTAGTTTGCTGTATCCCTCACAACAAGTCTGCTTGCGTCTGAGTCTGGGAGCCGGTAAAGAGAGAGCCTTCTGTTAGGGTTCTGAATAAAAATCAGTTAGTTTTTATTGTGTGCAGGGAAGTGATAAACATTTTGGAAAACAGGAAGCGTATCTCTATACCACACCTCCATCAGATCTGGAGAGAGCTCTGTCTCTGCCGTCCACACTGCCTCATGTACAGGTGCTAATATTTTTATGCTAAGCCGTGAGATTGGGAACGTTTCATCAGAATCTGAAAGAGGCACAAACATGCTGCCAGTTGTCACTGACAGCTAGAATCTTTTTTGGGGAACTCCTACTACCTGAATTTCCCAGGTAATTTTTAGGTGAAAATGGCAATCAATTCTAGACAAATTCAGATCACCCCTGCGAATGGCACTTGAGTCTTCCTTTATAAATCCACTATTTCATCTCCCCCTTACCCAAGGATGTTTTCTAATAAACATTCCATGCTAAAAAAAAAAAAAAAAAAAAAAAAACCCCACACACCTCTGAAACCTATTGATAATGGAAGTGAGGGTAGAGTTCAAAGTGTAGCAGTGGGGCAAGGAAAAGGGAACTAGCATTTGTTCAGCACCTACTACGTGTCGTCAGGCACCAGAAAGTGGGAGGTTAAGGGTCTTACATTCAAAGTGACATAGTCGGTAAGTGGATTCCTAAAGTGACACCCCAACTGTTTTGACTTCAAACTAATGCTCTTTCCTCTAAAGCATTTGTTTTCCTTTACAATGAAGGTTTGTTTTTATAACAATTGAGGTAAATTCAGTGTTTAGCTAGGGAAAAGAAATGATGAAGAATAATGTAAAATTGGTTAAATAACAGAAACTTATCAGACATACAGGGGATAGATCTCCAGCTTCCCCGACAGGGCCCCCCTGCCCTCTCCTGCCTTCATTTTGTGGAAGTCAACCTCACCCCCAGGTCAGGAAGGCACCTGCTTAGTGATGAGCCCTGTGCTAGGTTCTGGAAAGGAGCGGGGGACACAGAGATGAACGAGAGCTCTCCTTTTCCTCAAGAAGTCCACACTCTCTCTTTAGGAGAGATGGATATGCCATTCATTGATTCATTTATTTTTGAAGCATATACGGAATACCAAATACTGTTGCTCCATGCGATTGGGCATAGTTCCTATGTTTAAAGGCAAGTGAGAAAAACATTTGGGTCGGTAGAATATGACAATCAGGTGTGACCCAGGCCTTGAGAGTGGGAAAGAGGAGAGTTATGGGGGATCCACCCAGCCGTCTTGGAAGGATGCGGTGGGATAAGGAACACCTCCTGGCTGAGCACAGTGGCACATACCTATGGTCCCAGGACTTTGGGAGGCTGAGGCAGGCGAACTGCTTAAGACCAGGAGTTTGAGACCAACCTGGGCAACACGGTGAAACCCCGTCTCTACTAAGAATACAAAAATCAGCTGGGTGTGGTGGTGCATGCCTGTAATCCCAGCTACTCGGGTCGCCGAGGCAGGAGAATCACTTGAACCAGGAAGGCGGAGGTGGCAGTGAGCGGAGATGGCGCCATTGCACTCCAGCCTGGGTGTCAGAGTGAGACTCTGTCTGAAAAAACAAAAAGGAAATACTACCTGGAAGAAGTGCTTAGGAATTGACCTGATAAGATAAGGAGAACCATAATGACAGGGAGGAGAGAGGAGATTTGGAGTGGTTTGGGAACTGCCCATAGTTCCAAAAGGCTGAAGTTAGGTATTTTGAGGTTTGAGAGGTACCCAACATACCATCACAGCCCCTGCTGGGGAATTTTTTATGTTATTGCATAGTTTCTGGGGCTGCAGTGAAGCAATTTGGTCTGGAGAGGGGCATGGTCAGTGGTACATCGGAGACCTGTTGTTCCATTGGGGGTTGGAATGGAATGAATTAATGAGGAGTTGCTATGGCTGAATTGTGTCTTTCCCACCAAATGCATGTGTTGACGCCCTTAACCCCCAGTGAGTCAGAATGTGAGTGTTTTTGGAGATGGAATCTTTAAAAAACTAATTAAGTTTTGGAAGGCCGAGGTGGATGGATCATGAGGTCAGGAGATCAAGACCATCCTGGCCAACATGGTGAAACCCCGTCTCTACTAAAAAATACAAAAAATTAGCCTTGCCCGGCTAAGGTGGCGGGCGTCTGTAGTCCCAGCTACTCGGGAGGCTGAGGCAGGAGAATGGCGTGAACCAGGGAGGCGGAGCTTGCAGTGAGCCGAGATCACACCACTGCACTCCAGCCTGGGCAACACAGCAAGACTCTGTCTCAAAAAAAAAAAAAACTAATTAAGTTAAAATGAGGTTGTTAGAGTGGGCCCTGAGCCGGTATAACTGGCATCTTTAGAAGCAGCAGTGCTTAGGATACGGCCTCACACTGACTGAGGAGCCCCCGTGTGAGGTCATAGCCAAAAAGCACCACCTACAAGCTAACCCTGCTGACACCTTGACCTCTGACTTCTAGCCTCCAGATCTGTGACATAATACATTTCTGTGAAGCCACCGAGTGTGTAGTACTTTGTTGTGGTAACCCAAAATAAATACGAGGGTCCATGCAGGGACCCCGGAGTCCAGGTAGGAGTCTTCTGCTGGAGTGGTCCTGATGCAGGATGATGTCGGCCCAGATGAGAGGGGTGGCACAGGAAACAAGCAGAAGGGAGAGATGTAGGCTGTGGAACAGACAGAAGAGGATGTGGCCAGTGAGTGGAGGTAGGTAATGAGGGAAGCAGGAAATCTGAGACCATGCAGGTTTGGGGAAGGGGTGATTTGGGTAACCCCATTCACAGAAGGCAGAATCATGGGCTGATCGATCAGATAACTGATCAAAGGCAGGGAGCAGGAAGATAAAGTCCTGTAGGAGACAAGAAGGAGGATTCAGATGTGTGTTGCTTTTAGACCCTGATTCTTTTCAAGGGTAGTCTCTGGACCTTCTCATCCATTTCCAGCTCCTAGCACATGGACAGTGAGATGGGAGAAGTGAGTCAATGCCCCACTGCCCACCATGCTTTTGTAATGCTCCCTGCTCACCTGTTCTGTGCTTTAGCCTCTGCACCTTCACATGAAACGTGGACAATGAACTGAAAGGACATTCCGGGCCCCTTTCCTAGAGCCAAGCAAAATCTTCTGTGGTCCCCATGTGTTCCTGTGCTGACCACCTGGATTGACAGTGGAATCTCACCTTGTTTTTCCCCATTTGGGAATTGTCTTCCTCTACAATTCTTTCCTATATCAGCAATACAAATACACTCAGAGCAAAGTCTGTGGCTATATTTCTGTCGTATTTGCAGCAGGCACAACCCTGGTTAGTTAATTGCAGAACTGAGCTGATTGCCAGAGTTTATCTGGCATTCTTATGAACATTGGTTCATTTCAGTGACCCACTGTTTTTTAGACTTAATCAGAATGGCTTTAAACTTAGCTTCACCGTTCTTCTTAGGGAACTCTTTATTGTTTCCTCCTTGGAATTCCCGGAGCACTTTGAAAGTTCTCTGTAGCATCCCTTATCTTGTTTTCTGATAAATGGGTGTTTTTCATCTTTCTCTTTTTGAGGACAGAGACTACACTTTTATTTATCCTCAGCTCTTGGCAGAGCAAGAAGACTTCGAAAAGTATTTAATTGAACAGAACTGGATCAACCAAATGAAGCCATATTGTCATGCTTGCCCAGTAGAATTCCAGCTGACACCCTTCTTTCATTGTTGGTTCATTCACTGACACTAAACATATGCTGGGCCCCAGCCAGGCAAGGAGAAACAAAACTGCATATCATACAGTCCCATCCCTGCCTTCAGCAAGCTTCCAGTCTAGAAGCCCATGAAAACTCTCACTTGAGGTGCATATCAGTCAGCTGCTGTAACAAAATACCACCAGGTGGCTTAAACAACAGGTAGTTATTTTTTCACAGTTCTGGAGGCTAGCAGTATGAGATCAAGATGCAGCAAATTATATTTCTGGTGAGGCCTCTCTTATTGGCGTGTAGACTGCCACCTTTCTGTTGTGTTACCAGGTCCTTCCTCTATGTGGTTCTGGAGGAAGAAAGAGAAAAAGAGAGAGAGAGAGAGAGTGAGCTGGCTTTCTGCTGTCTCTTTCTTTTCTTGGAAGGCCACCAGTCCTATCAGATTAAGGTCCCACATTTATGACCTTCCTTAGCCTTTATTACTTCTTTATTGGCTTTATCTCCAAATACAATCACATTGGGGCCAGAGCTTCAACATATTAATTTTGGAAGTAGGGCAAAATTCGGTCACTAACAATGTGTTTCTCATTCTTCTTCCTGACAACCCTTAGAAGTGGATGCTCTTACTGTCTTCTTTTTTGAGATCTGGAAGTTTAAGTTGAGTCCCAGAGCTGTTGGGAGGCAGAGCTGAGCTTCTAACTACAAGGCCAAGACCCATAATTCCTCCTTCCTGCTGAATGCTGCGGGCCCCTGAGTCAATGGGCCATGGTCAAAAGTTTGCAGCATCTCTTGTCTGTTACTATGTATTTTGTTTAATCAAATGTAATGAGGTTTGTGGAAGCAGTAAACTGAAGTTATTTTCAAGTAGGAACTGTATTTAGCACTGTTAATTGAATCAGTCTAGTTAGTTAGAATAGAACAGTGGCTGTTTGCCCCATAATAAGGAAATTGAGTTTCTCATAAAACAACTAATTCATGTCCTGTTACACTGTAGAGCACACCACAGGCTGAGGACCGAGAGTCCCCACAGTCCAGCCTCAGCTCTGCCTGGACTGCAGTGTGGCTCTGTGCAAAGTCATGGCATCCTCGGTGTCTTTAGGCCTGATTGGCAGGAGGAGTGAGCAAGGGAAACTTGTCTGTCCAGTGGAGCAGGGCGTACATGATTCATTGACTCTTCTCTGGGCCATTCTACAGGTGGGCTATTGTTCTGATTTTACACATGGAAAAACCAAGTCTCAGAGGGATTAAGTAACAAGATGAGTGAGATTGTGGACATAGAAGCATGTGGAAGACTCTCTGTATCTCATGTTTTACCCGTCCGATACCTGCATCCCAATGTCACCCTTTAGGTGACATTGATAGAATAAAAATAGTTGCAAACACTTGTCTACTTCTACTGACATAGAGAGTCTAATTCCCCTATCCTTGAATTTGGCTGGCCTTAGGGACTTACTTGACCTTCAGAACGCAGTGTAAGTGATGTTCTGGGGCCATGAGAAGCCTTGTGTCTTCTGTCCTGGACTCTTGTAACCCAGGTGCCATGTTGCATTTTTTTGGGGTGAGAAATGCTATGTTCTCAAATAGCAGAAGGGCAAAAAAGGGGTAAATTCCCTCTGTCAGGTGTTGTTCTAAGAGCAACTAATCCTACTCATTATGGTGGAGCCCTTGGACTCAATTACCTCCCAACAGCCATACTTGCCAATATTGTTGCATTGGAGATTAAGTTGTAGCATGAATTTTGGAGAAGATGCTATCATTAAAACCTCAGCAAGTGCCAAGAGGTTCACCAACTAGCTGCACTTAGATGTGTTTGTGAAGCTTTGGATCCATAGTCCCACGGCCCACCCCTGGAGAATGAGGTTTCCAGGTGGGGACCTGTAGAAAACGACCCTGGAGCTCTGATGGCCAGACACAACCAGGAGCCCCTGGTCTTCTTCCCGCAGCACCTGTCCATCAATATCCTTTGCAAGTTCCCAGCTTCTTGAGGGTGGGCACCATTTCTTTAGTATTTTTCCCCTAGCTTGCTGCCCAGCCTAGCACAGTCTGCCATCCTTCCATGGGTGTCCCAGGAATATCTAACAGCTGTCAGGTGAAAGAATGACTGTGTCGATTTCCTTGTTTCCTAAGAGGACCATTTGACCAGGGGTTCTACCTCGCAAGACCCATTATGTTGAGCTGGCATTCATTAATCTGCTGGACCCACATGGAAAGTGTCTGTAGGCACCCAGCAGCAGGACATCCTGGTGATGAAGGCAGAGGCTGGTGGGCAGGCACCCCGAGCTCAAGCACTAGCTCCTCGTGAAGGAAAGGGACAGCTTTGGGCAAGTGGGTGACACTCTCCAGGCCTCTGTTTCCTGCTAGGAGAAAAGGGTTTAACAACACTCTCTCCCTCAGGGTGTCGTGAGGACTAAGGTAATCCTGCAACACCTGGACAAAGACCACTGTTTAGTAAACTGATGGTAGCAATAGTCTCCACATTGATACTTCAGAGCTGCACAGACAATGACTATGCTTCCAGTTTGTCCCCAGAATAAAAAATTTTCTTTCTCATTCCATTCTTCATCTGTTCTGGTAATTGTTCGGAAGTGTTCTGCAAGACCCTCCAGGATGAGTCTTTTGCTGTAGAATTGAGACATTGGAGCCCAGGCCAGACAACGGCAGGGTTGCTGGTGAAAGAGCCATGTGGTACCTAAGGGAGGTAGTGTGGAGTGATCACAGCCAGGTGGTCCCTCTCCAGGGTGAGCCACTTTCCCAACAGCCTGACCTCCTCGGGACTCTAAGAGGAACGACAGGAGGGCCCAACCTCCATTCCTCAGCTTCCTACCGACATGTGCAAATCCCAAACGCTTGGGTGGGAAACCGGAGGTAGAGACCAGACTTCTGGCAGCCCAAGATGCTGGAATTCATTGGTATTTAAAAACACATCCTTGCCCTTTTTCATTATACAGTCTAACATTTAAAGACTCCAAAATCACTACTGATTAGTACAATGCAACGTGGAGAGCTTGGAAGAGGTGTTGGAAAAAAACACTGCACTAAGAAGTCATAGTCTGAGTTGATGCATCTTGTAAACAGAGAATTTTTCACAAACCACTTGAACCTCTTGGCCTGGCCTGTTTGGTGAAGAATTGCAGGTTGCTGGTGAGAAATGCCATTCTCTGTTGCCTGAGCCGTGCAGTTTGGCACTCTGGAGTTGCATGTGGACGTTCAATTTTGTACTGTCTCGGATGCTTCTCCAAGGGCTTGCTTTGTGTCTGTTGTGTCCTCAGCTCCAATATAGATGGGTGCATTCTGTCCTGCTTCTACAGCCCCTTACAGTGCCTGGCCTTGGTCTAGCAACATAGTAGGTGCTTTAAAAGTACTGGATGAGGCCAGGCATGGTGGCTCACACCTGTAATCCCAGCACTTTGGGAGGCCAAAGCGGGCACATTACCTGAGCTCAGGAGTTCACGACCAACCTGGGCAACATGGTGAAACCCTGCCTCTGATAAAATACAAAAAAATTAGGTGGGCGTGGCACCACCACACTCAGCTAATTTTTGTATTTTTAGTAGAGATGTGGTTTCACCATGTTGGCCAGGCTGATCTTGAACTCCTGACCTCATGATCCACCCAAAGTGCTGGGATTACAGGCATGAGCCACCGCACCTAGCCTACTGTCTTTAACTTCTTACTTTACTCTAAAGGAAACTCCTGGGAAATCCATGGAACAAGAGAGAGAATGAACTTTTAAAATAAATTTACATACTGTATAACTACATTACTGAACATTTTGTAAAACAGAGGGGAAAAAAAGGTCACTCATAAAGCCACAGCTGAGACAATTGTTGTTGGCCCTGGTGTCTTTTCTTAGGTTCCTTCCACCTGTGTGCTATTTCATGCTGTTGTAATTGTGTGTGTTTTAGTGTCCCTCGAGTCCCCCTTCACATCATGATGCTGTGGTTTAGACTTGTGAAGTGATGGCTTTGTCCTAGATGGTGTGATTTAACATAAGCAGGTGGGGTTTGAGTGACGTTTGTGGGTGTTGGAGCCCCGTGAGTGACTGTGAGCGAGTCGTTTTCCTCTCTGAGCCTCAGTTTAGTGATTCATAAAATTGGAGCAGCAGCCCACTGTTGCTTTTGTGGAGGAGCTGCACAGATGCGGGGCTCCAGTGACAGAGACCCTACCAACGGGGGCAGGCTTCATAGGGGCCACTCTGTGGAGTGGCCTTTATGAAACCCTTTAAGAGACACATAGGAGGGGGAAAAAAACCAACTCCTCCTCCAAACCAAGAGCAAAATGCACACAAACTTCAGGGAGTAGAAACAGAAGGATTCCAATCCCAAGCTGGATCCAGGACTGAATAACAATGGATCCCAAACCTTTCCTTTTCATTCTTCTTCCCTCTGTTCATTATTTTAACCCTTTTTCCATCTCTCCTTTCATGATCAGCTTTTTGTACCAAATCGTTTCCCTCTTAACATTCTAACCTGAGAATAGCCATCACAGAGATCTGTTTGGCCAGAATAAAAATGTGAGAAGCTTGTATTTTTAAAGTTGTGCTCCCTGGTTTTAAAAACTATGTTTCTATCACTAAGTAATAGGGGGGCCACTGGTGCTTCCATGGCAAGACTAGAGAAGAAGGACATTTTTTCAAGGCATTTCTACATGGGATCTGTTGAGAAAGGGCAATGACAATTAGCTCCACCAAGGCATCAACCAATCAATCAATATCAAGTTAAATGGTCGACTATGGTGTTGGGCTGGCAGAGAATATCTCCAATTGGATTTTGTTTTGTTTTGTTTTGAGACAGAGTGTCGCGCTTGTTGCCCAGGCTGGAGTGCAATGGCATGATCTCGGCTGACTGCAACCTCTGCCTCCAGGGTGCAAGTGATTCCCCTGCCTCAGCCTCCTGAATAGCTGAGATTACAGGTGCCTGCCACCATGCCCAGCTCATTTTTTATATTTTTAGTAGAGACGGGGTTTCACCATGTTGGCCAGGCTGATCTCAAACTCCTGACCTCAGGTCATCCACCCACCTCAGCTTCCCAAAATGTTGGGATGACAGACATGAGCCACTGTGCCAGGCCTCCAATTGGATTTTAAATGCAGTGGCTTTAATCCCTTAAATTCATATTTATTTGGACCAGTTACTCCACATACATGCAATGGGCTTAGAATATTCCCTGGGGCAGGACTAGAACTCAGTAAATATTAGCTGTTATTATAATTGCCATTATTATTATTACCGTTTTTATTGTCTTCTTTCACAGAACATTTTGAGTCTGCATAAAGCAAAGGACCCACATGGCAATGTAGGAAGGAGTTGTGGAAATCTTTTTCTTTATGAAGTGTCATTAAAAGATGCCATTGACAGTATTGGCAGCTTCATTAAGAAGTCTGTTGACGATGGTAATAAGGCTGGCACATTTGGGATTCAGATTGACACTTCTCAAGACAGTGGCAGAACTTGGGCTGGCACAGCAATGCCAGAATGTGGCTCAGGTTCCGGGAAGGATTGGGTGTCTTCTAAGGGAGCTAGGTCTGGATGGAGAGGCCCTTGCCTGGGGTGGGGGGTCTAGGGCCCCAGTGTCTGTTTAGCTAATTATTTTCTGTCTAGGGACTTTGTGTTCATCACTCCACTTCTCTGGGACTCAGTTTCCCAAACCGTAGCTGAGAGTTTGCTCCATGATGAATTCACCCTCATATATCTGAGTCCTGGAGGTTCTGTCATGCCATAGGCACTGGCACTAATGCAGAAGCAGCAAAAAACCAGGCTTTTAGTAGAAGGTGTTGGCATAATATCAAATTTACATTGTAGATTGTTGACACTGGAGATAGGTGAAGAATGAATTGGAGAGGGCAAGAAGAGACACTAGGAAAGATTCGCCATCACCCTGACAAAAGATGATGGAAGTGAACCAAGACAGGTGCTGAGGATGGTGGGGGACGGAGGTAGGCATCACCTCTCCAGGACCAGAACCCCCTTCCCCATGAAGAATATTCTGCATCACACATGAACTTGAAGAAGAAGCAGCAAAGCTTAACAGAAAATAAGCAATCAAGGACCATTTGAACCTCCACGTTGGGTGAGATAGATGTGTGATAATGCAGACTCCTGGGGCATTCCCTTCTATAACCTGTGAGTGGCCCAGGGCAGTGTAGGTCTGTCAACCAGGCTACCTCTGAACTGTCCTTTCAAATCCTGAATATGGTTTTGGACTATACCTCCTTCTTCCCTGCATCTCTCCTCTCTCCCTCTTTTCTTTCCATTTTGCCTTTCAAGCAATAATCATTGCACATCTTCTTTGTGCTAGACACTGGACTTTGTGCAGAACCAACAAATGAACATCTAGCTAGTTTGGTGCTCCGTGGGTCACTGATTGAGAACCACTGGTTGGGTCCATCTTTAACATACTCATTTCAGTGCAACATCTGCAAATATAAAGTAGCAAATGGCCTTACAAGTCAATAAGTATAATTCGGTTATAACAACATTTGATTTCTAAGTGAAGCACAATCACTAATAGTGGTGTTAAAGACTGATCCCTGTTCATCCTTCTGCCACCAGGATGTCTGTCAGTCAGCCTGAGGTTGCTTCTTGGTCCTTTTTCTGATTCAAACGTGAATGTGCTTTGGGAATAGGCTTGTACTCAAAATGTAAATAGGTGTTTTACTCTCCCTCTTAAAGCTATTACTATGTCGATTGATGTCTTGCTATAGTTAAGGGTCTGTTGGCATTTACATTAAGGAGTCTTATCTTCCAAGGCTTAAAAGGCCATTAAAATCTGTTCGACTTGGTTGTTCAAATGACCAAATTATCCAAATTTCTTCTAAAAATCTATTTGGTTCTTTATTCATTGGAGAAAATATGCACACCATTGTAGATTCTTGGCTCCAGAAGACTTGTAGTGTTTTCAAGACTAACAAGCTGACATTTTTCATTCCTGAACCACATGTCTTTGGTCATTTTCACTTTTCTTTGTAAAAGTCCCTCATATTTATAGGGAGGCTTCTGTTAATTTAGGCAGTCATTAGGGTTATATCGGGGTAATTTCAGCATACACTGCATTTAGCATTTTGAAGAGATAGAAAAAAGTGGGAAGATGTGTTACCTGTTACTGTATGCTGGGAACTCTGCGTGCATTTAAATATTATCTCATTTAAACCACACAATAGCCTTTGGAGGTAGGAGCTGTAATCTCTCTTTTACAATGGAGGAGACTGAGGTTCTGAAACTTAATAATGATGTGGGAACTGTAGTTCAAGATGAGGATTAAAGCCCATGGCCTTTGCATTCTACCAACGCCTCATCATCAAACACCTTTGAAACTGAGCCCTGTGGTGTGTGCTTGTGGTCTTAGTTACTTGGGAGGCTGAAGGGAGAAGACCGCTTGAGGCCAGGAGTTCCAGGCTGCAGGACACTATGATTGCACTTATATAAAAAAAATCTTTGCGATGGTTGTGCTAATCATCAAAGGTCAATCAAAACACAAAATCAAGGTCAAAAATTTTAAGAGGCTACACTAATTCTAGGAGTTTTGACAGAATTAAACCATCTTCCAAAAGTTGGGCATATTGTTAGGAAACCAACCTCCCTCTCTCCCTCTTTCCCTCCCTTCCCTTCTCCTTTCAGCACATATTCATTGAGCATGTACTGTAATAAGCCTTATTATCATCACACTTAAATAATTATATTAATTTCTGCAATAATTTGCAATTAATAATTTCTGCTTCAGAGCTGTCACTCACATGAGTTTTTTCTGCATATGAGGTCCCGTTAAACCTCTGTCGATTCTTTAAAGCTAAGTGACTATTCTGGTTTGCCTGGGACTTTTCCAGTTTACTGTGTAATGATCAGTGGTGCCCTCTTTCATGTTCAAAATGCCCTAGTTTAGATGATAGTCTATATGATCACCCTTATGATGGGGCTATATCTAGTCTTAGCTACTCAGTTAGGCTTTTACTGAGAATCCATTCCACTAATCTTACGGGAGATTTTTCCATCTCTCTTCACTTTTCTGGTCAATCCTTCTGGTCAATTAAGTATTCTCTAAATATTGTGCTTACATTTCTTTATATTGATAGTGTCTTTTGTTCTGTATCCTTGGTAACCTCTACGATAGGGATAGAGGACGTTCTAAAACTATTTGTAGAATTAATAAGTGATATGGTTTGGCTCTGTGTCCCCACCCAAATCTCATCTTGCAGCTTCCATAATTCCCATGTGTTGTAGAGGGACCTGATGGGAGATGATTGAATCATGGGAGCAGGTCTTTCCCGTGCTACTCTTGCGACAGTGAATGGGCCTCGCAAGATCTGATGGTTTTAAAAACAGGGATTTCTCTACACAAGCTCTCTCTTTGCCTGCTGTCATTCGTGTAAGACATGACTTGCTCCTCCTTGCCTTCCGCCATGATTGTGAGGCCTCCCCAGTCATGCGGAACTGTAAGTCCAATAAACCTCCTTCTTTTGTAAATTGCCCAGTCTCAGGTATGTCTTTATCAGCAGCATGAAAACGGACTAATACAATGAGCAGGTGAATTAATTGGGAAGAACATTATCTTCCCCTCCCTCACTTTGGTCCTTTCAAACACTTTTCTTTCTTGAAGGCCCAGCTGTAAGCCCTTTTCTGTAAGAGGCCTTCGAGAATTCCCCCACATTAGTCAATTCCATTCTGTCTTCATCTGTTTGGGTGCTTATCCTAAAATATGATTGAAAAGAATAGCATGTATGTTTCTTCTGTCATCCCTCCTGGTGCCTAGCACATGTGATGTTCAAGTATAAAGTAAGAAGTGAATGAAGGTCTTCCTGAAGCACACTTCCTCATTGTGGTTTTCCTAATGAGCTGGGCACCTTAGGGAACTTTCAGACTGAGGCAAGCTAAGGTGTAACAATCATTTTAAATAACAATAATTTCATTAAAACTTTGATCGTAAAACCCTAGCAGGTAGTAAACTGCACTAATTAGTTCAGTCACAGGAACTGGCTAGAGATGTGCATTCTAATATACATTTTTTTCTCGCCCAAAACTTAGGTGCATATTTGTTGAGTTGCTCTATCTTTTAGGTCAGGGGTAGGTGGGTTAGTGGCTATAATAACTGGGAAGGCTCTCTGAAGCTGCTGGTTTAGTGGTTGGAAGCATGGAATTAGACATATGTATTAATTACATACCGCTGCATAACAAATTATCCCCAAGCTTTGCAGCTTCAAACAGCACACATTTTCTATCTGACAGTGCTTATGGGTTGGGAATCTGGGTGTGGCTTAGCTGGATGCCTCTAGTTCAGGCTGCAGCCAAGGTGTTTGCTCGGGCTACAATCATTTCAAGGCTCGATTGGGGACATTCTTTTTCCAAGCTCACTCATATGGCTGTTGGTAAGATTCAGTTCCTCATGGACTAGTGGACCAAGAACCTCAGGTTATCACTGGTTTTTGGCCACAGACATTAGTCCATTTCCAACAGGGCTACCCACAACATGGCAGTTCTCTTTACTCATTATGAGGAGAAGGACTGAGAGAGAGAGAGAGAGAGAGACCAAGACCACAGGATTTTTTGGAACCCAATACCAGAAGGGACATCTGTTGTTTCTTCAGTTTTCTATTTCTGAGAAGGGAGTCCTTAAGTTCAACTCTAGCTCATATTCAAGGGCTGGGTATTACACAGGGTGAGAACACTGGGGAACTGAGGGGATTGAGGTCATCTTAGAGGCTGTCCAACACAACAGTCTTGGGTCAAATCCTGGTTCTTCTTTCAGTCTATGTATGTCTTTAAAGAAGTTATATAACTTTTTTGAGGATCAAATTCCTCATCGATCAATTAATGTCCACTTTGGATGATGGTTGATAGGCTGGAAATAATGTATGTTCTTGATAATGGATAGTTAGTATGACTATAGCTGTAATTAATCTTGGTGAATGTTGGGGGCTTTGGATTCTCAATCCTGTGTCTGAGGGAACACAAACTCCCCATGGACCCTGTGCCGTCTGTTGAGAACAATATCATAGTTTCAAGCTTACCTGATTTTAAGTTTCTTCCTGGTCATGAGTAAGTTCTTCTGTGTACTATTCTCTCCTGTGGAAGGTGGTTCGTGGCACTGATTCTGTAATTATGTCATTATTATTATTTTTTTTAATTTTATTTATTTATTTTTTTAAATTTATTTATTATTATTATACTTTAAGTTGTAGGGTACATGTGCATAACGTGCAGGTTTGTTACATATGTATACTTGTGCCATGTTGGTGTGCTGCACCCATCAACTCGTCATTTACATCAGGTATAACTCCCAATGCAATCCCTCCCCCCTCCCCCCTCCCCGTGATAGGCCCCGGTGTGTGATATTCCCCTTCCTGAGTCCAAGTGATCTCATTGTTCAGTTCCCACCTATGAGTGAGAACATGCGGTGTTTGGTTTTCTGTTTTTGTGATAGTTTGCTAAGAATGATGGTTTCCAGCTGCATCCATGTCCCTACAAAGGACACAAACTCATCCTTTTTTATGGCTGCATAGTATTCCATGGTGTATATGTGCCACATTTTCTTAATCCAGTCTGTCACAGATGGACATTTGGGCTGATTCCAAGTCTTTGCTATTGTGAATAGTGCTGCAATAAACATACATGTGCATGTGTCTTTATAGCAGCATAATTTATAATCCTTTGGGTATATACCCAGTAATGGGATGGCTGGGTCCTATGGTACATCTAGTTCTAGATCCTTGAGGAATCGCCATACTGTTTTCCATAATGGTTGAACTAGTTTACAATCCCACCAACAGTGTAAAAGTGTTCCTATTTCTCCACATCCTCTCCAGCACCTGTTGTTTCCTGACTTTTTAATGATTGCCATTCTAACTGGTGTGAGATGGTATCTCATTGTGGTTTTGATTTGCATTTCTCTGATGGCCAGTGATGATGAGCATTTTTTCATGTGTCTGTTGGCTGTATGAATGTCTTCTTTTGAGAAATGTCTGTTCATATCCTTTGCCCACTTTTTGATGGGGTTGTTTGTTTTTTTCTTGTAAATTTGTTTGAGTTCTTTGTAGGTTCTGGATATTAGCCCTTTGTCAGATGAGTAGATTGCAAAAATTTTCTCCCATTCTGTAGGTTGCCTGTTCACTCTGATGGTAGTCATTATTTTAAACAACGGCATCCACCACAAACTGAGGGAATGTGTGTATTCCTGGGAATGTTTCCCACATTTTTGTCTTGCTACCCACTGTCCACATTCTCTCTCCTCTCCCCTCCTGTTGGAGGTCACAGCAACTGATAGCTGCTGCTTGTGAAGAGGAACTCTTCCCACAGGGAGTAAGTGCTACTAGGCAGTGTCCCCAGCGCCTGACAAACGTAATTCCCAGTTGCTTGAATGAATGAGCAATTTGAGCAAATGGGCCACTGTCATCTCTGATGGAGGATCTTTGCAGCAGCCTCTTTGTGGCCCTCTCTTTTCCATCCTGTACACCCTGTTCCATGCCCCATGCTCTGCCACAGTCACTTCTGAATAGCACAAATGTGGCTGAGGACATCCTCCATGAGTCTACTTATTGAGCTCATTCATCCAATGACTGCTTTTGGGTGCTGACTATAGGGCTGCTATGATGAACATGAACAGATGTGGTCTCTGCCCTCATAGGAAGGCAAGTGCAATGAGGGACAATTGCATTGTGTTCTTAGGGCATGAGTACAGCATGACCTGACTTAGTCTGTTGGGTCAGGGAAGACTTGACTGTGTAGGTGAGTGGGAGAGGGGCAGAGAGAAGAAAGAACTTTCCAGGCGGAGAGACCAGAGGACAGAGCACTCAAAGGTCCTGAGATAAGATGGTGGTAACTGGCCAGTAAATATTCACTGCCTGCCCCTCCCTCACTGGCCTACACAGTTGACTGAACAGCCTCCTCTCTATTGCCTTGACTTTGGGCTTGGCCATGTGACTTGCTTTGCCTAGTGGGATGTTAATGGATGTGACATGAGCAAAGCCTTGGCATGCGCCTTCTTGGAGGAGTTTACCTTCTTGTGCCTCTGCTATTGACATGGAAAGAAGACACCCTGGGTAGCCCACTGGTCCAGAACGAGGAGAGACACGTGGAGTTGAGCCACACAGCAAACGCTAACCTGACTGCACCTTGAAGTGGAGCCATCCTGCCAACTTGAAACTGTGCAGTCCTACAGTGTGATAATATTTGCTTATGGTGTATGCGACTCAATTTTGGGTGGGATAGTATTAGGCACTGACAGAGGGCTAGTGAGGCTGGGGTTGGGGGTCACAATTTAGAAAGTGGTATAAGATGCAGCCGGAGAGGTGCAAGGACTGGCTCATGCTGGGCTTTGCTGGTCAGGATGAGGGTTCGGATCTTTCCTCCTAATGTTCTGGCCAGCTAGGGAAGGTTTAGGCAGGGGAGCAAGCTGCTGGTCACACTCGTGAGAACATACTGAACAGAGTAAGAGCTGCTGTTTTAGAAATCTACCCCTTTTCACGGGGTGTAACCTTTGGCTGGGAAGTGTCCCCCACCCCTTTTCCTGTCCTCACGATTCCTATAGCTACGTTTTTTAGGCTGGCCTCAAATGTTTATTTTCTATGAAGTCTCACAACAGGTGTGTTTATTATTCTTTTTCTTTGGTTTCCCATGCCACTTCGCTTTGAGCTTTATCAGGACTCGTACCCAACATTGTCGCAGGCCTATTTCTACCCTAGACTGGAACCTCTTCAGGAGCAGAGCTCACATCTTGGGCATCTCTGCATCCTTGTGAATCCTTTCCTATGTCTTCAGCCCTCTGGATCCCTGTGGACAGGATCTATCTGGTAAGTCGCAGGCACTCTTTCAATATATCCTTGATAAATGAATGAACAACTCTACTACCTTTCGTTGTTAATTATCATCCGACCAATAATTAAACCTATCTGTCCTTGGCTTCCTCATCTGTGAAATGGGGATAATAATGGTGACCATCTTCTTGGCTTGCTATGAGGATAACCAGTTTAGTATTCACTGAGCAGTCCCTGGCAATCGGTAGACACTCAACAAGGTTAGCTAGTATAAGTGCATTGGCTAATTTCATAATTATTTTCAAGATTTTGGGCAATATTGTAATTTTCTTTAGATTAGGAACTGCTGTGGGATCTTAATCCTTTGTTCATTCAGGAATTCAGCAAATGTGTGAAATGAATAATATATGCTAGATGTTTTGAGAGATACAGTGGTACCAGGGAGACAGGGAGAAAATATTTTGCCCTCAAGAAGTTTGATTATCTGCGGATAAGTACTTAAATTTGGAGAGGGGTTTCCTTCTTTCTAGTGTGCCTGTTGACAAATCAAAGAGTGATCATAGTATTTTTCTCTACTGGAATCCCAAATGTGTTCTGGGACTACCCGGAACGATCGGAGATCCAGAAGTCACATTAGAAGACCACTATCTGAGACTCACTGAACTGGCCTACAACCTGGGACTTCTCCATTAAACCTTCCAAAGCCTAACAAGAAGACCTGGCTTATAAGGTATTGGCCAAACTATTTAGCAGTTTTTGCAAGCACACCTTTGTATGTTGCCCATTCCTTCCATCTCCAATATGAATGACCACATGTCCTTTCATTAAGTCCTCAGTGGGTGTATGCACTTCCATCATTCATTCACTCATTGCAAAGGTAGGTTTACGAGATATATATATATTTTTTGAGATGAAGTCTTGCTCTGTCACCCAGGCTGGAGTGCAGTGGCGTGATCTCGGCTCACTGTAACCTCCGCCTTCTGGGTTCAAATAATTCTCCTTTCTCAGCCTCCTGAGTAGTTGGGATTACAGGCACACGCCACCACACCTGGCTAATTTTTGTATTTTTGGTAAAGACGGGGTTTCACCACATTGACCAGGCTGGTCTCGAACTCCTGACCTCAGGTGATCCAAGGTGCAAGGCCTCCCAAGGTGCTGGTATTACAGATGTGAGCCACAGTGCCCAACAGAGACTTTTATTAAATAAACAACATGGTGCAGTTGTGAGGGTGACTGAAGTTGAGTCCCTGCTCTGTGGCATCATCTCAGTTACTTATTTTCTTTGATCTTCAATTTCAATTTCCTGAGCAACAAAATGCAGAAGTAATGTTTCATAAGACTATCAGGTGAATCCAGTGTGAGGCCAAAGAGAAGGCCCAGCATAGCATAAGGAGCCAAAAAGCGGATTTAATGAACAGTAATCCTTCCTGTTCATTCCTTCCTTTTAACCATTAAGGCATTTTACTTTGCACAGTGAGGAGCAGGTGAGGGTGGGAACCTGAACCAGAGTCTCAGAAGCTTATGCAAAATCCAGCACGTGGAAGATGTTCAAGGATTATTTATCAAATCAAAGAGTGAATGAACCCATGATGGAAGGAATGAACACACAGCCTGAGCACTCAAGAAACTTCCAGACCCTTGGGTAGAAAGCATGGCATTGCCAAGGGAGCTCTGACAGATCACAGTGGGTTTCAGTCCAGGTGAGGCAAATGGGTATAGAAGGACTCCCAGAGTGCAGGCATGTTGAAGAGGAAGCAGGGGTGCTTTAGACTTAGGGGCTGGCGGGAGCAAAGACATCGAGGCTGTGATGTGCCCAGCACAGGACAGCAGCATAGCAGGTTGATGGTTGATGGGAGGATGCCAAGGAGCAAGATGGGAGCTCTAGGAGGAGGGACTCTGACTGTCAGGCTAAAGGTCTGGGATCAGTCTGGTGATCCAGTGAGGGGCAGCTGGAATCTAGGCCAACTTTGGGACGTTGCCCCCGCAGCAGCCACCACCACCGTCGCTGTGTGGACCATAAGCATGGAGAGTCACCCTTGGTTTCTCAGACCAGAGGGAGGGCCTCCTGCTTCCCATTCCTGAGCACCTCCCTCTCCCATTACTAACATATCACCCACCTCCATTTGGGATTTGAAAAATTCGAAAATATCTTATTCACACCTATGCATGTCACTTCTCGACTTGAAGTCTAACATGCTTCCCGATTTACATATAATTCGTTTGACTCGTGTAAACTGCATTAACAAAAAGAGGAGCAATGCGATAAATTACTAGTGACAGAGGCCAGCCTGGATCGCAATTATTTTTATAAGCCCCTGGTAAGCAATGATGTTCTGTTTTTACAGCACATAATATCCCAGCATTATTGAAATGCCAGCAGCATCCACGGAGCACATCTGTGCTAACCGGTCATGCAGGTAGCAGGGCCATGAGAAAGTACAGTGGCTGGAGAGGCCCGGTCCTGCTCCGCGGCCTTGCTGTCATCGTAGCCTGGTCCTCTACGGTCCCCTCCAACAGGAGCGAGTTGGAGTGGAAAGTACGCATGGAGATTGCAGCCGGGTGGGCTTGGATTCTGATCTCCTTGTTGTCTTTCTAGTTGTAAAACTTGAGCACACCTCTTCGTCTCTCCTGACACCCGAGTTTCTGGCCTATAAAGTGGGAATAAGAATAGGGGTAGCTCTCCTGTATTGTATAAGGGAAGAAGGAGAGGCATGGAATATCTAAACTAACAATGATACAAAGTAATATTTTATTTATTTATTTTTTTATTTATTTACATTTTGAGACAGGGTCTCGCTCAGTTGCCCAGGCTGGAGTGCAGTGGTGCAATCATGGCTCACAGCAGCCTCAACCTCCCAAGTAGCTAGCTGGGACTACAGGGGCCCACTATCATGCTTTTTTTGTATTTTTTGTAGAGACAAGGTTTAGCCATGTTGCCCAGGCTGGCTGTCCTCAATCTCCTGGGTTCAAGCTATCTGCCCTCCTTGGCCTCTTGAAATGCTGGGATTACAGGCAGAAGCCACCGTGCTAGACAACACCAATATTTATTGAGTATATACATGTGCCAGGCACAAAAGTATGTGCTTGAGATTCATTTTCTGATTTAATCCTGAAGGCTCCCCTCTGAAGCAGGTGTGATGATTATAATTGCCATTTTATAGGAAATGAGATGAAGAGGTAAAAAAGTGAAGTTATGTACCCAAGATTACAGCTGAAACTAGGACTTGAACCCACGTCTGTCTGAAGTGCGAGCTGAAACTTTGGCCACTAAATTGCCCTGTGTCACTACAGGTAAACAATCTTCAAATAACCCTCACTTGCAGGAGGGGGAATGCGCATGAGAAGCTCCCAGTAGAGGTGATCTGGCTTTGGGCACGCTGACCCCAGGGATGGAGAGTTCATCTTCATCCCTGCTAATCAGCTCTCTCAGCCCCAAAAGATGTACAGGGTATGGCTATGTGTTTTGCAAATCTGAATAGCGCAAATCTGAAATTGTGATATATAATGTATTAATCGTCTTAGTTTATGCACAGATTTTGAACTAATGCAAACCCTACTTTACATTTCCTCCTCCAGAGAATTAATCTTGAATTGTGCTAGTTTTGAATTATGTGAGGCCTTTGGGAATAGGCCTACATCCTTCGCAAGAAAATTAATCACCCTATAAATGACTTAACCCGCCTCCCAGGGCTTTGCGGTGGAGACTGAGTGCAAGAATGCAAATTAAGTGACTCAAACCCGCATCTGCAATACCTGAGTTTGCCCCCCTCCCCTAAGTGAGTAAACCCTACCTCAAAGTGGCTTCCAGTCCCCTGGTTCTTCGTTCCTGCTGCCTGCAGGTTTCCAAACTCCCCCTGGGGCTTTTTGTCAAGTGCCACCTCCAAGATCCCCCCAAAACTTGATTCACCCCACAAGCACCACTACTTCATGCAGGGCAGTGTGCCCCTGGTTCTGTCTTTGCCTTCTCATCAAGTCAGGGTCGGAAGTCACCTCAGTGTGTTCTCCCCATCACCGGTGACTGCAGAGAGGGGCCCAGCAGAACAAACACTGTTTTTTAAAAAGCTGCAAATAGACAGGTGGATGAAAATTTTCAGATGTGTAAAATACTGTCCTGGGCCCCATGGCAACTTCTGGATCTAAGTTTGTGATTTCTAGTTTAATCTTTATCTTCTCCTCCTCCCACTGCCTCAGCATCTAGGCTGGGGATCTTTGGCCCACAGAAACCACACTTTTCTTGCTAACCCGTTGTGTCTTCTTTTCTATGCAACCCCACTGCTGGGGGAAAGGCCAAGATGGAGGACTTCATTTGATTTATTTTACAGAAAGCCACTATTGGAAAACTCTGTAGCGGTGGGTGGTATTGTTTGACACCTTCCTTTTCAGGGGAGGAAGCTGAGACCCAGAGGGGCAACTTGAGCCACCTGAGGTCACTCTGTGGATAAGCAACAGCTCTCAGAGGTTTGCGTGAGACAGGCCGGATCTCTCTGCCCTCCCAGGATCTTTGCATGACATGATATGAAACTAAGATTCTCAAGAACCAAGACTCTTCTGTGGGGCCCAGCAGAAGTATCTGAGGAATCTTTTCAAAAATCTGTATGAACTTGATAATGCTGCCATTAACAAGTTCCACTTTTCTGGGTGGCTTAAACACAGTCCTGGAGGCTGGAAGTCCAAGCTCAAGGCATCCACAGGGTTGCTCTCTTCTGAGGCCTCTCTCTGTAGCTCCTTGTGCCTTCCCACAGTTACCCTCCTGCTGTATTTGTGTCCTGATCTCTTCTTAAAAGGACACCAGTCACATTGGATTAGTGGACTCATTTTTAACTTAATTACCTTTTTACAAATTCTATCTCTAAATATAGCCACATTCTGAGGTACTGGGAGGACTTGTTCTATATGAATTTTTTTTTGTGGGGGGACACAATTGGCTCATACTACTGCATCCCCTGGCCCTCCAAAACTCATGTCCTTCCTGCATGCAAAATACACTGACTTACTGACTTCATTTCAACGTGTTCAAAAGTCTCCACTGATTCCAGCATTAACTCTAAGTCCAAAAGCTCATCAAAACAGCATCTAAATCAGATGTGGGTGAAACTCAAGGTATGATTTATTCTGAGGCAAAACTCCTCTTCAGCTGTAAGCTTGTAGAACCAGACAAGTTTTTTGTATTTTGCTTTCAAAATACAATGGTGGGGCAGGCATAGGATAGACAGCCTATGGGAGAAATCAGAAAGAAGACAGAGGCCACAGGTCCCAAGCAAATTCCATTAGATCTTAAGGCTCAAGAATAACCCTCTTTGACTTCATACTCTGCTAACGGAGCCCATGGACCACCTGGGCCCTACCTAGCAGCTTCTGTGATGATGTCTCACCATCTCCCACCATTCTCCCAGCAAGCAAATACTATGAGCCGACAACTCACCATGTTCCAGAAATATTTCCCGTGTGTCAGTCAACTCATTACATTCTCACCAGAGCCCTAAGAAGGAAACCCAGTGATCAACTCCATTTGACCAAGGAAGAAAGTAAGACACAGAGAGGTCAAGTTCCTTGGCCAGGGCCATGTAGCTTATTAATGGAGTTGCTGGGATTTGAACCCAGCCAATCTGACCCCAGGGCCTTTGCTCATACCAAGACTTTGGCATTCCCGGTGAGGCTCCTGCTCACCAGTGTTTGACAATCTGTGACCTGCTGTGTCGACAGCTCCAAGTGTTTACTGGTGTACATGTTTCTTCTCCCCATCCCCGGAAGGAGATAGATGAGACAGAAGTCCTCCTCGTAACCCTCTCTGTGTTCCTGTAGGTGGGACAATGGGTGATGCACAGAACACTTATAAGTGTCTATTGGTGATGAGTGAATTGGAGGAGGCTATGGTTCTTCCCTAAAAAGATGAACCAATTAAAACTCAAAATCACCTTAGAAAGATACCAAAGGGCAGAATTCCAGTGGTCCCAGCCCCTCTGGAAGCCCCCGGAAGCTTATTTCCATTCAGAATAGACCTCCTTTGCTTTGCCTCGCAGAAAGTGCTTCTATTCCACCAATAATTAGTGTCTGTAAGTGGAATCTACTTAAGAAAGGACACAAAGCCTGAGAAAGTTGTATTATGCCATTTATAAATGTCCGGTGATCTGCTTCTGCACTGTGATTCACGGAGCTGAAATAAATGATTTGCTTCAAAAAAAAAAAAAATTATGAACGTTCATTCCGCTGGTAGAATCTCTTAATTCCCGTTACACATGTCAGCATATTATGACTGGAAGCTGTCAGGTTCTAATGACTAAAATTTCATTTTTCAGACTTCTCATGCTGCGTGTGAGAACTATAGGTTAGACATATTTCTGCAGCTAAGCTTCTTCCTCATCTGGTAAATTTAGCCATTTCTTTCTTTCCTATGTAATTTTTAAGTGTCCATGTTTATATGAATACCTTGAGTAAACTAACCTCCTGCTTCATTCAATAAACGAGGAGGTCTACTACTATGGAGCTTTTCTTCCCAAAGCTGCTGTCCTTTTTATGGGACATAATGTGTCTCGACAGCTGACAGATTCAATGCAAAATTAGTTTTACTTGGCAGAGTGGATCAAAATATGGATTATTTTAAAGAACATTAGCACATTTTTTTTTGTTTAAAGTGAAATATATTGTTTATGCTTTGTATGGATAAACAACCTTGACAGTGGCTGCAACTTGTTTTATTATCCTTGAAATGGGAATTTGTTGACATGATATTCAATAAATAGAAATACTTCAGTCCTGTTCACTTACCTCGCATACTATACCAAATAGGAATTATTGATCCTCTGGTTATTACACTTGTTCCTGAAATGCTCTGTGGAGGGCAGGAAAACTAACTTCCAATTCAGGTTGTTAATAGATTAGTCGCAAAATTTATGTTATCCATGTCCAACAAATCACTAATAAAAGCTTATGAGAGGCTAGATCATCTGCATTGAATTACACGTTCTTCCCCCCATAAAAAGCCTTTAGCTAGAGACTGACCAAAGAATTTAAAATCTCTCATTATCTATAAGTCATTGCTCAAAGTGTCCCTAAATGGGATTAAAGCATCACTGCTCAGATTTCCTACAACGACTGCCCTCTTCTACTCCCACCTTGACTTAAATTGAAGGCTAATGATATGTTTCCAGGGGAAAGAAAGAGATAGCTTTTCCTTGAACGACTTTCCAGGACTCCAGCATCTAATCTGTTATGGAATAGCTGCTATGCCATGGTGGCCAACTGCATCTGTTTCTCGGGGGATATGGTCCAGGTCTGAGTGGGTCTAGTGACCATGTTGTCATTTCCATGCAGCCGGTCAACTCAGTGCAGGAGGAAACAGTACGCAAGCACCGTGCACCGTCCAGGGGCTGTTCTCTACCTTTGTTTTACTGCCATGGCAAGGCTGTGTGCTTTGGGTGCTGCTTTGAATACTCAGGGGCAGTCAATGCAAATGTTCCCTCTGCTCAGTCTCCTTCCCTCCCACCCTCCTTTCTTATTTTTCTTCTTTTCTTTCTTTCTTTCTATCCATAAGCATTTATGGTGCACCCACTGTGCACCAAACTCAGTATCAGGCCCTGGGACACCCAGATGGATCCGGCTTCCTGGTGCTCAAGCAGGTCTTGGTCTCCTGGGAGCTCAGACCAGCCCATTTGTGTGGCATGACAGTGTGGGTGGTGGCAGTGAGCCCAGTGGGAAAGGCCCAGGCCAGGCCTGCTGCTGGCCTGCCTATGATTCCCATCTTTAACCTGTAAGTACCTGGAGCCTGCTGAGGATTAACTGTGAATGAGTGACCGTCACACTGTAGGCCTTCAATAATGGGTCAGTGTTATTATAGGGCTGTTCTGGAGGTGTGTACCAGGGGCTATGACTTCTTTACGTGAGGCAGTCAGGGAAACTTCACAGGTGAATGAGAAAGCCAATCAGAAGCAGGAGAAAATTGGGCTTAGAAGACCCTGGGTAGAGTGTATTTCATGGGGACAGAATGAATTGAAATGAAGTAAAATAGAAAGAAGAACAAACTGAGTAGGTGTGAGAAAGCAGTTGCAAATACCGCTGGTGTCAAGGGAGGTATTGCACGTGAACATTGCAGACAGGCCACCAGGGGAAGCAATGCAACCTCAAAGGCTAGAAGGTTCTTACCCATGGTTGCCAGATTTGATTCCTTCAAAAGAAGCCCCACATCTGGCTTAGGATGCCAGATTCCAAATGTTTTAGGGAAGAAAACTATTTAAAATCTTTTAAAGACACCATGCAAGATACACCAAATGTATCTTCAGGCCACATAAAGGTTGTAGCCAAATTAATGTCTACATTATGCCTCTTGTCTGGACATACGAATTTTATTCTTTCATTCAAAAAACTACGTGCTGGTACTTATCATAACAACTCAGGAGAAATAGTAACAGTATTCATACCAAAGAAGGTGAAATTTGAATGTGAGCTCCAGTACCTAATTAGTTGTCTGGCTTCGGGTCTGTTACTCAGCCTCAACTATAAAACGATGGTTTTCATACCTGCCTTACATGTTGTTAAGAAGATTCAATGAGCTGATGCAGGCGAAATTCCTGATACAGGGCCTGGTGCACTGTGTATACTTCACAGAGCTTTTCCTTCAACTTAGGGGGTAAAAGAACTAGTTAGGAGGAGCCAAGATATATCCAGGTGTGTCAGAGGCTGCAATAGGTTGGATCAGGGAACAGGTGCAGAAGGAGTGAACCCAGGCTTGACCAAGGGAGGCTTTTCGGGCTTCTCCTTCTCAGCAAGCATCTGAAATGAAATGTAGCCAGTTTGGAAAGAATAGCTCCAGATGCTCTTCAGGGTCAGGAGTGATTTCGAACTGTGGTGACCCATTCAGTGGAGTAGGTGGACTCATGTCTTCACACAGACAAGCCTGGTGTTTCAGATCCTGATCTGACAGAAAGGCCAGTCTCTTAGGAGATGCCTGTGAGGCCAACAGGGGCAGTTCGGTGTTAGCATCTTGAGCCAGGATGCCCAGAGTGACCCTTTCCCTTAGTTAGGGTCACTTAGTCAAAGAAGACAAACATCTGGTCTGCGTGAGGTTAGGTTTTAAAAACAAGTTCCATGTATGTCTCGTTTACAAAACAAATTGTGCCTTTCATTGTAAAAAATCTGGGAAATGCAAACAAATGTAGAGAGGAACACAAAATCACACCCAGCTACGTCCTTACACCCAGCTACATCCTTACACCCAGCTACATCCTTACACCCAGCTACATCCTAGGCATTTCCGTATTGATCCTGCCAGTCCTTTAACTTTGCCTTTCTAGGTCATATACATTGAGCGGGGCCTTTTTCTGGACTGGGTAAGCATGACATGGCTTTCAGAAGAAGCACCAGTCTGCTATCGAAAAAGGAAATGGGAAATCTTTTTAAATGTTTGGCTTCTGTCTCCCCAAGGCTCCTCTCCCAACTGCCGACACCAGGCCTCTCCTTGTCTCCCCCTCTCTCCCACGCCTGCCCTTTCTCTTTCCAACCTCCCTAAACTGCATTAGAAACCCAGGTCCTTTCTATTGTCCTCATTTTCATCCTATTCTCTTCAGTCACTCTCTGTTAGGGTGGCCAGATGAAATTCAGGATGATCAGTTAAATCTGAATCTCAGGTACATCATGAATAACTTTTTGTATGAGTATGTCCCATTGAACACTTGAGATATACTAAAACGTACTCATTGTTTATCTGAAATTCAAATTTAACTGGGCATCCTGTATTTTTATTTGCTAAATCTGCCTGGCTACCTCACATGTAAATCAAACAAGCCCACTTTGATTTACTTTTGCTTCAATCTTTACAATGAGGTCGAGGAATAAAGAAATTGAGCTATGAGAGTCAAACTGCCCTGCCCCTTGGAAGGCTTGGCTGGACTAGGATAGAAAGGGAGCACACCATTTATTTGTTCATATATATGTGTATATAAAATGTGTATATTCCCATATATTTCTTTCACGAAAGTTGGTTGTGCGTGTGTATGTGCACATACACACACACACAGACACACACACACCACACATATATATGCATTATTATTTTTTCAGT
Organism: Papio anubis; assembly: GCF_008728515.1. NCBI lineage: Eukaryota > Metazoa > Chordata > Mammalia > Primates > Cercopithecidae > Papio > Papio anubis. The sequence goes on along the minus strand of NC_044982.1, from coordinate 9,118,708 downwards.
AATCAGCATGTTATTAACATTTTTCCTGTACCATTAAATATTTGGGGGAACAATCATTTTCTGAAAACCACCTAAACTGTAATTAATATGGAAATAACTTTAATTATTAGACATTTTCACTATTTTCATTTATTTAAATTATATATTTTGCTGCAATAAACATTCCGGTAACTCTTTTTTTTTTTTTTTGGAGACAGGGTCTTGCTCTATTGCCCAGGCTGGAGTGCAGTGGTGCAATCTTGACTCACTGCAACCTCCACCTCCAGGGTTCAAGTGATTCTCTTGCCTCAGCCTCCCAAGTAGCTGGGATTATAGGCACCTGCCACCAAGCACAGATAATTTTTTGGTATTTTTAGTAGAGACAAAGTTTCACCATGTTGGGCAGGCTGGTTTCAAACTCCTTACCTCAAATGATTCGTCCACCTCGGCCTCCTATTGTGTTAGGATTACAGGTGTGAGCCACTGTGCCTGGCCGTGTAACTATATTTTTAACTAAACATTTGATTTTTTGTTGTAAATACCTTCATAGGAATAAAATTACTGAGAAAAAATGAATAAATATTTTAAGCTTCTTAAACATACTACCTCCGGGGGCTTAATTGTGCTTTTTGCATCAGTGAATATTTCTACTGATTACTGCAAGATGCCAGCATGCAAGCTCAAAGGGAGGATCCCCTTCCTCATGGAGTCCAGAGTCCAGTAAACTCCCAACATTGGTGAATAAAGGCTCCTGTCTCACCACGCCTCTCCAAAGTAACCAAGAACAAAGCACCAACTCCTTATTGTTTTAACTTTCTGGTTTGTATCACTGTAACCTCACATGGTAGAAGGGGGAGGGATCTCACCTTGAAAACCATTTTGAAGTCTAAGATTACTCACCTTTTTTTCTTTTATAAATAATCTGTTCACCCTATTACCATATCCATAATTTTGTGAAATAATTTTTCAAATGCTGATGAATCAATGAATGGATTTTATTTATTTGACCTTTTATATAGGCTTTTATTATTATTATTTTTTGCAATGGAGTCTTGCTCTGTTGCCCAGGCTGGACTGTAGTCGTACAATCTTGGCTCACTGCAACCTCTGCCTACTGGGTTCAAGTGATTCTCCTGCCTCAGCCTCCTAAGTAGCTGGGATTACAGGCATATGTCACAATGTCTGTCTAATTTTTGTACTTTTAGTAGAGATGCAGTTTCACCAAGTTGGCCAGGCTAGTCTTGAACTCCTGACCTCAGGTAATCCGCCCACCTCGGCCTCCCAAAATGCTGGGATTACAGGCAAAAGTCACTGCAACTTGCCTTTATATGCTTGTTATTTCAAGTTGTATATTTATGCATTCTGCCCATTTTTTTTTAGATATTCATGTGTGTGTTTAATTTGTTAGATATTGTGTCTAAAGGCTATTAATGTTCTTCCTGATATTTGTAGCAAACATTCTTTTTTTTTTTTGCATTGCATTTTAAATTTTTTTGATGGTGGCATTCAATAGAGAAAGTTTTAAACTTTTATCTGGTCAGGTGTACTGACCAGTTTTGTGGAGGGTTTTTTCTTAGTCCATTTGGGCTGCTACAACAAAACGTCATGAACTTATAAACAAAATTAATTCATTTCTTACCATTTTGGAGGCTGAGAAGTCCAAGATCAAGACTCAGACAGATTTGGAGTCTTGAAGGACTCTCTTCCTGGTTCACAGACAGCCACCTCACTGTAACCTTACATGGTGGGAAAGTGAGAGATCTCTCTAGGGTCTCTTTTAAAAGGACACGAATCCCATTCGTGATGGTGGAGTCCTCAGGGCCCAATCACTTTCTAAGGGCCCAACTTCCTAATACCATCACTTTGAGAGTGAGGATATCTACATGTGAATTTTGCAATGGCACAAACATTGAGATCATAGCAGGTTATACCACATATTTTACATTTAGGGAGTCTTTTTACTGGCCCAGAATTTATTTCAGTATTCATTCATGTTTTCCAGAAGTCCTTCTATTGATTTATTTTAACTTTAATTGAAATATCACCTACTTTAGGTAGCAGTTTTCCTTTGTGTAATATAATATAAAACCGACATTTCTTGAGGCATAACAGTAAAGATGTTAACATTTTTCATTTCTTTTTGGATGTTGTATTTGTGCTTCTTCTGAATGTGATGTGTGCTAAGATAGCTCATGTAACCCAGTTTTGACCAGGCTGCTGATCTTGTGTCTGGTTAATTTATTGAAACTGCTTAAAGCTATACATATTTTCTTTCAGTTGACTATGTAAGATATTCTAGATATATTGTCTACTGATTCATAATATTAATGGTAATGGATGATCAAAGAGTACTCTTCTTTGTATAACTTGAATTTATTTTTTCCTGTCTTATAAAATATCTGGAATGTACAAAACAATGCCAAGGATGAATGTTTGGGACTGGAGCCCTTGTCTTTGTCCTAACTTGAATGGGAATGTATCTGGGATACAAGCATTACATATTATACAAACTTTTGTTTAAATGCTTCAAAATATACACATTTTAAGAAATGGATATTGAATTTATAAAATTTATTTTGGCTTCTACAAAGATGGAATCATTTATAGACTTCATTTCAACTTTGACATCTTAATGTGATGTGATGAATTAATTGATTGCTAATATTAAGACTTCCTTATATTCTTAATAAGATACCTGGGATTCTCTTAATATGTATGTGAATTCATGTAACTAGTATTTGATTTAGGATATTGCCTGTGCTCTCATGAGTAATTTAGATACGTGGTTTTCTTTTTTGTCCCATCCATTGCTAGCTTTTGATATGGGTGTAAAGTGTCTTTATAATATGAATGAAAGATTTTTACATTATTATGTGTGCTCTGGATTAAATCATAGGTAATAATAATTATCTATTACTCGAAGTCATAAAGAACTAGCAAAATTACTTGGCCTAGGGGTCTTTTGGGTATATAATTATGTTAAAGATTTTGTTTCCCATATTTTCCCCATGGCTATAGGTTTACAAAAGCTTTCTAATTCTTCTTGCACTAACTTTTGTTATTTCAGCTTTCCAGAATTTTCCAATTCTGGAACCAAAGAACAGAATCTACACAGCAAAAATCTAAACAGTAAATAGAAAATTCATTTATCTCATTATGTTTTCTTTATATATGTCTTTATGTAGGACTGGCATCTGTATTTTTGTAATTTATAAACTTACATTGTATCTAATTTCCCACAACCAATTTGCATATTTATTTGTGACATTATTAATTTGGATTTAATAGTGGTTTATTTATTGTGTTGCATATTTCTAAATACCAGCTCCTATATTTATTTATTAACAGTGTTTTCTCGGTCTATAATTAATTTATATATGATTTAACTGCATTTATTTTTTAGTTTCCTTTGTCCATAGATTTATTTTGCTCTTCTTGAGATGGTTTGTTTGTAAGCTATATACTTTGTTTTAATATGATATTTTAATTTTTCAATTGTAGTTTTTGTTACTGTACTTACTGAACTGATTTGGACTTAATTCTTATGTTTAGTATTTAGTAGCTGTGATCTACACTTATTGCTATTTGTCCTGAACCATGCTTTCCCTTTTCTTGAATTGTTTGTTTTGATTAATTACTCAGTCATTTCAAGTATATCTGCAGATCCCATTTTTTAACATGAGTATAGTGGCAGTATACTTCTTTTATTTTTGCATAGCTGAGTGTCTTTCTTTTTCCTTTACAAATCATCTTTTGGGTGTAAAATTATTGAGTGATTTTCTTCTCAAAACTCATTAGACTCTCTTTCACTTTGCTCTCGATATGAAAAATTTTGAAGTCTGAGATTACCCACTTTTTTTCTTTTGTAAATAATCTGTTCATCCTACTGCCATTCTCACAATTTTTTAAAATAGTTTTTCCCAGAGATTCAAAATTCTTTTCAGAATGGAGTTTCTTTAGAAAATGGTTGTTTGGAATAATTTGAGCCCTTCTGAGGAACAAACTCAGATATTTTCAGCTCTGAATTCTTCTTGATATATTTGATTAGCCACTTACTCTGTTGGCCCTGGTCACGTCCTCTGAAATGTCAGCTCTCTTCACACACTGCCTCTTTACCCTGTGTCTTCCATATCTTCATCTTCTCTCACATAAGTTGTATCTCTGTGTCTTCTTTCTCTGAATCAAGCATCAGGAAACATTTTCTGTGAAAGGTTAAATAAAAAATATTTTCAGCTTTCTAGGGCATAAGTCTCTGATACAATTACTCAGCTCAGTCTTTGAAATACAAAAAACAGTGCATAAATAAATAAGTGTAGCTGTGTTCCAATAAAACTTTATTTACAAAAACAAGTGGTGGGCCAGATTAAGTTTATGGACCGTAGTTTTCTGACTTTTGCTCTAAATACCTGGAACCCTTCTTGTTTGCTTTCTATTTACTGATTTAATTTTCTGCTGTGTAGACTCTGTTCTTTGTTTTTTCTAGACCAGTACCATGCGAAGATTGAGTGTGCAGGCTCAGGCAGCTTGAGCTACAATCTCAGCTGTTCCGTTTAGTAGTTTTTTGAGTTAGGCAAGATATTTAACGGCTCTGGGTATCTCAGTCTCCTTATCAAAAAGCCAATGTGGACACTTGTTCCAAGATTTGACTGAGCTAATAGATGTAAAGTGCATAGAACAATGTCTGAGGCAGTGTAAGCTCCTGGTAAGTATTAGCTATTATTGATTAGCATAATCAATAATAGTATTAGCTATTATTGATTAGCATAATTTCTTTCAGATCCCTTCCTAGATTTCAGGCTTCGTTTGAACCTGCTGTGTTAAAAATAGTTTATTTCTTATTATGCCTTATTTTTTATGTATTTTATTATATTTTAGGAAGAACACAAAGCAAATACCTCATAAAATTTTTTCAGTTTTTGACAACAAATCCCTTTCTCAGGTATGCTCTTCATCTATGTGTTTATAATGTTGGTTCCCATTTTTATGCTTTCTTTGGGCATGGTTTGTTTTTTTTATGTTTAGTATTATTTAAATAAGGATTGAGTTTCCCCTCACTATTATTTTTACTATTTTCAAAATAATCTTCTTGGATTTTAATCCAGAGGCCACACTGAAACGCAAAGTGTGTTGACGAATTCCAGGTATAATGCAGGTAAATGATCCTCTCAGGCTCTGGCCTCAATTCAGTCTTCGTGGATAAAACTTGGCCCTGGTATGATTTGAGAAATCTATGACTCTTTTTATTTGAATTACACTGTGTCAAATTCATTGCTCCCAGTGCTTGTCTTGAAGTTTTCTTGAGTTTGTGCTTTCCTTATGTCTTAGCATGCACAGTCCTCTTAGCTTTGATTCCTACTCCTGTTCATTAATTGGCAATGAGGAGTTTTAGCCTTCTAAATGGCTGCAGAAGAGGAAGGTATCAACAAGCAGACATGAAACTGGGGGTAGTTCTGCAGGTTAAAAAAGTACCCAAGGCTGGGTGCAGTGGCTCATGCCTATAATTCTAGCACTTTAGGAGGCTGCGGGGGGCGGATCCCTTGAGTACAGGAGTTTGAGACCATCTCGGGCAATGTGGTAAAACTCTACCTCTACAAAAAATACAAAAATTAGCCGGGCATGGTGGCACTGGAACCTGCCTGTGGTCCCAGCTATTCGGGAGGCTGAGGTGGGAAGGTGGGAGGATCACTGGAGCCTGGGAGGTGGAGGTTGCAGTGAGCCAAGATGGTGCCACTGAACTGAAGCCTGGGTGACAGAGTGAGACCCTGTCTCCAAAAAAATAAATAAATAAAAATAAATAAAAAATAAAATAAAATAAAGGTACTCAAAAGGGTAGGCGTTATCACCAGGACTTACAATCAGTGGTTCAGTCACCAAGGTGCTAAAGGGATCTGCAGATTGTATAGCTGGAAATTTTCTCCTATCTTCTTCCACTGGTCAAGTTGCTTTGCATCAGAATTCACTCATGAGTCACTGACAATCTTTTCTTGGTCACCTCTAAAATAGAGAGTGGGGACTTTATCTTTGAGATGGCTTTGTTTCCAGTGGCCATAATTGTTTTGGTATTTTAGTGTTTATGTATGTTTCAACAGCACAGAGGGACAAGCTAACTCAGGCAGAACTTCATGGCCTCCAGCAAATTCCCAGTACGTGATTCTTGGTAAGACAAAATTGAATGGAGAGAACATGTGCTTTGGAATCAAGCACATTTAGCAGGTTATGAGGCTGATTCTGTCAGTTCACTGCATGACTTTGAGCAAATCATTCATCTCTTTAAACTTGATTCATCTTCAGTATAAAAGTTGGGATCACAGTATCTACACTGGAGCTGTTGTAAATATTTAATACAATCTAATAGTAAAGGTCCAAGCAGAGATGCTCATTAAACATTGTCAGTATTGTTCCTTTTGCCATACACTGGTATCTACAGAGAGAAGAAACCTTCATTTTTTTTTTTTTTTGAAGTCTATAGAAGTTGTGGTATAAAGATTATTTATAGTATAAAAGACTCATTTGTCCATCTGTAAGCATCAATATGAGCAAAAATACATTAGACTAAACCCTATAGAATTACTGGTAATTGATATTTTGACCACTAGCAATGGTAATGCCATATGGTTCAAATAAATGTAAGCAATTCATGTTTATCTATGTGTTTCTATAATTGTTTTATTGAATGAATAAAATGGCATAATTCACTTAAAAATCCAGAACATACAGTTATGCTAAACCTTAGGTTTCCATGTAAGTAGGATGTGTGAGAATTTCTTTGAATGCAATGAGACCCAGAATGAATGTGTAATTCCTCTGAAATGAAGCTTCAGGAATAATTCTGGGAGTCTGTGGCTAAATGGACAAAATACACCCTGTGTTTGAATTCAGACTCCTCTACATATGTGGATGAATGGTACTGGGCACATTCCTTACCCTCACTGAGCCTCCGAGTCCTCATTCGTTCATTAAATGCTGCCACTTAGGCTTGCTTTAAGGATTAATTGAGACAAAATATTTTAAGCTCTAGTTCAGTGTCTGATCTGTAGCAGGGGCTTAGTAAAGGGCTATGACGCTACAGCACATTTTCTGGGTCCCTGTAATGGCAGAGACTTTGTAGAGAAAGAGGAGCAGGTATTTCGGTGTCTTTAGAAACCACCCATAAGGTGAGAAAAAACATTGGTTCCTGGCGCAGGAGAATTGAAAGAGTTCTTTCCAGGCCTTCCAGTGATAGACAAGGCCACAACACTGTGAAAACTGTCCATTCTAAAGGGTAGGATTGAGGTGTGAGGCAGACAACTTGTAAGGCGGTTCCCAAGATCTCTGCCTCCTGGTATTCGCATCCTTGTGTGAGCACCTCTTTTGAACCTGGGCTGGACCTAGTGACCCACTTCTAGTGAACGGGATATGTGAAAAGGGAAGGGATATCATTTCTGATATTAGTTTATAAAAGATATGACTTCTGTCCTGAGAGCAGCCTGTCTCCTACTGTTTCCTCGCTTGGTTACAAGAATGAATCAAGCTGTCCTGTTGGGACCTGCCCTATGGAGAAAGCCATAGGACAAGCAAATGGGGATGACTCCCAGCCAGTGAAGAACTGAGACCTTTAGTCCAGCAGTCCTTGTGGAGCTGATTCCTGCCGGCAACCACGTGAGTATGCTCAGAAGCAGATTCTGTTCTCAGGTAAGCCTTAGATGCCTGCAGCCCTTGAAAGCACCTAGGCTACCTTCTGCAGGAGACCCTGAAACTGAAGACTCAGTTAAGCTGTGCCCAAATATTCCTCACCTATGAGACTGTGGGGCAATACATATTCATTGCTTTCATTCAACCAGTATGCTTAGGGAAAATTTATGTGGCAACAAATGGCATGAGGTATGTGTGGAAACAGTTACAATCCTTTCGTGTTGCTGTGGAGGTCCAGGGTACCTGCTGTAGAGGCAGTCAGCACACAGTGTGGCTCTAAGATCTTCTTGCCTGGCTAACAGCTGGTGGAGGTGGAGAAAGGGGATCTCGCTGGGGTGGATGTTCCTGGGACCTGGACGTTAAGATCGGGCATATAAATAAATAAGAGAAGATCAATGCTGACAGTCATAGGGAGCTTTGCAGCACCATTTCCACCAAGATGGACCTGAAACTTCTCTTCTATGGGATACATGCTTGGAAAACCACCGCTGTGGAGCAAGAAGACGGCAATAGAAACATTTCTTGGAAGTGGTGCCTCCCAAAGCCTCATTTTCTCAAGTCAAGCTAAGTCCCTGCACCTTCTGGTTTGTCTCCGCCTTTCTCTTCTGAAGAGCAGGCTGCACAGGCATGGTCCGCCCCCAGCAGGCAGACATGCCTCATTCCTCAGTCCTGCCCTGTTACCATTTTTGTTGTGCATCTTGTGCTAAATTTACTTCTTAACTGGAAAGCCGCCTCAAGGGCAGGGTGGCGCGGTGGAGAGGGCAGGGGCTCTACGTCTGACCTGTCTGACATCTGATCTTGGCCCTACTGGCTACTTGCTGGGCAGTCTTGTCGAATTTGTTTAATCTTTTTGAGCTCTGGACTCATCAGCAAGAAAAAGGGAATGATCATATGTACTTTACAGGGCGGTTCTGAAAATTAAGCCAGACAAAGTGCTTGGCACGAGAGCTTGGGACGCACTGACAGCAGTGTGGTTGTAGCTCGTGTCTGTGTTATTTTTCTGATAGTCTCCATGCAGGGCCGCAGCAGGACTCACTTGGTTGGGGTCCCTTACGCTCTGCCCTGGCTGGCAAACATTGCACTTGTAGGTGCCCTCCTTAGAGCTCTCCAGCCCCAGGACAGACTTGGGGGGACATCAGGCAGGAGGACTGTGCTGGGATGTGACCCACTGGGAGGCATCCATGTGTGACAGAGCCAGAGGCAGCACCTGGGCAGTGACACCAGTGCCTGGGGACGTGGTTTGCCTGGGAGTCAGGTGGGGCTGGCCCTCCTCCTGGTGGGTGCTCTGTGCCTGAGGCAGAGCTGGGCTGCAGGGAGTGGGGGCTCCTCATTCTGTTACCGCCACTTACAGGGCTGGAGAGCTGTGTCTGGAATCTCTGAATCACAGCCTCCTTGGGTTCTTCCGAAGGCACATTGCACCTTCTAGAAGGGTATGACTCAGAAGGAAAGAGAAAAACCTCCACTGGAGAGAGGAAATGGCTGCAGTGTTTACTTTATTTGAAAACAGCACATGCTTTTATTAAGACATAAATGCCAGTGATGGATTCTGCTCTTGGCACATGGCCGTGCTCCCCAGCCCTGAGGTGAGATGGCTGGGAGATGTTAGCCCCTACGGAGAAAATATTTACCTTGCTGAGCTATCATGAGACAGAGTAAGTGAGCAGAGGGCAGCAGGTCCCTTCGACCACCTCATTCCAGGGAAAATAAACAGGGCCCCTGGAGCAGTCACTAAGAGAGGGGAGCAAGTATCCTCTTTCTGCAGTAGAATCTCTGAAAATTTGGATAACGTTAATTGTGCCACGGCGGTAGCAGTGCAAGAAATTCCTGTTCATCCCGCTGCAATGATGATTAAGGTAGCAAACACCCAGTCGGGGAAGTCAGGCTCCGGCCCTGGAGAATAGTTGAGGATCGCCTGTAGCATATTGTTCCACTCTGCTGGCATCCTAACTAGACAGCTTTAGTTTTAGCATAAAATCCATATTCCAGACCTTTATGGAGCAGAGAGGCAAACTCCAATGCTGCCGTTGCAAGCATCAAACAGCATTAAAATGAATTAAGGAGATTAAAGACTCTCGATGCTGTCGGGGCTCTTCTCCATCCCCTCTGTTTTCTCCAAGGAGCTGTTTTAAAGGCGTGGGGGCAAATTGGAAGAAGGGAGTGGGAAAAATGCAAACCAATCATGCTAACCTCGCTCTGGAATCAAAGTCTGACTCTATACCACGCATGGATTTAATTGGGAGAGAGGTCTTTTAGAGACACTCTGGGTGGGTGCAGAGATCAGTCTGGAGTTTCACAGTATGGCTTCTTCCAAGGTCGGAGCATGTGTCCAGGGCCATCCCTGCTTCTTGGTGGACAGGAAGACATCTTTGGTCCGGTGGTTTGACAAAAAACCCAAAGAGGGCGTCAGATGTGTGCACTCTGGTGTTTAGAATTTAAGTAAAATCTGTAATTTTCCCCCTGCATTTCCTTAGAGAAATTAGCTATTCTATTCACTGCATAAATTTTCAGGTTTTGCTAGCACGACACTCAGGGTGTTGAATTTTTTATGACAAAAATGCTGTAATAATTGTTGAACAGATGTAAGTGTTGGAGACTCGGCTCTGGCAGACCTCACGAAACCTCGATTAGCAATTTAACCCTGTCCTCCCTCCTGTCCGCACGCCGGGGGAAGAAGAGTTGCAGTTTTGAATGGCTTCACTGGGATGTGCACAAAGGCAGAGAAAGAGTTTTCTGGAGAGCAGGGGAAGTCCTTTAACGAGCTCGTCTGCCCAGCCAGAGAAGGAAGAACTCGGTGCAGTCTAACCCTGAAATTACCACATTACCAAGTTGTCTAGCTGGGTGATTAATAAACTAATTGACACGGGGGACACTTGTCACTGGCGAAGCAGCTCCCGAGCCAAAGCGAGGAGCAACTACACAGCGTCTCCCGGGGAGCCGGGAAGTGACAGTCTACACCCGCTTCCGGGCTCCCCTTGACATAGGCCAGCCGGGCCTCCATTTACACCTCAAAGCAAAGTCACAGAGGGATCCACCCCTTTCCTGGCTGCCTACACAGAAAGCAGCCATGGGGGACTTGCCGAGGACTTTGTCCACCAAGTGATGAAAGCATGCAAATGCCTCCGAATCAAAGGTAAATCAAAAGAAAATGGCAGCCCGCAAGAGGAGGCGGCGGTGACAGCCCGTCAGCCGTGGAGCCACCCGACAGGCCTGGTGGCAGTGTGGAGGCTGCCAAGAGAACCGCCTGAGGAGGCTGCCGCCAAGACAGATGTCACGACGAGGAGGGCGCGCTTCCGTCGCTTTCGGCGGGGCCTGATGGAGCAGGAAGTGGTACTACAAGTGCCACTTAAGAGAATAATAATACTAATAAAACTGGGAGTTGTGAAGGGGGAGAGGTGGGGAGGAAAGGCTGGTGACAGAGAGAGAGAGAAGAGGGAAAAGGCATGTCACAATGTTTGGTAAAGGAGGAACTGAATTGATGGCCATCCTGAAGTTGGTGTGTGTGTGCACATGTGCGTCCTTTAGCCGGCTGGCTTTCCCTAGGCGCTTACAGCATCTTCAGAGGCATTGTGCTGGAGGAGACGTGGGGTTCTGGTGACAGCTGTGCCTTTGCAAGAGAGGAGAGGTGACCACAAGGCCACAGAGGTCCTCTAGTTTTTAGAGCCCTCTTTTCTGCCTTTCCTGGAAATTGAATTTTGGTTTCCTGCCAAGAGTGGGTTGCCCATTATACAAAGCAAACTCCTGCTTGGGGCATCGCAGAGCTGCAGAGATGGAGGGAGACAGAGGCAGGTGAGGAGAGCCTCAATGTCTGATTTTCGCTGTGTCTGCCTCTGTGGTGTTTGTGGATGGGTCGTGAGCTTCAGCCCAGGAGCCCACGATATTTGGACCTTAAGTACTAAAAATAATCTGCTCCCCTTTTCATGGGTATTTTAAATTAAAATTAATACATAACTGGACAGGTATAGTGGTTCATGCCTGTAATTTCAGCACTTTGGGAGGCTGAGACAGGAGGATTGCTTGAGCCCAGGAGTTTGAGACTCACATGAGCAACGTGACAAGATCCTGTCTCTACAAAAATAAGACATTTAAAAAATTAGCTAGGCATGTTGGCATGTGCCTGTGGCCCCAGCTACTTTGGAGGCTGAAGTAGGGAGGATCTCTGGAACCTAGGAGGTTGAGGCTGCAGTGAGCAGTGATCCTACCACTGCACTCCAGCCTGAATGACAGGGTGAGACCCTGACTCAAAAGAAAAATGTGAGTGTGTGTGTATAATAATATTTATAATAATATTATTATAATAGTTAATTATATATATTTATATATAATAGTTAATTATAAATAATATATTTATATTATTTATATAATATAATATAATATATAATATAATTATATATTATATATTATATTAAATAATATATTTATAATTATATTATTATAATAGTTAATAGTTATGATAATTAATAATAATAATTATTATTATACACACACACACACACACACACATATATATATAGACATTACAGCAAGAATGTCCAACATAATAGCTCTTATGTGGTTTTTATATGTCAAGTTTTTCTAAAAATTGCTGCTGACTTTGGGGTGAGACTTCTTCTATTTTGCCTGTGCTCTGAGCAGGTGTTTGGGCTGCATGTTGGGAAATCCAATCCCAGAAATTGTGTAAAAAATAAACTATGTTTTTTCAATTCTAAGACAATTAACTTTTGTCTAGGAAGTGATTGCAGATAGGTTCTTAGCCATAAATGTATAAAATTGTCATAAACCACGACATATGGGTTTGACCATAAGAAATTCACTTTTCTAAATGTCCCCCCTCCCCCAAAAAGCATTTGGGAATAATGCGGGCAGTAAAACAGTCTAAAGATGTAATATCCAAGTGCCTTGGAGGTGAAAGACCTTACACTTTATCTTATTCTCACCATTCCTACCCCAACCTGCATTTTATAGGCAGGAGAGTTGCTGGTTTTATAGTGTAGGGACAGTGTTAGTGCCTCTACCATTATCCCATTTTTGCAAATACTTCCAGAGGAAGTCATTTTGAGATTGCTGAAATTCTCATAGGTGTAACTATGTGATAAGTCCTTCAGGGCAGAGAGAAGGTGGGTGGAATTAGCCCAGCCTGGTGAAGTGTGAACAGGATGCCCATGGGTGAGAATCTGTCCTGGGTCCAAATAAAGCCTTCGCAGGTGGATGTGTGACCCTTAGCATCTCCAAGGCTGAATAATAACCCTCCCTACAGCAGCATGGCCAGTGTTAAAATGAACAGAAAGCTTACATTGCAGCAGGTGATGCTGGAAGGGCTTTATCGATATGTGCTGTACTGAGCATCATAAAGCAATCAGGTGCTAGTGACTGAAACCCTGGGATGGGCTCTATTTATAATTTATTGTTCACTTAATTTAAGTGTAATTATATATATAATATATATATTATATATATAAGCAATATTTTAAAAATACATATATATTTTTTTGACAGAGTTTTTCTCTTGTCACCGAGGCTGGAATTCAGTGGTGTGATCTCTCCTCACTGTAACCTCTGCCTCCTGGGTTCAAGCAGTTCTCACGCCTCAGCCTCCCTAGTAGCTGGGATTACAGGGACCTGCCACCATGCCCGGCTAATTTTTGTATTTTTAGTAGAGATGGGGTTTCACCATGTTGGCCAGGCTAGTCTTGAACTCCTGACCTCAGGCGATCCACCCACTTTGGCCTCTCAAAGTGCTGGGATTATAGGCATGAACCACCGTGCCCGGCCGATAAATTTCAAAGTCTAAATAAAATGCAGTGGGAGTCTGACATTCACTTTTAAGACCATTTCACTGAAAGTTACCATCTAAGGGGATCATCTCTGTTGTGGTTCAACCCAGATGGTCCAGATGTTTCTTTCTTTTTCATCAGTAATCTGCAAGTTCTCTTCACAGTAGCACTTTTGTTTTATTTTTAATACACTGTACATTAGTCTATCATTGGATAAGCATTTTTTTCTTGCAGCAAGTTCCTTATTCCAAAGAGCAAAATGACCTCAATCTTTAATTCAGAATTTAAGCACTTTCCTCCTCAAATATCCGTAAAAAAGATTGCCTTCTTCCAATTCTCTGTTCAAATTCATCACGTTCACTTTTAGGTTACCATTATTTTATTTAATGTAGCTGAAACATTTCAATCTGATTCCATATTAATATTTCCCTTTTTCAGATGAGGAAAACAAAAGCTCAGAAACTATCTTGGAGTCAGAAAGTAAGAAGGAGCTTAGAAAGGCTTAACATTTTCCATGCTCCTGCCTGGCTTCAGAGCTCATGCTCTCTGCCTTACCGTGGCAGGTGAAAGATGACCCCAAATTCTTAGGTACATCACCTGCCAAAAGACCCCTCCTATGGATTCTGTGACTACTTCAATGAGAAGAATAGGGCAGAAAAGATGCTGAGAACTTAAAATCTGACAGTGTCCACTTCCTGTCTTTGGAAACTTTCTGTTAAAGGCCTGAGTCACGTACGAAGTCTGAATCTTCCCACCATGCTAGAGAAGCCACATGTTATTGTTCTGGTCAACAATCCCAGCTTACCCAACCAGATAGTGTATCATGCATATGAATAAAGCATTCTTAGATTCTTCAGTCTAGCCCTTCACCAGCAGAACACCATTCTTGGCATCATGTGGGGCAGAAGGACCACCCAGCTGAGCCTTATCCAAATTCCTGACCACAAAATCATAAGGTATGATTGCTATTTTAAGCCAAAAGTTTTGAGATAGTTTGTTAAGCAGAAATAGCTATTGATCGATTATAATGAATAATTGATTATAATTACAAAATGCCAGTACCATGTTGGAATTGTCTGCTCCATGCTTTACTCTGTCTGAGTAGCTTTTGAACATCTCTGCAAAATCACAACCACAGCTCTTTACATTGTGTTGATCTATACTTAGACTCTCTATCCATATCCTTTGTTTTGCTGCCAACAATTCTTGAGTGGACTGGAAAGAATTCACTGTCTCTGACTCTTTGGTTGCAAGATTAACTTTCAGGCTTCTGGTTTTAGCAACATGGCAGACTGAACCAGTAAGCATCACCTTCCTCATACAAATACACAAAAATACTAGAGAAGTATAAATTTTAAAATGAACACATAAACTCAAAGAAAGGGAATGCTTAGGTACTTGAAATGAAAGTTCAGTTTGCCGATACTATATTGTCCTTCAGAGCTGTTGATTATAGGCCTTTGGGTCTGAAATTTCTTGCCTACATAAAGACAGGAAATGCCGCTTTGAATCTGTATATGGTGGGAACCAGAACTGAACCCCCAGCATGAGATATGCACCTTTAAAAGATCTGATAGACTAAGAGAAACAGTGAGAAAGCTTGTCTTGTAGCTTGGTTTCTGGGTAGGAAAAAAATGCCTCTCATGAGAAATCAAAGTTACAAGCTCATGTAGTGCAAGGTGGGAGAGTTCAAGCTTACATTGCCTTTGTGATGTGAGAATCGAAGTCAAAAACACTAGACACAGGGCTACAGTCCCTGTAGAAAGACATGCAAAATATATATATATTTTTAGGAACACATTCTCAAACTTGGGCCACATGGAATTCTCATAGGTTTAAAGACAGAGCAAAACCAAACCAAAGGTCTTTCGAAGACAAACTCAATACAAAATCATGAAATTGCACTAGGAAAGAAGACACTGAATAGGGAGTTAGACACAGCAAGCTGAAGAATGGACACCTCAAGAAGTAGAACTAACAATACTTTGAAAGGGATGGCAACATAAGTATTTTTATATATGTAGAAGGATTTAAGCAGAAGAGTTAGAAAAAATAGGACACAAAGAATTAAAAAGTAGAAGATGAATTTTCAGGTTGATCCAAGATAAAAAGTAGATCCCTGTATTAAAAAGTCTGTGGGTACCATTAGTACTTCTGAATACAATGATTGAAACCTTGTGATTGCTCCAGGCTGGAATTTTATTCTACAGTCCTGTAAAGTACAGATCATTGGATAAAAGGAGAAAATATTCCTTCCAAAGAGAGAATGACCTCTTTCATATAGCTGAATGGAGCAACATGTTTAGCCAAGTTCATGTCCAAGGGAGGAGAACCTTCAGCTTGCACCAAGTCCTGGCCATTGGAGAAGCCGTGAGACTAGACCTTGTGTAAAGCAGCTGACTCTGCCATGAGGGAAATGCCCTTTTGTTTACCGAGCTTCTCCCACCCATGCCTTGCTTTACTTCCCTCTAAAAGCCTGAGATACTGGGAATAAGAGTCTCGGCCTCCAAGAAAGGGAGAACACATCAAGAGAGTTTGGATTTCTGGGGTAATCAAGTCCACTTGATTCATTAGCCTAAGTGCTCAAGTAAATTTCAAATCACAGTGTCATGTATCATTGTCCACGTCCTTCCTCCAAACACTCCCCACCTCCCACCCAAGGACCCATGTAACTTGCTATCGAGAACCTTTGATTTCTTAGGTATTTGTGTGGTAGGGTTTTGTTGTCTCTCCTGAAGAAAATGGTGGCAATTTGTACACAGCTGTGAAATAAAGGAAATCATGACATATCTTCACAGCAGATTTCCTATTTGATCGTTCTAGCCTATTTTCAATATCCACAACCTGCTGCAACCTAGGAAAATCGACTTCCTCCACTGCCATCCCATTCCCCAACCCCAGAGCTAGAATCCAGGTGAAACAGTGAGGCAGGGAAGCCTTCAGGATGGAATATGGCAGGTGGGGGCCTGCCTCAGGCCACCATTCTCAACATTGGCTGCACACCAGCTTTCAACATCCCAAAGCCTGGGCCTCACTCAGACCAATGAAATGAGAATCCCTGAGGGTAGAAACGGGATTGGGATGCAAGATAAAATACACAGTTTGGGTCATACTTACACTAAAAAATTATTTGTTGTTTATCTGAAAATCAAATGTAACTGGGCCAACCTGTATTTTTATTTGCTAAATCTGGCAACCCCAACCCAGTCAGTACTGCCTTTTAAAACTCCCCCAGAGACAGCAACATGCATGCAGTCAGTGATTTTCAAACTTTAGTGTGTTTAAGAATCACCCCAACTGATCATTAAGCACCAATTTCCGGGCCTACCTCTAGGGATTCTCATTCTGTTCTTCTAGGATGGAGCCCAGAATGATCAATTCTAACCAGTTCCTGGGTGATTCTTGGGTTGCTGGGGCTCCGACCACACTGCAGGTAGCAGGAGTGTGTTCCGGCAGATCTGAGGATTGAGCTCAAGTCTTCCAACTCCCTCGTCCTTCCCACTATGCAGATTGCATGGATTTTTGTGTGGGTCCTTTTGCTGTAGCATGAATTTGTTTTTCTTCGTTCTCCTCTTGGTTCTCTTCTCAGATCTCTTGCTTGAGGAGTTAGTTCCCTGGATCTAATTGTATGTTATTAGTAACAAGTTCAAGTCAGATGCTGAAGCTAAAAAACCCCCTCCCCACACCACTGCCATGATTGATTATATTTAGGATCTATTATTTGCTCTGGCTATGATAAGCTCTCTGGGGGAATAAAGGAAACCTAAGGCACTATCTTCACTCTTAAAGGAATTTGTTGCATCTGAGACAAGAAAATTACATTTAGAGAGAGAGAGAAAAAAAGGCAATGTGTATTCTTCTTTCACATTGGGAGTTATTTCCTGAAGAAATTAAAGAGATTCAGCAAAAAGAGAGAAATTGGAGGCCAGATCAGAAGGAAGAGGACTGGAAACAGGAGGGAAGAGAACAATTCTTCCAGAACTTTCTAAAACATTGCTTTCGTTTCCAGCAGTTTTACCTTTGTTCAGCAACTTATCAACAGTGTGATCTTGGAAAAGTCACCTTAACTCCATAGCCTCAGTTTCCTCTTATGTGAAATAGTCATGCTGATACTAACTTTATAAGTTGGTGAAGGATTAGAGATATTGGTTCTAAAGTGGTGGTTGCAGTACCTGATGCTTGCAAGTTCCCAAACTCAGCTGCCCATGTGAGCTGGGTAGGCAATGTTGGTGAGCAGGTGCCATGATCAGGCTCCCTCCAACTCCTGGTGATTGCCACTATGTGAGAAAACAGCCCAGCCCTGGGAGCCACATCTTCAAGTTTCCTGAGACAAAATGAAATGTACTTTTGTGACATCTTCCAGTTTTTAGGTGTGTGCTCATTGGTTTCAGAAGTGTTCATTGTCTATGGCTGCTTCAGTGCTTTACAACAGCAGAGGTGAGTACTTGCAACAGAGACCGTAAGGCTGCAGAGCCTAAAGTGTTTACTCTCTGGCCCTTGGTGGAAGAAATTTGCCAACTCCTAGACTAAAATTGCACAGCAGAACCTCAGGTGGAGGGAGTGGCCCCTGTGTTGATGGTTCCCTGCCTATTCCACTCACTATTCTGTGCCTTCTCATCTCCTCCCTCCACTCTGTGTCTTCTCCCTCCATGTCTTTCACTTAGTCATGGTTTCTGCTTTCTCACACCTTCTGTTTGCAGAAAGCCTTCGGTGGGCAGTCTCAAAGGTCTCACTACACCATGGACTTTCAGCTTCAGCTCTCACCATCACCATCACCATCACCATCACCATCACCATCACCATCATCTTTTTTCAGTTTAGACTCCAGAGATGAAGACTGTGCCTTATCCAGTTCATCTGTTCTTGTTAGGCCATGATATATGTCTCTGTTCAGCCTCTGGATTGGATTGACATCTTTGGCCACTTGGCTTCAGTTGATTGACATCTTTGGTATTGTCTTGCTACCAAGACCTTTGTGACTGGAATTAATTATCTTTCTCAATCTTTTCATGATTCTATCTTGTACCATGGCTTTATCTTAATTAAACAACACTACCAAGATTTCTAAGTACTGTTGACCCTTGAACAACAAGAGTTTGAACTTCGAGGGTTCACTTACATGTGGACTTTTTTCTACTTCTGCCACCCCTGAGGGAGCAAGACCAGTCCCTTCTTTTCTTCCTCCTCCTCATCTACTCAACATGTAGCTTCATTCTCAAGATGATGAGGATGAAGACCTTTATGATGAACCACTCCCAGTTAGTGAATAGTAAGCATATTTCCTCTTTCTTTGGATTTTCTTTTCTAACTCCTAACTCCCACATTGTTCGAGTCAACTGTAGATAGTATTACTCCTGTTAGGAATAACGCTCCAAATCCTAAGGACAAAGGATTCTTAGCAAAACAATTTTACTTCTGCACAGAGGGGTGCCTCCTTGGCCAGTCACCATGAGAGCACACCTGAACAAAGGGGCATAGGAGCCTTTATTCCTGATGCCAGTCCTGCCCCTGTACCCTTCCCCCTTTGGCTGTGGTCGGGTCATACAATCTAAACTAATCCTGGTGGGCTAAACATTTTATCTTTTTTTAGATAAGGTGGGCACGTAAAAGAAAGTGGAGAGGAAAGGGGAAGGAATATCTGTAAATGAGTTAGAAAGTTAGTCCTCTTTCCAAATAAGGAAAGAAATGTGAGCTGGTACTGATAGCACCTGGTACTGTGGTGTGCCTGGGCATCTAACAAAGGCAAAAAGGAAAAAAAGGAGAAAAAAGGGAAAAAAGGGAGGGTACTATGAATTAAAGAATAAAAGGTTGATTGGGTTATTTGAAGAGAAATCTCATCATATCCCACATTCCTATCTCTAAGTAGTATCACTCTGATTTTGTAGGTGAAGAAATTGAGACCTTCTCCAGTTAAACGTCTAAGTCAGGATGAACTACTTTTCTAGCGATGGTGAAGCCGTGGCTCTGGATGGCACTCCTGGATCTCCTAAATCTTGATTCTGTGCTCTTTTCTCCCCATTTGGCTCCACTGTTTTGGCAGAGTCCCTTAAGCTGGACCTGATTGGATGATGTGGAACTAGCCATACAGAAAGAACAGAGGGAGGGAAAACAAACCAGGTCAGAAAGTCCTCATATTAGTCGGTTCTTGCACTGCTGTAAAGAACTATCTGAGAGTGGGTAATTTATGAAGAAAAGAGGTTTAATTGACTCACAGTTCCACAGGCTGTACAGGAAGCATAGCTGGGGAGGCCTCA
Organism: Papio anubis; assembly: GCF_008728515.1. Taxonomy (NCBI): domain Eukaryota; kingdom Metazoa; phylum Chordata; class Mammalia; order Primates; family Cercopithecidae; genus Papio; species Papio anubis. The sequence continues at coordinate 9,099,033 of NC_044982.1, read as the reverse complement.
GGAAACTTAACAATCATGGCAGAAGACAAAAACAGGTAAGCACGTCTTCACATAGTCAGCAAGAGAGAGAGACAGAGACCAAAGCAGGAGGTGCTACACACTTTCAAACAACCAGATCTCATGAGAACTCTTTCAGGAGAACAGCAAGGGGGAAGTTTGCCCCCATGATTCAATCACCTCCCACCAGGCCTTTCCTCTAACACTGGGAATTACAATTGAACATGAGATTTGAGTCAGGACACAGAGCCAACCATATCAGTCCTCTTCAGTTGAAGGTACCTGTCAGGGGAGAAGGAGGTGTGTAGAGTGGGTTTGGCTAAGTTAGCCAGAACTGGGAAGCATGGCAGACTAGGCTGTCCTGCGACTGGAGGGTGGTTTCAGAATCCAGAGGACTGAGCCTGGGACAGCATTCCTGGACCCTCAGTCCATATCTGCTATCTACAGGCAGCTAGAGAAAACATAAGAGTCAGCATCAGTCACAGGTGACATTGGGGCAGGGCACTGAGCTCCCTGATCTCCACTGTGGCTGCACACAGCCTTTAAACTCCTTATTCTATCCAGCAGAGACAGTTTGCAGACAAAGGTTTCTGCACAGGCATCTATGCTGAGAAGAGATTTGCTGATGTAACAATTATTTGCACTATTTATATTCAAATGTTCTTTTAAAAAAACGCAGCCTCCAAATTTACGGATAGTAACTGTGCAAATCAGGAAACTTATCTCCTTTTTATAGTCTAAAATCAAATTACACTTTACATTTTTCTCACTTGCAGAATATTAGATTGTGATGTCTAAATGACTTGTGTTTATGAAAAAGGTGAATTTTAAGAACAAATTTTAAAACTGCATAAGCAGTTTAATGGGTGTTTTTAGAAAGTGAGAATGATCAGCTGGTAAGTATTTATTATATGTTAAACTGGAAGTTATATTGTCACATCCGTTAGTGCTGAATTCTGAAAATCATCGTGGCCCAGGTTTGTGTTTATGAATTGATGGACCACAGAACTGTTAAATAAAATTCTAAAAAAAAGTTGGTCAATGTCCCTGTTTTTTCACTAGTTTTCTGACCTGTAATCTGAGATCTGATTGAGTTCTCAACATCCTGCAAGTCACAGATTCTATCCCCATTTATGCACACGATTGTAGTTGTCACATGGTTTTCAGTGTTCTTAATGAGCTGTTAACAAGCTGTCAATTACCTATGCAAATTAGGGAGGCCGACATTGAGAGGTGGCTGTATCTGGAGTTAAAGAGTGCTACCTTGGAATGTTATGAAATCAATCATTCTTGCTTTAATAGCTGTCTTTACCCATGTGTCTCTTGTCATGTCTGGGTCTTTTTTCATTATAATACCTACCACATAAGAAAAGCCCTCTGGGAATTTTGAAGGTGCTTAGAAAGGAGCTTACCCAAATCTTTCATAACTTTCAACTTGGCTTAAAGATTGCCTAAAATGCAGGCTTACTTTTTCACCTGTCTTTCCAGGCACACTAAGACATTCTGTGGAGGAAGGAAAGCCATTGCTATTCTTGTGCTGATGGCCAGTGGCTTCTACTCACTTCTTAGCCCCAGATCTGGGGGACTATTTGGGGTCTTTTGCCCATGTCTTTATTCCCTCCACCACTTGATGAGCTCCTAGGTGCAGGTACGTTGATGATTAATAAGTCAAGTTAAGTGCTAGAGTTGACACAGGCAAGCTTATTCACTCAACAGTGGGCTCAGTCCCATGTTCTAGGCACCACAGTTGCAAGAGTGAACCACGGCAAAATCACATTCATAGAGCTGAAGATGTATAATAAACAAAAGCCATAATAAGTGGGGAACTGAATCAGGGATATTAGAAAGTGATGCGTGATATGAAAAAGAGAGTAAGGAGGGTCAGGAGTGGTTGCAGAGAGGGCAGCTGTAATCTAAATGGAATGATCAGGTGAGGCTTCATTGAGGTGGGTACATTTCAGCAAAGACTTGAAAGAAGTGAGTTTGTTGGCCACAGAGATACCAGAGGGAGAACATCCGGGGCAGAACCAAATGTGAGTGCAAGAGAAGGTTCCAGAACAGTGAATTGGCCAGTGTGAGGGAGGCTGAGGCAGCTATGGAAGGCAGGGTGCACTGAGGACAGGGCTGGAGCAGGAAAGGCAGGTCACATGGGCCCCCTGTGGATAAGCTCTTTGACTTCTCCTCTGAATAAAATGGGAAGTCATTACTGTGTTTTTGTTTTCTTTTAAACTTGCTACCTGAAATAATGTTTAGGTTTAGAGAAGAGTTACAAAGAGTGTACAGGTGTGCCCTGTACTTTTCACTCAGCTTTCTCTGCTGTTCACATCTGTCATAGCCATGCTCCACTGATCAAAACTAAGAAATCAGCTTTTGTACAATACTACTCACTAAACTGCATACTCTATTTGGATTTTCCCAGTTTTCCATTAATGATCTTTTTTTTTTTTTTTTTCCTGTTTCAGGATCCAGATTTTCTGTTCAGTGTCTCCTCAGTGTCCTCTAAACTGTGATTCTTTCTTGGTCTCTTCTTGACCTTGACACTTTTGAAAAGCACCCAAATATTGTGTAGAATGTGCCCCAGTTTGAGTTTGGCTGATGTTTTCTCATGGATACTCTGAGGGTGTGAATTTTGAGGAAGAACCCCACAGAGGTGATGTGATCTTGTTTTCCACTATGTCAGGGGATACCTGGGAGCCACACGACTCCTCACTGGTGATATAATCTTGGTTACTTGGTTAAGGTGGCATTGGCCAGGTTTCTCCACTGTAAAGTTACTATTTTTAGTTTTCCATACTCTATTCTTTGGCATTAAGTTGCTAAATCCAGCCCACATCCAAAAAAGGAGGGGTTTCAAGAAATTTGTAGTCGTATGTTAAAACCACCACACTAATTAGAAAATTGGGGAGGAGAAACTTTGACATGATAAAAATATCCTATTTCTCCTTAAAGCTTTGCTCATTAACTTTAGCATTCATCCATGGACCTGGCCCACAGCATTTATTAATGTGATGTTCCAGTGATGCTTTTCTAGTTCCTTCAGAACTTCATTGCCAGGTTCACAGCAGGAGTGGCACACTTCATTTCTCTTTGAAAAGTGATTCCAGGGTTCACAGACTGAAATAGGAAGCCAGTGTGGAGGCCACTGTGATGACTCAGGTAAGGGATGGTGGTGTCTTGGGTCAGGTAGAGGCGGTGCTCTCAGATTATCCGTGGAACTGCTAAAAGCATGGAGATGCCATTATTAAGGAGGGGGAAGGCTGAGCTGACCCATTTAGTATGGAGTAAGCCAGGTGCCCAGTCGCATTAGGCATCCCAGTGGAGGTATTGAATAAGCAGCCTCATAACTGAGTAAGAAGTCGGGAGAGAGGTCCCTTTGGCCTTGAAACTTCTTCTTCAAGCTGAGTTTGAGCTTGCTCCATAGCGTATCCTCAGTAAATATCCTTATTTTAAAGGCTAAAAGATAAGCCCCAACGTGTTGTTCTAAGAATTACATAAATTAATTTATGCCAAGCTCTTAAACTCAATAAGACGTTACTTGTGTTAGTAGAATTAAAAGATCTCTTCCTCCCATAAATCTGCAATTCTACTTCTAAGAATAAAACCAAGGAAAAAATGAACGTAATAAGACAGATAAAAAGAATGTTCACAGCAGCATTGTTCATTACAGTAAAAAAAAAAAAAATTGGAAACAACCTAAATGTTCATTCTCAGGATGGAAAAATACACACTGATATGGTAGTTGCAAGAGAATATTATAGCACAGTGAAAATATACAAGCTAGAGCCACATGTTCTGCAGTGAATAGATCAAACAATATTGAGCAAACAAGTAAATTGCAGAATTTGTACATTCTTCAATCTATTGCAATGTTATTTTGGTTGAAGGATATGAAGAAAACCTGGCCTCTCACATGTGTATAGTTGGAAAAGTCAAAAGTCGCTTAAGAGTCTTTTCAGATAATTTTGGATAATTATCTTTGACAGTTCACCAACATTTGGCAAATCGTAATTTCTTAAGGGTTAGTTGTAACGTAAGATCTGTAATACTGTCAATGAGTTTTTCATACTTCTGTATTAAAATCTATTATCTATGTTGAACTTCAATGAAATTGATGGCAGACTCATGTGTGATTCTGTAACCTCATACATTGGTCTTTTGGAAAATATTGGTTCACTGAGTTATGCAAATCTTCCAAATGTTGATACACGTAACTACAAAATATTTTAAAATCCACATTAGTGATTACCAGCAATCTCACCAGAAAATGTTTGTAAGTATTGGGTCTCCATCGGCTCACGGTGGTAGATAGACATTTTCTAAAATTCAAATGTTTTAATTTGAATTCCGATATTGTCAGTTGTTTCCTTCGAAATGACAGGCTCGTTTTAGTCATTTTAGAGAAAATGTCTGCTAAACACTCTAGTTCAAATAGCCATTATTTTTCCGTCAGTTGTTCACTTAAGTAAAAATGTTGTGTGAAAACTGTGGCTAGTTCAGCTTGCAACTCAAGCAAGTAAGCAAGCAAGCAAGCACACACGTGTTTTCCTCACAACACCATCATACTTTGGGGTGCAACAAAAGTGTGCTATGTTTACTTCCCATTTTGTAGCACAGAATATCAAAAAGAAGTACCCATAAGGGTCCAGATGTCATAAAATTAATTTTCACTGCTCCATCAAGAGCATTGTTAAGTGAAACTGGCCTTGGCTTTTTAAATTCAGGTGTGTGGCAGTGAGTAATGCAGGGACTACTAGAAGAGTCTGTGCCACAGCCTTGGTTCCTGCTAAAAAGATGGCACTGGGGGAAATTTTAGAGAGCTTTCAAACTCTTTTTATTCTCATGTTCCATATGGTCTAATTTTAACATAAATAATATGCCTTCACACTGGATTGTAAAAGGCATGTGATTGTAGAAATTTTATTTTGTGCTATATTGTCTTCTGCAGTATCAAAGGGAAAGAAGTATTAACGTGCATCCCTCTATCTTGGTTTTTTTGTTTTGTTTTTTTTTTTTTTTTGAGATAGTCTTGTGCTGTCGCCCAGGCTGGAGTGCAGTGGTACGATCTCGGATCACTGTAGCCACCACTTCCCGGGTTCAAGCAATTCTCCTGCCTCAGCCTCCTGAGTAGCTGGGACTACAGGTGCGTGCCACCATACTTGGCTAATTTTTTGTATTTTTAGTAGAGACGGGGTTTCTCCATGTTGGCCAGGATGGTCTCCGTCTCTTGACCTTGTGATCTGTCCACCTCGGCCTCTCAAAGTGCTGAGATTGCAGGCGTGAGCCACTGTGCCCTGCTGCCCTATGCTGTTTTTGAAGCCAGGGTAATTGTACGATTTTGTTACCAGCAGTCATAACCTGAATGTGACCTGGTTACCTTGGAAATGCAGGAACTTATATGAATATACTATAAAATAAAATGTGGACTGATTCTCAGGGGAAAAAAAAAGCTGGTTTGTCAGTTCACCTTTTGCGCCATGGGCACAAATGCCAATTGAGTGAAAAGAGGCAAGCAATGTCTCACTACTTCTATGAGAATAGTTTTGATCTTGTAGACACCCTGGGAGCATCCTTGTCATAGACCACTCTTTGTAAACTGCCACTCTAACTCAAGTCTAGACATTTTGGTTGGTTGGTTGGTTGGTTGACCTATTGTGCTCCTGTGCCCTTCTCAGGGCATTGCTCCAGCTCTTGGTTCCTCATGTGTAGGGAGCAGGCCATATAATTTTTCTCCTTTCCCCAAATCCTGGCCACAACTTGCTTAAGAAAGTGGAAAGAATTTGACTAGAAAGTACCTAATGCATCAGCAGGGTGATGGCCCATCAGACTCTCTTTTGGAGAGTTTGAGTAAGTCACAGAGTTGTACCTAGTCAGGCATTAGAGGCACTAAAAGTGTGGACCATACGGAATGGAAGCCATTTTTGTCAACCCAAATGTTGACAAGGATGCAAAGGAAGCTGGTATATTTCTGCAGGTAGAAGTTGGAAAATGAAGCAGTATGGGGAAGAGTCAGGAGGAGGGTCTGTAAAGTGTTATGGAGAAAAGACAGAGATAGGGATGGAGATAGAGATGAGAGAAATACACAGAAAGACAGAGAGAGAGAGAGAGAGAGAGAGAGAAGGAGAGAGAGAGAGAAACTGACTTCCAATAAAGCCCCTTATGTTAATTTGATTACTTTTCTTCACAACATAGAACATGACAAAGGCTCCAGGGAAAATTCAAAGTGGAGAGAAGGAATTAAAAACTTAAAGTCTTTAATTATGAGAATGCACCAGGACTCTTAAAAACCTCGATTAGAAATTCACTTGAAATGAACATTTCAGGACTTTTAGATGGCACAGTAAGTATAGATCTATGTTTTTTTTCATTCATCTCCAGAAGATATTTTATGTTAAAAAATAGGTTTTGATAATCAGAATCAGAACTCAAGTGCCTGACCTTGGGCCACTGGTAACCCCAATTGCTCTGAAATGTGCAAGAACTCTGGAGACCAGGATTGGACACTCTGTTCAGCATAAGCCCTCTTTAGGTCTCTCTCTGAAACAACCCTCACCAGATTGCCTGTTATTCGCCCCCGTTGCATCTCCGTGGTCAGAATGCCATTTCTGGCTTTATTTTCTGTTTTCTGTTTGTACATAAGATAATCTTTTTTTTTATTTCCATCTGCAAACTCTAGGGGGTAAATTTTGAGCATGATGCGCGGAGGTTTAGCCATGGGACTCTCATTACCGTTAATGGGAATGACAGTACTCAGTTTCAGAGCCCGAGAACATTTACCCCTTGGATGATGGTGTTTTGTGGCTGGATTTTTAATTGTATTTACAAATAAAGCTGACATACAAACAGCGGCGGTTCCCAGGAAGACAACATTGTAGAAAACGAGTGGGGAGTTGGACTGTCCTTGGATACCCAGCCTCACACAATTCGGAGTTAGAGAAGGGTGGTGTGGATCTCTGCACCTCATATTATTATTATTGTTGTGGTAAAATACACATAACATAAAATTCACCATTTTGAAGTGCACACTTCAGTGACATTAAGTACACTGCAGTTGTGCCACCATCACCACCATCCATCCCTGGAACTTTTTCATCATCCCAAACAGAACTTTATACCCATCCATTAAACACTAAATTCCAATTCTGCCTCTCCCCAGCGCATGAAAACCACCATTCTGCTTTCTGTCTCTAAGAGTTTGACTCCCTGTAGGCCTCAGGTAAGTGAGATTATACAGTATTTGCCGTTTTGTGACTGACTTATTTCACTTAGAATAATGTCCTCAACATTCATCCGTGTTGTAGCATGTACCAGAATTTCCTTTTCGTTCGAGGCTGAGCAATATTTTATTGTGTATTAATCTACCACACTTTTAATCCATTCCTTTATTGAGGGACTCTTAGGTTGCTCCCACCTTTTGTCTATTGTGAATAATTCTGCTATGAACATAGGTGTGCTGATATCTGTTTGAGTCCCTGCTTTCAATTTTCACAGATGATATACCCAGAAGTGGAATTGCTGGATTATATGGTAATTCTATGCTTAATTTTCTGAGGGACTACCACATTGCACGGATTTTACGTTTTCACCAGCAATGCAAGAGAGTTCCAATTTCTCCACATTCTTGCCAACACCTGGTCATTTCCTGTTTGTTTTTTTTTTTTCTTTTGTAATTTGTGTGTGCCTGTGTGAGGGTGTGTGTGTGTGTGTATGTGTGTGTTTTTGTAATAGCCATTCTAATGGGTGTGAAGGTTTTCTGCGTCTTGATAAACACCATACAGATTATATATTCATTCACTTTTTTTCCCTTTCTAACGCCACTTTCCTCAAACTTAAAAACTCAGAAAATACTCCTTGAATCAAAGAATTGATTAGGTCTCCCCACTTGAAGTACCCAAAATGCTCTCTGCATGTTTCCATTTCTACATATATCACATCATTTTTAATTTGTGGATTTGTGATTTACATGTTTGTCTTCCTCACTATCCTCTGTGTAGCTGTTAAAAGCAGCATCTGTCTGTCCCACATGGGATCTGGCACCTAGTAGGTACTCAACACATATTTATTAAATGAATGTATTTAAACCAATTCTGTTCTATGTGACAAATGAATCTTTAAATATGAAGAACAGAAAGGCTCATTACCAGAATGACTATATCAAAATTCAGATCGTGCAGTAACAAAATAACACAACTGTAAACACAGAGATGGGAAAAAGTAAATTGACTAAATTGTTAGTGTCATTTTGATTTCAGAAAGTGCTGCTTCTTTACACGTAAGCAGTTACAAATGCAGCCTATAAAAGTTAATATTCATAACATGATTATCTTTCAATGAAAGTATTAGGGAAACACAAAATAATAATAATGGTAATGTACAGGGGGCGGGCTTCCATGGTAACCCCGACACATCAATTTCAACATTGAAGCAAGGAGCTGCGGCACTTTCAGACAGGAAGCTCCGACGCCCAGTTTCAGAGTGACCCTCAGTAAGTACATGGGAGATCATGATTACTTGGCATTTCTTGATTACTGATTATTTAGAAGGCACTTTGGAAATTGCAGATAGCTTGCTTGCCCAGGGGAATCACAATCCTAGTATGATCAACAAGGCAGACGCTGTGTGAGGAACGTTAGACTGCAAATACTGAAAGGATCCCAGTTTTAAAGCTACTGTTTTCTGCATTTTTCTTCTTTCCTTCTTTTTTCTGCTTTTTAGCTTATGCTCTGGTTATTTGCACATTTTGAAGGAAGATATAGACAAGTTTGTTCATGTAGGGGGTGGAGAAGGGGACTCATATATTGGGCTAAGGGAATTGTATGAGATGAAAATAGGAGAGTTAAAGAAAGGTAAAATTGAAGACATTTAGCAGGGAAAAAGATGTTAGACATCACTCATTCCCTTCATTTCACAGATGAAAAGAGTAAGGATTTAAAAGAGAAGGGGTTTTGGCAGGGCTGAGGATCACACCAATTGGTAGCAGCAGAAATGGGTGTATGGTCATCTTCTGCTGGTTCTTGCATCCAGGTTGGAAAATGATCTCAGGTATAAAACTCAGAGATATGTACTCATGAAAGAGCAGCAATCAGACAAATGAATGACAGCAGAGAAAGAGGCTCAAAATGGTTGGGCTTCCATGAACTCAGTCCTTTTGAGATGGGCCATGCGGAAACTCCAACTAGAGCTCTTGCCTCATTGGGTATGAGAGGATGATGCAAGAGGTCCATAGTACTTTTGGGGACCACAAAAATGTTTTTTAATTTCTTTGATAGTCAAAAGAAAAGTATAAATATAATAGTAACAAATGTATTTGTCAAGGAAGGACAAAGGCAAAAATGTCTCTGGCCCCCGTAAGTCATGAAGCAGCCCTACCTCCAAAGTACATGATCAGAGCTCAAATTTCTCATTGATCATCACCTTCTCAGTTTGGGGAATAAATTCATGAGAGGAAGCTGGGCTCAATATCTGAGATTAGAAGAAGGACAATATTTCTATATTATTTAGGGCTTTCAGTAGTGACCAACAGAAGATAATTTACATTGGCCTAAGCGAAAGCGAGAAGTAGTGGCTCTCAAAACATAGTGCAAAGTTTTCCTATTTAAGGTACAGTGGGAACCAGGTATTGAGGTGATAACATTCAGAATGTGTCTCCCCTAACTTCCAGGTGCTACTTTCCTCAGCACTGGTGGTGTTCTCTGACAGACTTGGATTGAAGAGGTGTTAACCAGCAGCTCAGAGCTTATATCCTCTAGGTTAGATTTCACAGGGGTTCCAGCACATGTCCCATCAACTGACACTTGCAGCATGCCTGGTACTGTACCAGGTCTTTACTTACATAATTTCATTAAACTTTCAACTCCAGTCTATTAGATAGGATCTAGTCTCATTCCCCTTTTAGAGGCAAATCCACTGAGGCTTCCGCAATACACTGAGGCTTCTGGAAATTAGTGACCCTTGGTGCTTTCTCCCATATAGTAATCATTATCTAGATGTCATTTCTCCTATTTGAGATGTCGCTTCTGGAGAGCTGAGGTTGGAGCAGCACGCTTGCTCCCTTATGTGAACTCACCCCACCTCCATTTCCAGAGAAACCTTCATAGAACCTGCAGTCCAGAAGATGCTCATGAAACACTAGTTCATGAATTAAGAACTTGGCTCTTTGGGTCCCCAAATTACCTTAACTGAAAGGGCTGATGCATGGGTAGGCTTATGAATGCAGTGTGCAGATGAGAGTAAGAAAAGTTAGGAGCAGAGGATAATAAGATTTGAAAGAAGCTAAGGAAATTGAGTCACTGTACACTAGCAAACTTTAAACGTAAAAGATATTATCTATTTCAACTACGCTGTCTCCTACCAGTTTTCAGAAGAGATTAGGATACAAAGAGGTGAAAAGACTTGCCTAAATTGTTAACACAAATATTAGCTCCCACATATGAAGCGTCTGTTTTAGGCCAGGCACTTCATGCAGTATTTCCAGTCTTCACAATGATCTCACAGCGAGGGAATAATTTTTCTGACTTGACAGATGAAAAAATTGAAGGTCTGAGAGGTAAAGTTTCCAATACCACAATGCCACTAGTGAGGGACATGGGCAGAATTTGAATCCAGATTTGTCTTAAGCAAAAATTCATGTTTTTTTTTTTTCTTCCCCTTTTACCATACTGTGCTGTTGGCTATGCAACCGGAACTAGAAGTAGTGCTTCTTAACTCAGAGTCCAGTGTGTGTAACAGCACCTGACTCTAAAGGCCCCTGGGGGAAGACCCCTGTCTATTAACTCCCTTTCTATAGCATCTCTGCTAAACACCATGGGCCATTTGGGGCCTAATAAATTTCTTTTATTGGTGAAGGTTATCTTTGGCATAATAATAAGAAAAAAATCTTATTATAGAGAAATAAATGGCAATTTTAAAATAATTTGAATGTAGAATAGGAAAGGAAAGGGAACATAGTCAATTCAACTGTGTTCATGATAAAAGGAAAGGCAACATGGAACCTCACACCACGCATAGCTCATCATTCCCTTCTTCTTGGGCCAATCTGCTTGCCCCAGCATTCTCATTCATCTTTTTAAAAAATGGATATAAAAATATCTTAGATGTTCCTCAGCACAAAGCAATGGGGACCCAGGGCAGAAAGGGCAGAACGAGGATGTAGATACACATAGAATAATCCAGGTCAGCAGAATTTCTATTTTCCTATGACCCAGCTTAAAATATTGCCACATGCTTCTCTGGCTCATAATGCTATTTGCTTCTTCTTCTTCTTCTTCATTTTTCTTTGAGACTATCACAAAACAGCAGCTATCTGATTATTTTTTATTGCACTTATCACCATTTGAAATATCTTCATCATTTATTTGCTTACTTCTTTGCTGTGTGTGTCCCTCTATAAACTGTATGTAAACTTGTACTTCCTAACTGCCTTGTTCGCAGGTATATCCCCAACTGCTAAAACATTGCTTGTCATATAGTAGGTATTGCAGGAAAAAATGGAACACTGTTGAAAGAATAAATGGAATTAAAGCCAGTCAATGGGATGTCATAGTCTAGTATGCTTAGATAACTCCCTGGTCTTTTCTGGCTCCTATTGTCAAATGGATTTGATTCTTCTATGCCTACAAGGAACTGAGCCCTGATGGGGAATTAAGAGTTCTCCAGGGGACAAAGTGGGGGAACATCCCTACCAGGAACTGAGCCCTGAAGGGGAATTAAGAGTTCTCCAGGGGACAAAGTGGGGGAACATCCCTACCAGGAACTGAGCCCTGAAGGGGAATTAAGAGTTCTCCAGGGGACAAAGTGGGGGAACATCCCAGGCCAAGGGGCCATGAAAGAAGGAGATCCTGACCTTGCATCTCATTGCTGCTATGGCATCAAAAGACTCCTTGTAAAGTTTGAAACTTGGTGCCAAGTGATTAGATGGAGCTTTTTTAGTGTGTGACGACGGCAAGTTGATTTGTAGATGATTGAAAGTGGATACCTGCTCATCTGGTAGGATTCCAATCAGAGCTGAACACCTCTTTAAGTCAATAGGAATTGCCATTACAATCAATAGTTTGCCCTGAGTGTAAACCTCCCAGTCAAATCACTAGGAAGTGATCAATGAAACTGCTTTTTGATGTCAGTAGGAAATTGGTATATAAGGTAAGTCGATGGGGAAAGTCTCCAACTTTCCTCAGGAAACTTTTGATTCTTCAGCAATTTACAAATCAAAAATGATATGCACAGATCTCCTCCCCACCCCAACATTAACAACTTGCTCTTCAGGAATCCTCACCCAGTCTCTCACCAATCTGTGAGGCTTCTTGGTTTCAAATGTCAGCCTCTTAGTCTTTGGCAGACAGTATGGAAGTAATGTTATGGTGTGTATGACATACAGTGGGTAGTTTTTCTTTAATGTACTTGCAATCACTGAGAAAGAGAGAGAGAAAGAGAGAGGGAGAGAGAAGAAAAGAAACACCCTAAACAACTTCCCATCCCTTATTATTTCATCAGTTGCTGCATATAATCAATGAAGTTCCCTGACAGACATCGAGGTGCTATGGCCACTCTTGGGGTCTATAATCAGTACAAGAGTTTCCTGATAAGTTTGATATTCAACTTACCCAGATGACTCTCCTTGGGCTAATTAAGACTGGGTGAGCTTGAGGAAGTGAAGAGGTCGGTTGGTTATAGTAAAAGCCACACTGCTAAGCTGCCTAAGAATGGTGAGGCTTGATGGTGATGCCTTGGCATAGAAAGAGGTCAGCAACTCATGGTTCCACATGGTGGCCAGGAGGCCAGAGAATGTAGGTTTTATTCTACCTGTGCATGTCCTCAATTGCTAAGTAACGATGGCCACAAACTGTGTCTCTTACTCTGGTTTCTCAGAATCCACCAGAACACAATGTAGTCAGAGTCCTCTCTCTTCTGCTTACCACCTGAATGACCTTAAGAATTAATGATTTAATAATAACCATAAGCATAATGACAGCAACCACAATACTAGCAGCTCATACCTTTCAAGCCTTTAACCACGTGCCTAATATTGTCTAAGTGTCTTCCATGCAGGAACTTATTACGTCCTCATAGCATCTCTCTTAGTTACTATTAGTATTGCCATTTTACATATGAAGAAACAGAGGCACTTAAAGTTCAAGTCACTAGCCAAGTGTCAAACAGTCAGTAGGAGAGGAGACCAGGGGTTGAATCCAGGAATTCTGATTCTAGAGCCCAAGTTCTTTACCAGCAAGTCAATCTCCTCCCCTGGACTCCAATTCATTATTTCTTCAGGGCTGTGTGTGAGGCTTAGGTAAGTGTAAATATGGAACCCTTCTCTGTAAGCTATACAAATAGAAATTAGTATGGTCATGCCTTTGGTAACCAGAGTGTCAGTCTGAGAGCATGATCCCTGACTTAACTTCTGTCCTAATACTGGAAACATAATTTAAAAGCACACACCTCTGAGGGACCGACCAGTGGCATTATTCAGATGCATTAAGGAGAATATTGTCATTATAACCTTTCAGCAAACTGTCCCTTGGCTGGGATGATTATCCCCCTGCTCAGAACATTCACACATGGCAGTGACAGCCAGTCTGGCATGAACAGATTCAATACTGCGTTGATATGAATTTTGTCTTCTTAACCTCTGACTGTATTTTCCTCCATTGCCTTACATGTTCCTGGTGATTACTCTGCCATTCTTGCCATTCTGACTTTTCTTAAAATTTGACTTTCCTCCCTAAAGGATGATGCCTTCTTCCTCATTGTGTCCCCAACACTCAGCACAGCATCTAGAACACAGCAGGATCATCATCTTTTATCTGGTTTAAACTTTCTTTAACATTGATATTTTGGCATTTGGAAGTTTATTAAACCCATGTTCTAAATTCTGAGGTTTTAATTATGCACATTCCTGCTTGGTCCTCAGCCAGTTAGGTACTCTTTATTACAACTTTGTACATGGCCTGAGCTGGACTCCATGACATGATTAATATGTTGTTGTCTCTATTAGTCAGGATGAAGTAGGTTATGCGGTTTTTTTTTTTTTTTTTTTTTTTTTTGAGACGGAGTCTTGTTCTGTGCCCCAGGCTGGAGTGCAGTGGCGCGATCTCGGCTCACCGCAAGCTCCGCCCCCCCGGATTCACGCCATTCTCCTGCCTCAGCCTCGCGAGTAGCTGGGACTACAGGCGCCCGCCACCTCGCCCGGCTGATTTTCTTGTATTTTTAGTAGCGACGGGGTTTCACCGTGTTAGCCAGGATGGTCTCGATCTCCTGACCTCGTGATCCGCCGGTCTCGGCCTCCCAAAGTGCTGGGATTACAGGCTTGAGCCACCGCGCAGGTTATGCTGTTGTAACAAACACCCCTAAATTTCATTCACTCATAAAGCCAAAGGTTGACTTTATGTTGTTATTAGGTGGGTTGGCTTCATATCTTCTCACTGTGGGATCTGGGTTGAGGAAGTAACCACCATTATCTCAATTTCTTGTCTTCACAGGGAGGAGTTCTGGCGGACCTGACCCTAGCAATTGAAAGAAACATGCATGACTTCCACTCATCCTAAAAGTTAGAACTGATCACTCAGGCCCAGTCTAAGCCAAATAAGTGAGGAAGTGCAATCCTGCAACATGCTGGGAAAGTGGAGAGCTGGCAATATGTGGTAAGCAGCTCTAATGACTACCACATGGTCCTCAAAAAGCCCAGTTTAGTCTAAATGACAAGAAAGGAACCCATTAAATAAACTGGAATACAAGAGAAAAAGTGATGAGTAGTTTAAAGGTAAAAAATCATGCATGCAAGGTGAATGGGAAAATGAGAAATAACTTTTTTGCACATCTGTTAGGTTCGAATACCTTTATGTATGGGTTCTGATTGACCTCTCAGCAGTCTCATAAGACAGATGCTATTGGCTCCATTTTTCATGTAGTAGAAAACTGTAGCGAGTCAAGGATTTATTGAAGGCTAGTGGGGGCACAGCCTCTCCTCCCCGTATTTCTCATGTAAGTAACTTGATGCCTTCTTCTTCATTGTGTCTTATCCTCTCTTGTGCTTATCCTGTCTCAGACAGCCCAAGCACAGTGTGTGACATAAAATAGGCTCAGTAGATGATGACCGGAGGAAGGAGCCTATGAAAGGTTGCTTCCAGGTTAAAGAACGAGGTTGGATCCTCCAAATGTATTCAAGTACGGTCAATAAGTGGTAGCTGGTGAAGAGAGTCTTCACCACCAACTATGACCAGAAGCTCTCCAGAATGTTGTCTTTGACCTCCTTCTTTCTCTCCCCCTTAGGGAGCAATTCTCATGTTGGCTTAGAGAAGGATGCATGGTTTTATGCGTATCTGAGACAAACATAGCCCACGGCCCTCTTTAAAAAAAACGTTCTTTTCCTTCTCCCCCTATTTCTTCTTTATTTTTTATTTTTACTTTTTTTGTCATTTTCTGGAGTTTTGGAATTTAGGCCATGAATATATGGCCTAATTGGTATGTGTCTCTGCTTGCAAAATCAAAAAAGGTACCAGAAAAGAATTTTTTTGTTGTAAATATGAGATGTTGTTTTCACTTGTTGAAAAGAAGAAGTACTTTTGTATTTTACTGAGTAGCACAACACTATGAATCACACAATTAACACTGAAGATAAATATTGTAGATATAATTAAAGTAGGTATAAAATGCTTTTCATCTAGTAGCAGGTCAACTCCTTTTTTTGAGGAAGATATAAATACTTAATTATTTAAGCAAACAATAAATTGAAGTGCAGACTCTACTTGCATTCAATGATTATTTCAGAAATATTTCTGAGCACCCAGTCCTAATCACTATTTTAATTATAATAGCATCTCTTCATGGAGGACTTATTGCACTCAGCATTGTCACAAAGCATTCAGTGTTATCTCATTTGCTTTTTACCCCAACTGTATGAAACAGGCAACCAGGCCATCATATTGCCCCTGTTACCTTGAGGAGTTAACTAGGTTTAAAGATGAGACATGACTTGTCTAAGGTCATATGGTTGGAACTCAGTACTGTCTGGCTTTCACGATCAACCTCAGCCATTTTACTTCAGTATACCAATTTATAGTGTGTGCCAGCTACATGGAGGCACAGACTAAGCAACATATTGATCAACTTCCTAATTATATAGTGGGTGAACTGGGGTCAAGAGAAGAGGCAACTCACTCTAATTATCCTATCACTTGGCAGCAGTACAGGGACTCATGTCTGAAGGCCCTGAATCTTAGAAAGTGAAGTTCTTTGGGCCCAGGCTCTGGATTTAGACAGACTGGATTAGAACCCACATTCACTATGGCAGAACTGAGTAACCTCAGACGCATGTGAAGCTCAGTTTCCTCATCTATAAAGTTGGTGATCATTTTTCATGTGTGTGCACATGCATGCTTCATGCCTGTGTGAGGGTTAAATGAGTTGCTGTATGCAAAGCCTGCCTCATCAGAGATGTTTAATCATCTATTTTATAATAATAATTATTATTAATTCACTGCACTTTCTACTGCAATAATTTTTTAATACTGCAGTGAGTTGCTTTTGAAAACTTTTTGTTTTAAGGTAATCACAGTTGAGAAGCAGGAGCCTAGCCTGGCCATGGCCAGTATGGGAAGGAGAAATGGCCACAGTCAATGCAATTTGCATTCTGTGGTCTGTATGCCTAGGTCAAGAGAGCTCAAGATGCAAGAAGGACATTGGTCTCTGTCATGCATTTCGTGAAAGTGAGTTTTTTGTTAGGACATAAGACCATAAGCTGGAAGCCCTGTCCTGTTGAACTTGCCAACGTGATTAAAATGTATGCTGTCCTAATTATACTGGGAAGAGAGTGCAGGCCCCCAGACTCTATTTAGGAAGAAAAATCCATCACTGCTTGCCTCTTTTCCTGGTTCGCAAGGATGCCCACAATGACCCTCAAGCCACAGGACCCAAAGAAGAGAACACAGTGTGCCAGCGAACATGTGGGGGCAGGGACAACCCCTGGCACCAGCTCTGCCAGGGCTAGCAGGGACCTTGGGCACGTTATACCCTCTCTCCTAGTTTCTGAGATCCAATGAGGCACAGAGGGGAAGAAATAACTAGGTTTTTGGTTCTGCTGTTTGTTGCAGGTTTAGTTACTTGGCTTCTGTGAGGCTGAATTACCTTGTCTGCAAAGGGAGATAATAATTTCTAACTCAAAGGCGGCCTGACAAGGGCAAGTGCCAAAGCATATATAGAGCTCTGGCATGATGCCTGATAATCAATGCTCAATTAATAGTAATAATGATGATCACACCAAAGGGTGTTTTATTTTTATTTACATGACCATTAACTTCTTGAGGACAGAGGCTTCATTTTCCTTATCTATCTACTTCAGTGCCCAAGACAGTCTCTAATAATAACAGGGTCGACAATAACACCAACGTTTATTAGGCATTTACCATAAACTAGTTACTATTCTAAGGGCTTTAAATACACAAACTTATCAAATCCTCACATTATTCTTACGATATGGTTGCTGTCACTCTTCCCATGTTCGGATGCGAAAACGGGGGTGGAGAGAAGTTAAGTAACTGGCCCAGGGTCACACAGCTGTTTGAGAGGGTAGCAGGTGCTCAGTAAACGTGGAATGAATGAATGAATGGCTTGCCATGACGTCTATCTGTTGATCCCAACCACAGCCCCTTTTGTGTTCCTGTTGTTGTTTTCAGGTCCTGGGCAGTTTGGTATTTGCCAGTGGCAATGGGTACAGTGATGAAGGAGGCTACTAGTGCTTCAGTAAGTCCTGCCTGTCATCCATATGCATCTGTAGTGACAATGATGGAAGATTAATAGGAAATAATGGAATAGTGAGTACAGCACTTACGCCGCTTTGCACGAGCAAAAACCTCACGTTTAGCAAGGTGCAATTAGCTCTCCAAGACAAGATGCATAGGCAGGAAACGAAACAGGCTTGCGGAGATTTTATTTTTATACCTGAGTCTGCCCTTGGTCCTTCGGCCTAGTTAGCACTTCTGAACCTCCAGCTGACTCTGCACTGCCTGCTAGCTTTAATACACCTCCACTCTGGCTTGCTACACAGCCCTAATGTCGAACACACGAGGCAGACAGCTGCCCGGAGGCATTCTCCATAGAAACTCTCATATCACAACAGAGCTCAGCTTTCCACTACCACGCCAGGCCTCTGCCTTCCATCAGTGAGCAACGTAGCAGGTTGCAGACGCCAGGCAGTGTCAGAGAAATGTCCTAATAGACACATCGGGGGAAAGCGGGGTGGCTCCCGTTGCATGCCAGAAGCCTTTCCATCATACCTTCTCCTCCACATAAGCAGATTAAACCTCATTAACTGTTCTTAAAAGGTCTACATGCATCCGTACCATAAGAACCTGAAACGATCGCCTTAAAGGAAATTACCATTGTTTTCTTAACAGCCACCACAAACTCCAAGGTATTTGCACAAAGACCTGTTTTGACTTTTCCCTTTCCAGAAGATGGACTATATCTGTTTCCCTAAATGCAATAATTATTTTATTGCCCTGGCTTCTATCTGGGCACACATTCCATTTTCAAATGTAAATAATCATTTCCACCTTTAATAAATTAGATGGAACCTGTCTTGCTGGGAGAATGAACATTTCAATATCTTCAGACACACAATGACATCGTATCAATATTTAAAATCATTTTATGCATGTATTCCAAGTTGTCCAACTTCATTAAGGCCATTCATCAAGCCCTAGCTAGAATGTATTCCCATTGGACTTGTAGGCCTGGGGGCGTACCAAACAGAAATTTAAACTAACTCGCCTTTTTAATTCACATTATTCTCAAATATTCTCTTTTTTAACCCCCTGCCATGACTAAGGCATTTAGACTGGGCCATGATTCGGTACATGTCAACATTTAACTGACACAATCCCCATTAGTATGTCAGAATGTGTGTGCCCTGGTAAAATACAGTATCCATCCCTCCGTACTCATTGATAAATTACCCGCTAGTTCTTTTCAGCACTCGGCAATAATTTGAGTTTATTGCTTGGTGTTTCCGTTAAATATTTACAAACATTTTAAACTATGTATAAATGAAACTTTCAATGTTTTGCCAGTCTCATCCTTTCTCCTGACTAAAAAAAAAAAAAAAAAAAACTCTTGATCTATTTTTCATATTCCTGAAAATGCCCCACTTGAGCATTGATGCTGGGAATACAAATATTCTTGCAAATAAGATCAGCCCCTCTCCCTGCCATCTGTGTCAACCAGGGCGGATTTGTTTCCCAAGATATGCATTTTCTAGTTGATGCTGAAGTCCCGCGCTGCAATGCCAATAAGCAATTAAGTCCATGCTGAGGAACTTGCAATAAAACCTTCTCAAACAGGGCACCGACCCAGAGAAGGTTGGAGAAGCCTGCCTCCACGATGCCACCTTTTGCCAGGCAAAGGCCACAGAATGCAAGCTCGTATTTCAGGGGCAACCAGGCATCCGTGAGTGAAGTGGCTCTTTAGGAAAGGGAGGGGGAGGTGGCATTGTTGTAGTCTACTAAGGCTGCCGTAATAAAATCCCACAGTCTGGGCGGGCGAGGCCAGGGGGCGGGGGGTGGAGGGGCGGTTAAACAGTGGAAATGTATTTTCTCACCGTTCTGGAGGCTGGAAGTCCAAGACAGAGATGTGAGCAGGGTAGGTTTGTTCTGAGCCCTCTCTCCTTGGTTTCTTCACCATCTTTGCGTGGTCTTTCATTTGTGTGTGCGCATCCCTAGTGATTCTTCTATGTGCAAATTTCTTTTTCTTAAAAGGATTCCTATTGGATTAGGGCCCACCCTACTAACTTGATTTTAGCCGTTTAAAAACCCTATTTCCAAATATGGTCACAGTTTGAGGTACCAGAGTTAGGGCTTCCACATGAGCATTTTGAAGAAATGAAATTCAGCCCATAACAGTGCAGGGCTGTTGAAACAATAGGATAGTGGAGGGAATTCCGAGAAGGCAAGGAGCAGCGTGAAGGATGAGAGGAAAAACGATGATCACAGAGGCAGAAAAAGACCAGCAGCTGGGAAAAGTCCAGAGGAATTCAGACTTCTTTGTGCAGGGAAGAAGGCTGGAAACACAAGTTTCCAGTATCCATCGAAGCTCTGACACTTGCTTACTGTCAACATCCACTTCCTTTAATGCTTGTCACTGTGTTTAAAATAATATCTCAACTCCCAAATCCCCTGTGCGATTGGTCTCCTGCCACGTCTTCCCAGGAGCACCCCTCTCTTTCTTAGAAAGCATGTGGCCCTCTCTTTTCTCCAACACACCAAGCTCTTTCCCACTCCACAGCCTCAGCACATGCTGTTCCCTCTGCTTGGTGGTTCCTCTTCAGCTGGTTAATTTCTTCTCATCTTGCAGATCTCAATTTAAACGCCTTCCAGTTTAAGAGGTTCTTTCTCGGCCGGGCGCGGTGGCTCACCCTGTAATCCCAGCACTTTGGGAGGCCAAGGCGGGTGGATCATGAGGTCAAGAGACCGAGACTATCCTGGCCAACATGGTGAAACCCCGTCTCTACTAAAAATACAAAAATTAGCTGGGCATTGTGGCACACACCTGTAGTCTCAACTACTTGGGAGGCTGAGGCAGGAGAATTGCTTGAACCTGGGAGGTGGAGGTTGCAGTGAGCCGAGACCACGCCACTTCACTCCAGCCTGGGCAACAGCGTGAGACTCCGTTTAAAAAAAAAAAGAGGTCCTTTCTCTTTACTCTTATCTGAGAATGAAGCCTCATTTTTTAGCATCCTGGTTCCTTTCTTTGAAGCACTACGTTTGTCTACGTTTGTTACTACCATTTGCAATTGTTTTATTTTTAGGCTTGTTTAGAGTCAGTGGAGGGAGAAACTAGCTCCCTGTAAGGAAACGTTGAATTCGAAATTCTCATATCATATCCCGGTGGAGACACCCAGCGGTTCTTGGGACACAAAGGCGTGAAGATCTGAGCTAAATAAATGGATTTAGAAGCTTCCAGTCTAAAGTCTGTAGTTCAAGCCATGAACTACCTGAAGAGGTCCTGAGTCGGAGAGTAGGAGGGAACAGGACAGAATCCTGAGTGCAATTTCCATATTTATAGCTCCTAGAAAGCCACTAGATAGTAAATAAGAAAACGCCCTAGAAATTTGGAAACATTAATTGCTCAGTATCAGTGTTTCTTATAACCCAAGAGGAGGCCAGTTATGGGGTCCCAGTCTAGAAGTCAGGAGACATAGATCCTGGCATGGCTGTGTCTGAATTAGCAGCTGTTTCCTGATCTGGGCCTCAGAGCTCCTGTCTGTCCAGAGGGCATGTCATGCCACATGATATGAAGAGTCTTCTCGAGGTCTGCTGTGCCTTTGGTTGGCCAGTGACTGCTCAGAATAGAGGAGAAATCATAGCCCTCTGAGTTCCCTGGAGTACTGCTCTGAGACATGTCCCTGTGAGCAGTGGCCCTGCTTGCAGCACAAAAAAGAAATAAACTCCCGCGTGCCTATACTCTTGCTTCTTTAGGTGTTTATTTCCTGTCTGCTCTTTCCAGTGAGAAGCCATCTTATCAGGGCTGGTGGTGGGGACACAGGGAAATACCCAGGGCCTGGTAGGGCAGACGGCATCCAGGGCTACAAAGCTTCATAGCAATGCAAAGTCCAGGTAGAGATTCATTGCAGAGTCAATGCCAAATACCTGGGCCAAGAGTTTCCCATCTGCTTCTATTAACCCCCAAGATCTCCTTGTGTTATAGATGAGAAAAATGACTTGTCCCTGGTGGTTGGAACTCAGGTTTTCTGAATTCAAATCTCAGAGCTTTCTATTCCATCTCAAGGTACTGAGGACAAGGACCCTTCCTTCTTAATTGGTCAAGTCTTCCTTTTTGGGCAAAGTCTATTCTCTGTTTCATCAAGCATAGACTCATTCATTCCTCTCCTGAATGAGTAATGGAAGCAGTTTGCAGGTTCTTTGAGGTTCTTAAAAGTTCTGAGGTCAGCTTAGTGCCTCTGTGGTCCTGTTTCCTCAGGGATCAAATGGGGATAAGGACTATTTACATGACAGAGTTGCTGTGAGAACTAAATGACCCCACAAATGAGAAATTGGCTAGATGACAGTAGGCGTTCAATGCACATCAGCACATCTGAATTGAAAGGTGTCAGAGAGACAGCATTTAAGCTTGGGGTTAAAAACCACAGTGTTTGGAGAGGTGGAGTGGGAAAGTGAAGATATTCCAGGTGTACAGAAGAATTGAGTGCTGCCTTTCCTCCATATTTCCCCTCAGTTTGGGAACTTTGGGGATTTATTTCTTAGTGTTGGGTGATTGCATTTTCAAGTCAGTCATGTGCTCAATGGAGTAATAGAGCATTATTTGAGTCACTTCCAAAATGAAGTGCTTATCTAAAAAAAAAAAAAAAAGTTGAAGAGCTCCCATAATATTAAATTGTTCTGCACTGTTCGAGCCCAAATCCTCGATCCTTTCCAAATTCAGTACTTCACATTTTTTAAGAGCTCTTCATGTTAGAAGTGAACGGGGTGTTCTGGGCTCGTGCACTGTGGGCCAATTTAGACTCCCTCGATTGTGCTGATAACATGAAGAGCGCTCCAGCTATGTGGAGTGCAGCTCCGGCATGCATCCACTGCTCTCACGAGCCCTTTCTGAGCTGGAGGCAGACTGGTCTCTGGAAGGTCTGTGACCATGGGGACAGCTCTGGGCTGGACCCACCCCAGGCCTCCAGTGCAACATATTGTTCTCATTCTGAACAGAAGTCTGGGTCCCAAAAAGAATTAAACAATTAGGCAACAGAGTATGGGGTTTGTTTCCACCAGGCCACTAGGATGGAATCCTTGTAGAGCTGGTTTATCCATTGTTGGAAGGACAGAGACCAGTTGTCATTAAAGTGCTACCCTATGCTGGTTGCCCGTATGAAGACTTGAGTTGTCTGTTTTATTGGGCACAATAACAGGGTGAGATATTTACACACTGTGGAGGCAGAAGCTCAGAGACATTAACAAATGTTCCTCCAGATAGAAAGGAACATCCCTGGGCCTGGACTTGGTTCTACCCATTCCAGTGTCTGTGCTCCCCTCCCAGTTAGGCAGTGTGGAGAAAATGTGGACTTGGAATTAGAAATGGAGCCCGTCCATTAAACATGTCTTCTGACTCCGTGTCCAGAGTTCCTTCTGCTCATAACACATCAGTGCCATTCTCTGAAAAAACAATATTCTTTGGTTGGATGGTTCAATGTCAGAGTTTCAGTGTCAGTTTTATTCATAAAGAACAAACACATTATAAATATGACCACTAATCACAGAAGTAAGTTCCACTGACAGCCACAGATGAGGATGTGGGGATTGAGGCGTGGGGATGGCACATGGCTATTGGAGGTGATGCAGTAAGACAGCGGCCAGACTCGTGTGGATTCTTCTGGTTTTGGCTTCCCTGACTGATATGGTTTGGCTCTGTGTCTCCACCCAAATCTCAGCTAGAATTGTGGCTCCCATAATCCGCACGTGTCAAGGGCGGGATTGGATGGAGGTGATTGGATCATGGAGGCCGTTTCCCTCATGTTGTTCTCATGATAGTGAGTGAGTTCTCACGGTATCTGATGGTTTTATAAGCATCTGGCTTTTCCCCTGCTTGCACTCACTCTGTCCTGCTACCCTGTGAAGAAGGTGCCTGCCTTCCACCCTGACTGTAGGTTTCCTGAGGCCTCCCCAGCAATGTGGCACTGTGAGTCAATTAAACTTTTTTCTTTTATAAATTACCGCATCTCAGTTATTGCTTCCTAGCAGTGTGAGAACAGACTAATATACTGACCCTATATGCAAAATGAGACTCCTGACCTTCTCTCTTAAGGTGTCCTATTTTTCTTTTTCTTTTCTTCTTCCTTTTTGAATTCCAAATCTCATGCTGTGTAAAGTACATATTCATTTCAGGGACACTGTTTCATGTTTGTGTCACCATCTCCTTCCTTTTCCCTGGACGGTAGGGTGTGTGTGGTCTTTTTGGTTTGAGAGTGAACTCAGTGCCTAGTACAGAACCTGGAACATAGTAGAAACTCAACAGATAGAAAGTGAAGATGTAAATGGGAATCTATCTCTTTCTTTCACTTCTCAGGCGTGGTGTGGAGTGACCTCGTTTTTGAACCTACAGCCCTAAGACTTGCTCTTCTTTTCTGCATAAACTTGGGCCAATCTCTTGATTTCTTTGGGTCTTGATTGATTTTCTCCTATGTAGAATATGGATAATCACACTCTTTTCCCAGAGTGCAGTGAAAGTCAATGGAGAGGGTATTTGTGAAACATCCTGCCCAGCTACAGAGCTGTGAGTTGGCACATTTGATGGTTCTGTCTCCTGGGTCTCACTATTTCCTGGAGTCTTAGCCCTTGGGAGGAAAGAGATGCAGCCAAAGAAGAGGCTTTTTTTGGGTGGTTGGTGATGCGCTGGCTACACTACAGTCTTTGGCAAGGTGAACACATGACTCGGTTTACTCTGGTAATATTCCAACACAATCCCTTGTCAAATCCGCCCTACTTCCCTCTGGAAGCCACTCTTAGACCAGCCATCTGGGGACAGATAAAGACCTAAGTCCAGTGACAAGAGATTCAAAATAAACACTAAATAAAATTGAGTCAAAAGTGATCAAGGTCAGCATTGATTTTGGCTCCGAGAGAGCTGGATAAGGCAGTTCCAACTTTCCAGTATAACAATCAATAGGTGAGATTATGTGGAAGTATTTATCATGTGATATTAACCTAAGCTATTTCTTATTAAAAACTGCCCCCACTTAAAAAACAAAACTCTATGTTCATCTCATCCTTAGCTCAGGGACTTATATTCTTACATACTACCTCTGTTCCCAACTCTCCAATTTGCCAGTGGGTTCTACTGCTTTCCAGATGAATTCAAACAAACAAATAAACAACAAAAACAAGAAGCTTCTTCTGCTGTTGTCCACTCTTTCGTGGTTTGCACTCAGTGGCTTTGATAATGTGCTTCTCTTTGCCCAGCTTGCTTTTCCTCTGAGAATCCTACTTTTGTCTTATATCTGCCGGTCTGGTCATATGATTAGCATAAAATACTGGCCCTCTCCCACGAACCCAACACCAAAGAAGTCAGGAAATTAAGGAGTAAGTGATTGGACCTGAACATTACAGACATTCCGAGGAACTCTGGGGAGACTGAGGGTGGTTATGACCTAGCATGGCCCCAAGGATGCCTGGATACCACATTTAGTGGGGTGGATATAAGAAGGGAGCTTGTGTATTTTATCTTTTATTTTTTTCAATATTATACTTGGAATATCTCTGCCAACTCCTTGATCTCTTTGAGAAAAAAATAGCGAAGTCAACTCAGCCATGTTGGGGTCAGTGAGGAAGTATCACCCCTGAGGGCAAGATGGAGATGCCTGAACCAGCAGTGCAGTCAGAGACTGGCTGCTGAGGGCTTCCAGCTTCACTTCCTTCCTTAGCCACAAAAGATGGAGGCAGGGAGACAACCTCTTGGGAAAGAGCCATGCCTGGCTACACGGAGGGAAAGCTGCTGTAAGATGAGGCTTTGGGGTTACAAAGTAAATAGGCTGACCAAGCCCAGAGTTTGGTGTAGGAGGTCTCTATTCTAGGCCACATGTCTCACTCCTTCAACTCTTCAGGAGACTAGAAGCAAGGGCCTGAGGAGCGCAATCATAGTAAAAGAAACGGTGCTGGTAACACGCAAGCGTATTGGGCGATGAAGCGGAAACAAGCAGTTACAGAGCGGGTACAAAGCAGAACCACATGGAAAAACCAGGTATAAAATACGCAATACTGAATATAAAGCATGTAAGGAGTGGACTAAAAAAGCACAATGGATACAACTTAAGGATAAATTAGTGAGCTAGAAGGTCAGTTTGAGGAACTCTCTGAGAAGGCAGGAGCAGGTAGAAAGAGTTATAAAAAGCAAAAAAGTTAAAATAAATAGAGGCTAGAGACACATCTGTCGATACAAATAAAATAGGCAGTCATGGAGAGAAAAAAATAAGGAGAGGAAGTATTTGAAAAACTAATAATAATAGAATAAACAAACAAAAAGAGATTCATAGCCACAGTTCTTATGGAATGCCTAATAGAATCTAAGTAAAAAAATCACTTAGACAACATAATTCTATTTAAGCACATCAAAGGAAAAGAAAAAAAGCGACAAGCTCTCCAAGAGAACCTACAGATCACCCATACAGAAATAATATATAGATTAAAATCTTATTTCCTAATAGCAACATTGAATTGAGAATTATTTTCAAAGTGTTCAACTCGCTTGTAAGTTGTAATCTTATATCCAGCTAGACTATCTCTCAAAAATATAATGATATGTTTAAGCAAGTAAAGACTCAGAAAAGTTTACTACCGCATTGTGCCCTCTCCGAAAACAACTTGAGAGAAGGACACTCGAAGGAGGAAGTTTTGAAAAATATGGATATTAAGGATGAGCACATAGATTGGTAAAATTTACGGCACTAAGTTTTACCCATGCACACGCGTGTCTGTGTGTGTTTAAAGTCATATCCAAAAAGAATGAAGTAAAAAGAAAATCTACAACGTAATTAATACAGTTAAAATTCTGCACAGTATGTCGTAATACCACCAAGTTTGCTGTGGTGAGAGGAGGGAAGGGGGTTAGGAATAATGTCTGGGCAACCAGCAAAAGGTGAAGATAGTCCAAACCTTTTTATTCTGGAGAAAGATCTTGATCTAGGTTCTCTTTGGTTTGTCTACCATCACGAAGCCTGGCTCTACATCCTGGCTTCTCTACTCTATGTCTGTGTCACTTTCTGGACGTTTCTTAGGCTCTCCAATCCTTGGTTTCTCATCTCCAAATCCTGGATAATGAGGCCAGCCATGATAGGTTATTTGTGGAGCTTTGATGTAGAGCCTGGCTCCCACTGGATGGCAGCCCTAGGTACTACACAGATGTTAGCCCTCTTTGCCAGAACCCAGAAAACTATCCTTTTTGACAGTAAAAATGTAGCTTGTGTGTCACCCTCTCTCCCAGACCTTGGCACAAGCTATGCAACAGTAGGACACTTCTCGTCTTTGGAGGCTGAAGTAGCTTAGAGGTATAGAGGGGTAGGTCAGATCTGAAAATCCAGTTTATTTCATTTAATTTTGCAAATACAATTTTTGAGACTTTACAGTAAATTTGCTTTTTCAACCAAATATGTGTATATGGCTGATGAAATCAAGGCTCCTGCAGTGCCCTTAATTGCCCAGTTTGCTTCTTGGGAATAGAGCATAGGCACTAACACATGCTCATTAGGTGTCTTAATTGGAAACAAAAATTACCATGGACACCACGGACATGATTTAAAAAGAGTAAAGCATCCTGGTCAGTTTTCATTTGGATTTTGTTTTATTTCATTTTATTCCCAATTCTCCCAAAGCTCAGGAACAGCAGTTCACGATAAAAAATAATGGCCTGAGAAATGTCCTTCTGTAACATCCCCACAGCTGTGTGAGTTTGCATAACTCGAATGTGCCTAGAGGGACCCATTTTGTTCTCTGGCCCTGCTGAGAGTGAGTTGGGGTGCCTACATGTGAGTGGCTTGGATCCCCAAAACTGCTATCCTGGGACAACCCAGAAGATGGTCTTAAGAGAACAATATCTTCCCTTTTTCTTCTCTCCTTTATTGCACTTGTTCAAGTGACAGCATTCCAGAGTTCCCATCCTCTCGTCTGGATGTCCTGCCAGGGGGCCCTAGAAAGAGTCTTTATATCTCCAAAGAGAATAGAGCAACCTGCCGCTGCCACTTGTCTTTCTACCCCTGCCGTGTAGATTTCCCCTGGATCCTGGAATGACAAAAGGTTCCAAACGCAATAAAGGACTTCAATGGGATGGGACACGAAAAGGTGTGCGGCAAGCCCTCCTATCTCTTGGCACTTTTCTCTTTATTCTTTGATTAAAGTCTTTTCCCTTACTTACATCCCCCATTAAGATGTCTCAGTGTCATTTAGGGTGTTAATTGAGAGGAGGTTTAAGCTCATCAAAGCGATTATAAGTGATAGTTAAAAATTTCTATATATGGCCTGTGCTGGAATCGGCACGGTGGGGTGCCATTTTTTTTCTTTTATCCAACTGACATTGGTAATAATAGATGAAATTATTACTAAATCGCAGCTGCAGAGATGATATCATGATTTTTTGTGTGTAATCTTTGATGAAAAATTAATTTTTGAGAGGGATAATTTAAAATGATTTAAATAGTATTATACTGAAGTCCTTGCTGGTAATTAACACCAATCTTGTCAGAAGGGAAACCACTTTTGCAGCTGTTTCTAAAGATACCTACAGTATTTGTAACTTTTCTGCGAGTAAAATTATAGTGTTTGGACTTTATTTTTACTGCACAAGGACCATTAGAAGAAAAGGCATCTGATAGAAACCTTTGTTCTCTGAAGCCTGAATCCTGTTTTGTATTTGAAGACCCTGATCAATGCCTGTTTAGTCATCTCTAGACTATGGACCAGAGTAAGGTTGGGTCTTTATTTTTATTTTTTTCAATATATAAAAGTATTCATAGTGGATGCTGCATACATACCTCTCTTTAGTTCTTAATTATTAGTTATGTAAGAGCATACTACTTGATGTGCACAGCATTTAATTAACAGAACAGATGGCTGCTGGTCAGAATGTTCCTTCATCTTCATCGGTGCCTTGACTTTCTTCGAAATCCACTTCTTTCATCATGGTGGCAAAAGCGTTCTAACATGGAACAGCTGATAATAGATTTTTCTTCACTAGTTTCTTCATACTTTAAATGACAGAAGTGAGGGAGTAAGGGGTGTGTGTGTGTGTCTGCGTGTGTGTGTGTGTGTGTGTGTGTGTGTGTATTGTGTCCTATATATAAAGACCTGCAAGAGAGGTTAAAAAAAGAAATATAGTGAAATTTACATAGCCAAAAAAAAAAATTAAATGAGAATGTGGGATAACTGCACAGTCTTCTGAGTCTTGAGTTTTGCTTTCTTCTTTTTTAACAGGCACACTGATTTTTCTGACAAGATATATGGCACTAGATATCCATGGCAATTGCGTACCTGCCACCTTGTAATTTCTTTCCCCCTCAACTTTTGTGCTGAGAATGGGGGAAAAGGAATGAGTAAAGGGAAAAACGGGAGACGGGAGGAAGGGAAGGAGGGAGGGGTGAGAGATGGCAGGAGGGCTTGAAAATTGTTATGCAGTGTGTCTGTTCATTAAAATAGGAGCTACGGCCTCAGCTTCTGCCGCAGGTGCAATTTTATTTCACCAGAATGCGATTGTCACTCTATATGTTTCCGTTAAGAAAAGAAAGACAGAAACATGCTTTTTGTTGTTGTTTTTTTTTAAAGTCCCTTTTGCAAGCAGAAAAGACAGTTTATTGGTGGAGGCGTGGCATGCGTGCCTGTGAAGTTTGCAATATGGAGATGCCGGCAGATAAGATTGTACTCCTCACAGCAATGCAAGAAGGTGGAGGGGCCCCAGCAGGCCCGTGGGAAAGTGCATCAGCCACAAGGCCTTAGGGGACCACCAAGAGGAGGAGGCCTCTGGGAACGAAGAGCTTTGCCCCTGCAGGGTGAGAAGTGGGTCAGGCAGGGAAACTGGGCTGCCATTTTGCAGCTGTTCACCCTAAATCATGTATCTTGTTTCAAGTGGACTCTTTCTGAGTGCTTCCATGTGCCAAGCGCATTGCAGGTATTAGGAACTGAATCTTCCTACAAAACCCAGGAGGCGGGGGGCATCATCATGCTGCCATAAATGACAACAGAGGGGTTTTGAAGTAAGCGGCCTGCCTAAGTCACAGAGTGTGGCTCCTGGTCAAAGAGGAGAGTGAAGGATGGGGGATGTCAGGGCTAAGACTTTAGAAGGTACATAGTGAATGTTGGTGAAAAAAGTGGGTGAATTCACTTCCCTTCTCAGAGCCCTGTGAGTACCCAAACTGCTCTCACCTTCAATCCTCCCAAACTCCTCTAACCTTCAATCACCTCTGATTCTAAAACCCATGGATTTTAGGATTAGAAACACAAGCTCTTAATATTCTTCAAGACCACACTCTGATGTTATCAGCTCCCACCGTAGAATCAGGAGCCCGTTCCTCTGAAAATATGTCCATGCTTATGGTAACCCTTACCCGATTATATTTTACTTACTTGTTTTTAGGTTTGTCTTTCCTGCTAGACTATTAAGTTTCCTGACGGCAGAGACCGAGCATTTATTCACTTAGGCATTTATTGCATGCATTTCTCATTCATTCAACAAACACTTCCTAAGGACTTATTGTGCACTTGGGCTTGGCACTGAGGATGATACAAAGATAGACGAGGCAGCCTCTGCTTTCCAATTGCTTACAGCATGGTGGGAAACAGACTAGTGGCGTAAGTGAATTAATGACTTCCTGAATGGATGAAAACAGTATAAAATCTGATATACTTTAGAAGGAAGATTGGCCAACTTTCTCTCTAAAGGACCAGGTAGTAAATATTTTAGGCCTTGCAGGCCATATAGAGTCCATGGCAACTGCTCAACTTTGCCACTGTAGCACAAAAACAGTCTCAGATAGCACATAATATGAATGGGAGTGACTCTTTCGATACAGCTTTATTTACAAAAACAGTCAGTAGCCCAGGCCTGAAAACCACAGCTCCCTGGGCTTGGCATAGACTTCATCCAATTGAAAGTCAAGATGAATATTATGCCCTAATCCATCTGCAGGAACTTCAGGAAAGGTCAGAGGGAGTTGGCTGGGGTTCGTTGCCCTAAGATCTTTGCACGACTAAGGGACAGGTAGACCTGTTTGTCACTGAGTACTTGGAAGGGAAGAAATGGTGTGGATTGATGCAAAGGAATTTCACCTGTTGATAGACTTTGGTTCCTTGCTCTCTCTGGGCTCAGACAGTCCTGAGAAAACTTGCAGGAAGGCTCATTCATTTGGCAAGGCCAGAGGGCAAGGCAGGTGTGGGTAGGGTGTGCCGAGCCAAGCCAGCCAGCAAGCCCAGATCCCGCATGTCAATCAATGTCCCTGTGAGAGTATACCATTAGGCTGCAGTAAAAACCTGGGGATGCATCATGCCCTCATCTGCTCCCAACACTCCCTTCCTTTTACTGGCTTGTTTCCAGAGGAGGATCCAGCGTCTTGAAGCCTAGAGGAGTTTGGTCAGTCTTGGCTGGGTGGTGAGGGCTCTCACTGAAGGAGTCGTAGCCTGCTTCTCCATCACTGTTCTCTATCTACTTGGTCATTGTCCCCACATGCATGTCCACACGTTTAGGACTCCAGATGGGGCAAAGGGGCATTGCATGCTACAATGTGGGACCTCCATGGGCCTGGAAAAAGGCTGACCCACTTTAATGAGCACAGGTATTGCAGACACAGAAGCAGGTGCCTTCACTTCCTTCACAGTCTTAGGTACTGTGTCTCCCTTCCACAGAGGAGGCTAACAGAGGAGAGTCCGAGGTAAGACAGTAAGTCCAGCCAATCCACATGCTGTGACTACAAAGTTGATACATACCCGGAGCCAGGGGCTATTCATGTCCATTCCAGCAGGTGCAGCTTAACCACTTTTCAGGTCTCTGTTCAAAGATCACCTCTTTCCTGAAGCCCCCACCTATTGTCTCCACATGTCCACACTTCTCATGTGAGTGCCCAAATGACTTTGTCTGTACCTCTGGTGTGTGCACAGTCATCATCTGTCTTGTGTTCCAGGTACTCGTGTATGAGCCACCTCTCAAACAGGCTGTGAGTGACCCAGGTGCAGGTGATCTGCTGGAGTGAAGCTTTTGGCATGATGTAAGCATCCAGTGTGCGCATGTAGGATTAAGTGAATAGAAGAAGAAATGACTTAGATAAATATAAAGACCAAGTAGATAATGGTCTCCAAGTCCCCAAGTGTCCCTTCTCCTGTAAAAAGAAACGGATTCCATTTAGAAGAAGGAAGAAGGCTCATAACAGGATGAATCAGATGGGGATGTGGGGCTTGAAGGAAACAATGACACACCTGGGTTCAAATCCCACTAGGACCCTGGCCAGTGGCATGTGTGTGAGCATGGGTGTTCTCCCAACCTCCCTACATTCTCTTTCTTCGTGTCCTTGTCACTTGGGATGTTTGGAGGGATGCTGTGCCAACAAAATTAAATGATGAACATAAACGCAGGTCTGATAAATAATTAATAATTAATGGGATTCTGGGCTTGTCTTGGTGACTTGTGGATCTTAGATTGCAAGCTCCATGACAGTAGGAAACGTGCGTACTTTGCTCATTTCTACATTCCAGAACCCGGCAGAGTTCCCAGCACTTATAAAGTAGGGCTAAGTAGATACTTATCTTGAATAAAGGAATGAATAAACTGCTTGTTTGTATTTTTCAGAGTCACTGCCTGGCTGGATGAGGGCTTGGTTGGGTGTTCATCCCATCTGCATCCCAGCCAGGCTGTGTGGTCTCTTGCTGCCCAGCCTGGCCCCCTAAGGTGGGAGGGTCACAGAGGCAACCCTAGGAGAGGGATGGGCTGAGCCTATGCAACTCCTGCCTCCCTGAGGGGCCCTCCCCAAACTGTGGGAACACTGCTGAGGACCTCAGGGAAAGCAGCCTGGAATGGTGGCTGTCTCAGACTGACTGCCTGAGGGTCAGGGCTCTGCCAACTCTCATGTCAGACTTGCCTACACAGGCTGGCAGCTTCCAGAGCTAAAGCTGAGCCCATCTTCCTCAGGGCTCGTACAGGGCACCTTATCCTCTTGTTTTGCTGGGTCTTGCACCTTTTAAGGGGACAGATTGTGAGCATGTTCTCTACCACACCCTTTTCCACCCACTTCGTGCATGGGTAATGAACTGATAGAGGCCTCCTTTTGATGGAACTCGGGTGGGACCCAGATGGGAACTGAGCCCAAGGAGATTAGGCCCCAACAGGGTGGATTAATCATTTCAGCCATCACCCTAGCAAGGGCAGCATGACTCACGGTGAGCAAACCATATTGCCAATGGCAAACTGGAGGACCTTTGTCACTACAGGACCAAATCTCCCTACTCTTACACACAAGATGTGTGTGTTTTTTGGCCTTGGAATTTGTTTACCACCTTTCCAGCTGGTGCAATACTGGGCAAGTAGCAGGCATCCTATGAATTTACTGAATGAATCTGCAACTATGTTTTGGGTTTGATTTTAAGATTATGCACACTTGTGGACCCATCACAAACAGACTAAGAACTGAGCCTAATGACACAATTTTTCCATCACTACTTGAAGTCATAAAGTACTAACTGATTGGGAAACATTCCTTATGGGCTCACTAGCTGAGTTTCTTGACCTTGGCACTGTGGAAATTTAGGGCTTGTCTAAGTCTATTTGGGCTGTTGTAACAAGTAAACATCTTGTTTGGATGGCAGGCAAAAAACATTTCTTGTTCACAGTTCTGGGGGTTGAGAAGTCCAAGATCAAGGTGCTGGCAAATCTGGTGTTTAGTGAGGGCTGGCTTCCTGGTTTGCAGACATGGTGGGGCAGTGGGCGGGGGGTGGGGGGGCGGAGAGAGAGAGATAGAGAAAGAGAGAGAGAGAATGATCTTATATCTCTTCTTATAAGGGCACTAATGCCATTCATGAGGGCTCCACCCTCTCAACCTAATTACCTTCCAAAGGTCCCACCTCCTAATACCATCACATTGAGGGGTTAGGGTTTTAACATATGGATTTGGGGGCACACAAACTTTCAATCTGTAAAATTCATTGGCATCCCTAGTTTCCACCCACTAGATTCCAGTAGTACCATCTTCATCTTCCCAGTTGTGATAATCAAAAATGTCTCCAGAAATATCTCACAAAATGTCCCTTGGAGGGCAAAATATTGAGAAGCACCCCTCTAGGAAAGCTTTCTGAACTCCTCAAGAAAGAAGCACTAATTTTACACCCTGTATCCTTTGGAATGTGTCATGTCCTACCAGGTCTCAAACTTTCCTTAGGGCTGGGATGGATACTCAATGGAATCAGTCCATCTTGTCCCTAAAGTGAGACACATAGATTAAAGATACAGAATACATCCCCTCTCACCCCTGAACAGCAACCCCTTCAGTCATTGTTTCTGCATGTATTCCCCTCTAAATTTTTCTCTTTGCTGCCTCTCTGCATCCTTGTCTGTGGAAGTCCTGCTAATTCACTAAGGTCCAGCTCCAATCTCATCTGTTACATCAGGTAGTTACCAATCCTGGTGAAATGTGCTCTGCTATGATCTGGATGTCCATGTGCCTCCAAAATTTATATGTTGAAACTCTAACCTCCAAGGTGATAGTCTTAAGAGGTGGGGCTTTTAGAGGTTATGACAGCAATGCCCTCATAAATAAGATTAGTGCCTTTACAAAAGAGGCCCTAGAAACCTGCCTTGCCCCTTCAACCACGTGAAGGCTTCGTGAGAAACCATCATCTATGATCCAGGAAATGGGCCCTCTTTAGACACCAAATCTGTTGTCACCTTGATCTTGGACTTCCAAGCCTCTAGAGCTGTGAGAAATAAATTATTGTTGCTTATAAGCAATAATTTATGGCATTTTGTTAAAGAAAGCCAAATAGAGTAAGACAAAAACTGGTACTGAGAAGTGGGTATGCTGCTTTAACCAATACCTAAAAATAGAGAAGTGGCTTTGGAATTAAAAGAGTTTTGAAGTGCCTACTAAAAAAAGTCTACATTCTTAAGAACAGACTGTTAAGGGTGATCCTGGTGAGTGCTCAGAAGGAGAAGAGAAGAGCTTTAGAGAAAGCCTCAAGCTTCTTAGAGAATACCTAAGTGGTGGTTAACAGAATGGTGGTAGAAACATAGATGGTACAGATCATTCTGATTAGGTCTCAGACCAAAAGGAGGAAAACATTATTGGACAATAGAGAAAAATCATCCTTTTAAAAAAGTGGTGAAGAAATTGGCTGTATTATATTTACATCTTAGTGTTTTGTGGAAGATAGAACTTGTGAACAATAAAGTTGTATATGTGGTGAAAGAAATTTCTAAGCAAAGTGTTGAAGGTGTAGCATGGCTTCTCTTGACTGCTTATCCTAAGATGTGAGAAGGTACAAACAACTTAAAAATAACATTTTTTTTTTTTTTTTTTTTTTTTTTAGACTGAGTCTGGCTCTGTCGCCCAGGCTGGAGTGCGGTGGCCGGATCTCAGCTCACTGCAAGCTCCGCCTCCCGGGTTCATGCCATTCTCCTGCCTCAGCCTCCCGAGTAGCTGGGACCACAGGCGCCCGCCACTTCGCCCGGCTAGTTTTTTGTATTTTTTAGTAGAGACGGGGTTTCACCGTGTTAGCCAGGATGGTCTCGATCTCCTGACCTCGTGATCCGCCCGTCTCGGCCTCCCAAAGTGCTGGGATTACAGGCTTGAGCCACCGCGCCCGGCCAAAAATAACATTTTTTAATCAAAAGAGAAGTACAACTTAAAGATTTGAAAAATTATAAGCCTGTCCCCATTGTAAAATTAAGAAAGCCTGCTCTGGAGAGGACACCAAGGATGTGGCCATGTGACCATTTGATAAGAAGATTAGTATAAATCAGCTAGGTGTTATTCATTAAGAAAATGGATGAGTGATATGAAGGCATTTTGGAGATTATTGGTGCTGCTTTTACTAACACAAGCCTGAAGTGCAAAGACCTTAGAGGCAATTTGATTTAAAAGGAAGAGCCAAGGGTGCCTGCCAGACATCAGCTTCCCAGGGCCACCTAAAGACTTTGCTTCCTGCATTCTGGTGGAGTGCTCCTTTGATGACCCAGGTGTGGCTTCAGTCAGCCCAGGTGTGGTACAGGCCACTGTGACTGCCTCACTAGAGGGCACAGGCAGTAAACCTTGGAGGCAAACCTTGGCAATGTCCATGTTTTGCCATATTCATCAGTGTACAGAGTACATGAGCTGCGGGGGTATGGCTACCTCCACCTAGATTTTAAAGAATGAAGCTGCCTAGAGCTTGGGCACATGACCCAGGCATAGGACCATTGCAGAGACAAGGTCACTAAAGGGTCCCCACCAGGGCAATGCCTAATAGAGATCTGGGATATAGCTGTCCCAGGACTCTAGACCAGTGGAGCTACTTGTCTGTGGTTCTGGACTGTGGGAACCACAAGTATGTGACTTCAACCCATGAGAACTGCAGCATGGGCTATACCCAGCAAAACTGTTGGGGTGGGGTACCCCAAAGTCATGGGAGCAGGACCAATGGAGTCTTGGGAACCCAACCGCTGCCTTAATGTGCCTGGAAGGTGGGAACTCTGATGAGTGGGCCTGAAGGGCAGAGCCTTGAGTCAAAGAAGATTATTCTGGAGGCTTAAGATTTAATGCTGTTTGCCCTGTTGGGTTTTGAAATTTTTGTGGAAACTGCAGTCCCTTTCTTCTTTCCTATTTCTCTGTTTTGGAATGGAAATGTCTATCTTATTCCTGTTCTACTATTATAGTTTGGGCACATACCTTATTTGATTTCACAAGTTCACAGCTGGAGAGCAATTTGCCTCAGGATAAATTCTACCTTGAGTCTCATCCATATCTAATTTAGATAATATTTAGATGAGACATTGGAATTAGGCTTTACAGTTGATACTGGAATGAGTTAAAACTTTTGAGGCTATTGGAAGGGAATAATGTATTTTGCCTGTGAGAAGGACATAAATTTGGGTGGGGAGCTGGGCCAGAATGCTATGGTCTGAATATTTGTGTCCCCCTAAAATTTATATGTTGCAATTCTACCCCAAAGTGGGATCTTTACGGAGGTGATTTAAATATAGACCTCTGTTTCACTAAAATGTTTGTCAGTATGATTTTTAAAATGCTATATATCTCATAGAATGTGACTCTGCCCTCATGAATGAAATTTGTGTCCTTATAAATATGCCCAAGGATCTGGTTTATTCCTTTCACCATGTGAGGACAGAGCAAGAATGTGGCCACTGTGACTCAGGAAAGGCAGTCTCCTCAGACCTTGAATCTGCAGATGCCTTGATCTTGGACTTCTCAGCCTCCAGAACCACAAGAAATTAGTTTCTGTAGTTTATAAGCTCCCCAGTTTATGGTATTTGGTTATAGTAGCCCAAAGGGACTAAAACTTTACCTCTTCTGTATTCTCTAGTTGTCTTAAAAAATTCATTTTACCATCGATCTCACTCTCTTTTCTAGCAGTTCTTATTGAATATGAGACAAGAATTTTTGTATTGAGATTCAGCATGTCATATTTATTAAACTTATGAACCATGGAGGTGAACTGCTCTGAGCATAAGTTCCCTCTTCAAAATTTATGACATGTGCAACTCTGAGAACGTTGTTTAAACTCTCTAAGCCTCAGTTTACTCACATGTAAAATGAAAGCTCATAAGAATAAATAACAACTTCACATGCTTTTGTCCCTTAAAGAGATGGTATGTGGAGATTGTTTAGTTGATATTCACTATCATTATGACATAGCTGCCTGTTATAGTAGATTATGAAACCCTGGAGATCAAGGGATTTATGTTAGTCTAGCATAGTGTCTGGCACATAATAGGTATCCAATAATATGTATAAAATTGAATTACAAATCTTTCTGAGGTTTAAATATTAGGTTGGTGCAAAAATCATTATAACGAGGCTCAAACACATCTTTATTAATCAAAATAAGAACCTTACAATCAACACATTTTTACCAATGAGAAATAAGTTTGTTTATTCCTGTAGGGTAAAAATCTGTGCTTCAGAATTCAGTGAACTCTTGGAAAGCATTTTCTGCATCCTGCTGGTTGTGGAAATGTTTTCCCTGCAAAAAGTTTTCAAGATGTTTGAAGTAGTGGTAGTCAGTTGGTGGGAGGCCAGGTGAATATGGAAGATGAGGCAAAATTTTGTAGCCCAATTTGTTCAACGTTTGAGACTTTGATTACGCAATGTGCAGTTGGGTGTTGTCGTGGAGAAGAACTGGGCCCTTTCTGTTGACCAAAGCTGTCTGCAGGCATTGTAGTTTTTGATGCATCTCATCAATTTGCTGAGCATACTTCTCAGATGTAATGGTTTTGCTGCGATTCAGAAAGCTGCAGTGGATCAGACCAGCAGCAGACCACCAAATAGTGACCATGACCTGTTTTTGGTGCAAGTTTGGCTACGGGAAGTGCTTTGGAGTTTCTTCTCAGTCTAACCACTGAGCTGGTCATCGCTGGTTGTCATATAAAATCCACTTTATTTTTGCTCAGCTTATGAGGAATCCATGTATCAAGGTTTTTCACCTTTCCAATTTGCTTCAAATTACAAATGACTGTAGTATGGTCAATGTGGAGTTATTTGGCCACTTGTCATGTAGTTGTAAGAGGATCAGTTTTGATGACTGCTCTCAATTGGTCGTTGTCAACTTCTGATGGCCGATCACCACATTCCTCATCTTCAAGGCTCTCTTCTCCTTTGCAAAACTTCTTGAACCACCACTGTGGTGTACGTTCGATAGCAGCTCCTGGGACAAATGTGTCGATGTTGCGAGTTGTCTCTGCTGCTTTACAATCCATTTTGAACTTGAATAAGAAAATTGGCCAGGCATGGTGGCTCATGCCTGTAATCCTAGCACTTTGGGAGGCCGAGGTGGGCAGATCACTTAAGGCCAGAAGTTCGAGACTAGCCTGGCCAACATGGTGAAACCTTGTCTCTACTAATAATACAAAAATTAGCCAGGCGTGGTGGTGTACACCTGTAATCCCAGTTACTTGGGAGGTTGAGGCAGGAGAATAACTTAAACCTGGGAAGCGGAGGTTGCCGAGATCACACCACTGCACTCCAGCCTGGGTGACAGAGCCAGACTCAGTCTCAAAAAAAAATTGCTTGAATTTGCTTTTTGTCTAACATTATTTCCATAGTCTAATATAAATATAAAATAAGGAGCAAGTAATAAGTCATTAGCAAAAAAACATGAAATGAGAAATGTCCATTAAAATGATGTATAGCATAACTACATTCATATGAGAGTGTATTCCAATATCAAACGGCAAATTTCAACAATGCAAAACCCACAATTACTTTTGCAAAATATGCCCCTGTTTCCCTAACATGTCTGTAACTGGCAGGAAAATGCTATCTACCTCATAGAACCACTCTGAGAATGAATGAAATAAGGCATATTGTGGAAACAAATCAGAGATGGCCCCCCAATCCCCCAGCCCTCTGGTGCACAGTTTCTGGCTAGCTCTCCTTTCGATTAAATTACATTTTATGGCAAAAGGAGCTTTACAGATGACACTGAGATCCCTCATCACTTGCATTAAATTCATCAAAAGGGATATTATCATAGGTGGGGCAGACCTGACCAGGGGAGCCCTTGAAA
This sequence comes from Papio anubis, assembly GCF_008728515.1. NCBI lineage: Eukaryota > Metazoa > Chordata > Mammalia > Primates > Cercopithecidae > Papio > Papio anubis. The sequence continues at coordinate 9,059,809 of NC_044982.1, read as the reverse complement.
GAGACAGGAAGCAACAGCAGACACTCTCCTGCTGGTCTCAAAGAAAACAGTCACATTGTGAACTGGCCATGAAGGGGGCCTTTTGGCAGGGATCTGGGAGTGGCCTCTATGAGCTGAGTGATTCTTTGCTGGCAGCAAGCAAGAAAAGAAACAAGGACCTCGATCCTTTAGTTGCAAAATACTGAATTCTGCCAATAACCATGTGAAACTGGGAGAAAATTCAGCCTCAAATGAAACTTTGACCAGCAGACTGTATTAAAATGTACCTGCAGGATTTTGATTTTGGGAGGTAACTAAATGATGATATGGAGAGCCTGATGCCATTGAAAGAAGAATTTACTACTTACATTTCCCAAGGGAAGGACACCACAAGCCAAGTGGGGAAGCGCCACGTTTGATCAGGAAGCAGAAGGAGGAGCGAGGGGAATGCTTGGGACACAGCCTCTGTTAGGACAGTGGTAGATAGCTGTTAGATGGCAATGTCCCCTACTGGGAAGAACTCAAAACACAGATGCTGTGGTTTATGGTTGAGAGGGTTGTAATACTATTTTCATTCATCTGCAAAAATTGGATCACAGGGGAAGATGTAAATAACTTCGGCCATTAATTTGATTTTATGATTTTAATAGATGCTGATATGGTTTGACTGTGTCCCCACCCAAATCTCAACTTAAATTGTATCTCCCAGAATTTTCATGTGTTGTGGGAGGGACCCAGGGGAATGTAATTGAATCATGGGTGTTGATCTTTTCTGTGCTATTCTTGTGATAGTGAATGAGTCTCATGAGATCTGATGGTTTTATTGGGGTTTCCACTTTTGCTTCTCTCTCATTTTCTCTTGCCACTGCCATGTAAGAAGTACCTTTCACGTCTCACCATGATTCTGAGGCCTTCCCAGCCATGTGGAACTGTAAGTTCAATTAAACCTCTTTTTCTTCCTAGTCTCAGGTTATGTCTTTATCTGCTGCCTGCAAATGAACTAACACAGTAAATTGGTACCAGTAAAGTGGGGGCACTACTGAAAAGATACCCAAAAATGTGGAAGTGACTTTGGAACTGGGTAGCAGGCAGAGGTTGGAACAGTTTGGAGGGCTCAAAAGAAGACAGGAAAATGTGGAAAAGTTTAGAACCTCCTAGAGACTTGTTAAATGGCTTTCACAAAAATGCTCATAGTGATATGAACAATAAGGTCCAGGCTGAGGTGGTCTCAGATGGAGATGAGGAACTTGTTGAGAACTTGAGCAAAAGTGATTCTTGCTATGTTTTAGTAAAGAGATTGGCAGCATTTTGCCCCTGCCTTAGAGATTTGTGGAACTTTGAACTTGAAAGAGGTAACTTAGGGTATCTGGTGGAAGAAATTTCTAAGCAGCAAAGCATTCCAAAGTTGTCTTGGGTGCTATTAAAAGCATTCTGTTTTAAAAGTGAAACACAGCATAAAAGTTCAGAAAATTTGCAGGCTGAAGATGCAGTAGAAAAGAAAAACCCATTTTTTGAGAAGAAATTCAAGCAGGCTGAAGAAATTTGCATAAGTAGCAAGGAGCTTAATGTTAATCCCCAAGACCATGAGAAAATGTCTCCAGGCCATGTCAGAGACCTTCATGGCAGTCCCTCCCATCACAGGCCTGGAGGGCCAGGAGGAAAAAGTGGTTTCATGGGCCAGGCCCAGGGTCCTCATGCTATTTTCAGCCTAGGGACTTGGCCCCCTGTCCTAGTCACTCCAACTGTGACTGAAAGGGGCCAACATAGAGCTTGGGCTGTAGCTTCAGAGGGTGGAAGCCCCAAGCCTTTCCAGCTTCCACGTGGTGTTGAGCTTGTGCATGCACAGAAGTCAAGAATTGAGGTTTCAGAATCTCCACCTAGATTTCAGAAGATGTATGTAAACACCTGGATGTGAAGGCAAAAGTTTGCTGCAGGGGTGGGGCCCTCATGGAGAATCTCTGCTAGGGTAGTGCGAAAGGGAAATGTGGGGTCAGAGCCCCCACACAGAGTCCCTACTGGAGCACTGCCTAGTGGAGCTGTGAGAAGAGGGCCACCGTCCTCCAGACCCCAGAATGGTAGATCCACCAACAGCTTGTACCATGCACTTGGCAAAACCGCAGACACTCAACACAAGCCTGTGAAAGCAGCCAGGAGGGAGGCTGTACCCTGCAAAGCCTCAGGGGTGGAGCTTCCCAAGACCATGCAAACTCGCCTTTTAAATCGGCATGACCTGGATGTGAGAGCTGGAGTCAAAAGAGATCATTTTGGAGCTTTAAAATTTGACTGCCCTGCTAAATTTTGGACTTGCATGGACCCTGTAACCCCTTTGTTTTGGCCAATGTCTCCTATTTGGAATGGCTATATTTACCCAATACCTGTACCCTCATTGTAGCTAGGAAGTAACTAGCTTGCTTTGATTTTACAGGCTGATAGACAGAAGGGACTTGTCTTATCTCAGTTGAGACTTTGGACTGTGGACTTCTGCTGAAATGAGTTAAGACTTTGAGGAACTGTTGGGAAGGCATGAGTGGTTTTGAAATGTGAGAACATGAGATTTGGAGGATGCAGGGGTGGAATGTTATGGTTTGGCTGTGTCCCCACCCAAATCTCAACTTCAATTTTATCTCCCATAATTCCCACATGTTGTGGGAGGGGCCCAGAGGGAAGTAATTGAATCTTGAGGGCTGGTCTTTCCCATGCTATTCTCATGATAGTGAATAGGTTTCATGAGATCTGATAGATTTATCAGGGGTTTCTACTTTTGCTTCTCTCTCATTTTCTCTTGCCGCCCCCATGTAAGAAGTGCCTTTCACCTCCCACCATGCTTCTGAGGCCTCCTCAGCCATGCAGAACTCTAAGTCCAAGTAAACTTCTTTTTCTTCCCAGTCTTAAGGATGTCTTTATCAGCTGCATGAAAATGGACTAATATAGATTCCAAATAAACATAGTATTTATGCAAACAGAACACTGACATCTTGATTTCAGCATGTGCTATCCTGAGTGGAGAGTTTAGCTGCACTGTGCCTGGACTCCTGGCCTACTGAAGCCATGAGATAATAAATGGGAATTGTAAGCTACTATGTTTGTGGCCATTTGTTACACAGCCATAGAAAACCAATACACATACATAGGGTTGACTTATCCCCAGCATAGAGTAAGTGTGCAATGAACGATCTTGGTTTTTTTTTTTGTGTGTGTGTGTTCCTATTCTTCCTCTATCTTCTTTTTACAGAAAATGCAAAGCTTAATCTACAAACTCACATGGGCATAGAATACAGCAATATACACTTTCTTCCTCCTAAGACTAAAGTTAATTTCTCTTTTGGGCAATTCAATTTCTCTTCCTTCCAGCCTCTGCTCTTTCTCAGGTTTGGATATTCTCCTTGCATCTTCCTTGGTTCCATGGCTGGGTTCTACCTCTTGTCCACTCAGTTTCAGGGGAATCTTTCTGTGGTCAGGCTGAGTGCAGAGTTGGTGAGGCTGATCAGGGCCCTCAGTGAAGCCCTAGATATTCCATGAAGCCTTTTATTCTCTGGAGTTCCACATTTCCCTGGAGCTCCACATAGAAAACAGGCCCAATTTGTCTCTATTTTTGGATTCCATAAACCCAGGTGGGGGTTGGAGGCATAGTCCCCTTTTTGTTTTGTTTTGTTTTTTTTGTTTTAATAAACATTTTATTCTGGAATAATTTTAGATTTATAGAAAAGTTGCAAAGATAACATGGAGATTTCCCATATACTGTTTGCCAAGTATAACTTTCCCTTAATATTACGTTTCTCTAGTATATTTTCCAGAAGTAAGACAGTAACAATTGTAAATTACTATTACCAAAACTCTAGACTTTATTTGAATTTCACCAAGCTTTTCTTTAATATCCTTTTTCGTTGTTGCAGAATTCAATCCATGTTACTCCATTGCCATTGGTTATTATGTCTTTCAGTCTCCTCAATCTCTCCCTTCCCTTATCTTTCGTGACCTTGACAACTTTGAGGAGCACTCATCAGCTACGTTGTACAATGCACCTCAGTCATGGTTTGTGTGAGATTTTCTCATGATTGGACTGGGCCTATGGATTTTTGGAGAGGAGACCACAAAGGCTAAGTGCCCTTTTTATTCCATCAAAGCATGGGGGACATGGTACCTACATGGTATCACGGATGGTGCTGACCTTAATCACTTTGTCAAGGTACCGTTCGCACTAAATAAAAAGCAGTGTCCACATCTTTATCTCTCCCTTGCATCTTCCTGCCTTCCTTCGCCCCTTAGGCTGAGATCAGGAGACAAAAGAGGGAGAGTTGTAACTTCTTCAATCCTTCATGCTTTTGTCTATTTCACTGTTTCCCTAAGGATCTGGGCTTTTGGAAGACAAAAGCCAGGGAAATACAAGCAGCATATTTTATTCTTGCCTTGATGTTCTCTACCTCTGAGGCAATGAGCACAAGAAAAGTCTGGCTGTTCAAAGAGGGTTGGGGAAAGAATTTTCAGGAAAAAAACCTTTAGTTTACATTTCAGAAATATTATTCTGCCACATTTTGCTTGAAGCTCAGCCCAGGGTTTCCACTGCAGCTGCAGTTTCAAATATACTGCCCCATTATCTCTAGAAGTTTTTTTTCACTTATTAGACATGCTACCCAAAGTTCTATTGTGCAACAGAGTTAAAGGACCTGGAGCCCTTGCAAAATTTAGGACGTATGGAAAAAGCCAAGGCTACAGCTGACACCATCCTTAAATATTGGTTCAACAGGCAACTTGCCTTGAGATACATGAAGAGGAGTTAACTGCACTTAAGTAAAAATTCAGAGTTTGGACAACAAGACCTTCAGAAAGAACATGTGAAGATATGGTTGTATGCAGACAAAATGATTCTAAAACACTTATTTCCCAAATTTCTTATTTGAGAGCCAGTTTGACTAATTTTGTGAAGAATCTATAGTGTGCACTGTCTTAAGTTCCTTCAATTTTCCTACTGGCCTGACAGAACCTTCCTTCTTCATTGACCCTGCAGCTCTAGCTACAGTGATTGGCTAAATCGTAGGTACCTGACTGGAGTTGGACCAATCATAGCTTCTCACATCCCTGGCCATCTGATTGGTTGCTTGTGAACACATGACTCAGACTGAGCCAATCTGAACCCTGGTTGAGCATGGGGCATGTAAGTAGGAGGAAGGGAGAGAGGGAAAGTACTCTGATCTCTAAACAGTGAGAATCTGAGCCCAGGAGTTGCTGGTAGTCATGGTTTCAACCTCATAGAAACAGATGTTCTAAGGCCATGAAGTTAATGTGCGAGGAGAATCAGGTAGAGAGAATTCTGATGCCCTCCCCACCCTTATTATGCCTGCATCCATGGACACCCTACATTTGGGTTGTGTGAGCCACTGATCCTCCTTTCTGCCTAAGCAAGTCTGGGTTACTTTTCTCTTGCTTAAAAACAAGGTCAATCTTGACTAAGAAAGAGTTACGTCTCACAATCAAGGCAGTGCAGGGCAGGGGAAGAAGACTGAGCCCTAAATACCCCACCTCAGAGAGTCTTGGGTTCAAATCTGATTCCCTGATGCTCCACTGACGATCTGTGTCATCTTGGGCAAGAAACTCAACCTCTCCAGGCAGTAGTTTCTTCAAGTACAGAGTGGGAAAATTAGGAGAATAAATCGTCTTCTGAATCTGTAGGATATGGATTGGTCATTTTTTTCCTCTCCCTCATCATTATTCAGAAACATAGCCTTAAATCCAGTTTATTAAGTCCATACTGCATAATCATTTTTGTTTGAAATTCTCAGTTCCACCAACATACATTGCGGTTTCTCTATCGTGGTGTCTTCTTCCCTGATGAAGGCATATGTTCCAGGGGTGAGCAGGTGATGCAAGATAGGACCATCTATGTTCATCTCAGGGTTTTTCCTAGAGGAAAAGAGGGTTTTCTTTTTGGGACATGGAGCAGTTATCTCCCTTGATACACGGAGGAAGCCTGTCCAATAGGAGAGAAGGTGCTGAGCAGTGAGAAACAAAGGAAAGAAGGATGGCAAGATAGAATGAGTTTGGTGACATGGAATATTGATGTGGCTGAATCCACCTTAGTGCTGAGCCAATAACATACTAAATCTATACATGTTTTTTTCTCGAGTTACTTCATATTGAGTTTCTGTTACTTGCACCTAAAGAAGTCCTAATACCAGCACATTTTATTCCTGCCTTAAACATATTTGCTGACGTATCCAGAACAGTCTCATTTTATGTCTGTTATTCTGGTGTAGTTTATAATAGTATCTAACTTAATTCCTGAAAGTATCCTGGTTTGGATGATAAATTTCATATTACTTAACCCAATGTACTTGCCCCAAAACAAGTGTTCATGAGGGCAGCGAGAGTCACTTATTTTGAGAAAAGCACAGGTGAAAGAAGATTAGGAGAACCAATAGGAATATTTTTATTGTGGGGTTTGCTGTGTGTCTTTTATTTTTTATGGCTTCTTTCTGTGCATGGGTCAAGGTGTTTTATTTTTTCTCCCAGTCGTGAAAATAACTCCAAACAAAAATGATAAATACCAGACTCAAATCGGAAGTGAAAGGATCCAGAAGATGGTACTCTCTGGGAGTAATGGTACAGGGATGGCACCACTAGAGTTCTTGGGGAAGTTTTGAAGAAAGCAAAGATGTTTTGGGGACATATGCAGTCTGCAGTCCTCCACAGAGACTGGAGCCCAGCATTTCGAAAAGAATGCCAATTGGAAGAATTTGGAATAAAGAATTACTCAGAAATAGAAACTGTTTTGGCAGGGTTGAAATGTTATATCAGTACAGAATAATTTCAAATTAATGGGCAGAATTCAATTTTGTTCATATGCATGCTCCAGTTTGGGAAGGGAATCAAGTGGAAGGGATATATGGGGGCTTTGAGAGACACTGGGTTCTTAGACAGTTCTTCCTTCCCACAAGTTAGAATTTAGAGACGACTGTGGCCAAACACTGTGGGTGTGGTAGAAGTATGCGTGAGTTCAGACAATGGCAGTGACCGGCAGGGATGCTCTTGACCAGGTCTAGGTCTGTTACTTCAGGCAATATAAAGTCTGAATTATTTCCTAGCCCATGTGATAACATCGTGGGGCTTAGACCCTTCAAGGCTGCTTACCTTGCCAGGGAAGTGCACTTCCACCTTGTAAGTGTGAGATGGCAATGAGAATCCCATCTGTGTGTGTATTTGTCTGTATCTATATCCACGTCTATATTATCGGATAATATGCCTACACATTCAGACACACATAGAGCCCCCAGTTCTGTTCCACATGCGCTTACTGAGGATCCACTCTGTGCTGGAGTCTCTGCTATGTTTTGGGGATACAATGAGGGAAATGTCTTAGCACTCTCCTCCATATGTTTACTATTTATTAATGCCAAATGGAGAAGTAAAAATGCTGTCACATTTTCAGAGCCCTTTGACATTTGCGAAACACATTCACATCAAACAGCCCTGTGAATACAGCAAGAGCCATTCCCCTCATTCTGTAGATGATGAAGTCAACTCAGAAAGACCAAATGACAAGTTCAAGGTCACCCAGCCATGGCTACTCCACATCTCTGCCTCCTACCTCTTCTTAAGTCATGTTTAACCACCTCTTCTTTCTATTTGAAATATTTAATTCCAGAAAGTGGGCAATTCTGGGTGGATATAGTGATGGAAAAATAAGAGAGAAACAAAGTAAATCCTTTCTCATGCTTTATACCACGAAAACACACGTGGACAAAAAGGCAGCATAAATCTCCTCGACTTGTGATTTAATATTGGGACTCCAAGCCCTGGGGAATATTTTCATTTGATTTCTTGCTCCCTTATGCTATAAGAGAGTATTTTTAGAGGGTCAGTAGCCTGGTTTAATCTGTTCCTTCCTTTCTTCCTTCCTTCCTTCCTTCCTTCCTTCCTTCCTTCCTTCCTTCCTTTTCACCTTCCTTCCTTTTTTCCTTCCTTCCTTTTTTCCTTCCTTCCTTCCTTCTTTCCTTCCCTCCTTTTTTCCTTCGTTCCTTTCTTCCTTCCTTCCCTCCTTCCTTTGTTCCTTCCTTCCTTTCTTCCTTCTTCCCTTCCTCCCTCGCTTCCTTCCTTCCTTCCTTCACTTTCTCCCTCCCTCTCTCCCTCCTTCCTTCTGTTTTTCCTTTGTTTCTCCTTCCTCTCCTTCCTTCTTTCCTTCCTTCCTTCCTTCCTTCCTTCCTTCCTTCCTTCCTTCCTTATTTTCTTCCTTCATTTACTTGTTAACTTAACAAATATTTATGCCCATTCCTCTGTGACAGAAACTATACTAAGGGCGAATAGTTCAGAGACAAATTAAATCCATTTGCTGCCCTCGAGGGGCTCACAGTCTTGTGGTGAGACAAAGCATACACTTGGGAGACTGTGACAAACGTTCACCAAGGCTTGGACAAATAGTTAGGAGAATTTACCACATCCACTGAGAGGCTTCACATAGGGAGAAGTGGGCATGGCCTGTGGGAGGTGACATTGGAAGGGCCCTCCCAGCCTGGGTAGATGTCCCTCTACCCAGAGAGAGCCCTCAAGGGAGTAACCCCTTGCTGTAGAGAGCCACTCCCAGGATGGATGGGCAGGCCAGCCAGGAGGGCTTCAGGAAGAAGGAGTGCATGCCAGTGGCCTCCAGTCATGCAGGCCTGAACTGGCTGCTGAGATGAGCAGAAGGATTCTTCCCGATCTGGTGGGCCCTGGAACTTTCAGTGGGCAGGAGGCCTCACCTGGTGAGGAGGCCACCCTCCACCTGAAGTCCCTGCTGTCCTCTGTCTCTCCCACACATCCCTTCAGGCCATTCATGCACTACCCGAATGCCTTAGGTGGGCTGCACCTCCCTGAAATGGGCTCTGGTCTCCTGCCTTAGTCCTTGTATTAGTCAGCTCCAGCTGCCACAACAAAAGTACCACAGACTAGGGACTGAAGAAAGCATTTCTTTTTAATCATTCTGGAGGCTGGAACTCTACTGTCGAGGGGCTGGCCTAATTGGTTTCTGCCGAGGGCCACTTCCTGGGTTTCAGTCTTCTTGCTGTGTTCTTATGTGGGAGAAAGAGAGAGACCACCCTCCATCTCTGGTGTCTCTTCCTATAAGGACACTAAACCTGTCGGCCCAGGGCTCCACCCTAACAACTTCGTTTACTCTTAATTACTTCCTTACTGCACATAAGCCACACCAGGCCTCAAGGCCTCCACAGGAAAATGTCCGGGGGATCCACTTTAATTTTATTATTGTTGTTATTATTATTATTTTTCGAGACAGGGACTTACTCTGTCACCCAGGCTGGAGTTCAGTGGTGTGATCTCAGCTCACTGCAACCTCCACCTCCTGGGTTCAAGCGATTCTTGTGCCTCAGCCTCCCAAGTAGCTGGGACTACAAGTGCCCACCACCACATCCAGCTAATTTTTGTGTTTTTTTGGTAGAGATGGGCTTTTACCACATTGGCCAGGCTGGTCTCAGACTCCTGACTGCAAGCAAGTGATCCACCTGCCTCAGCCTCCCAAAGTGCCAGAATTACAGGCATGAGCCACGGCGCCCAGGGGATCCACTTTAGCCCCAAGGAGTGGCTATCTCCTCACAGCACCTGGCCCAAGCCCCTTCTCACTCCTGTCTCTGCTCCTTCAGCCCCATAGCCTCAGATTCGGGATTTGTGGATGGGGCCCAGTGCTGGCATTACACACACACACACACACACACACACACACACACGCACACGCACACACAACTATAGACTGCTTGAGTGATTGTTTGATAAAACAATACATATATCTGGTACAAACTTCAAAACACATGAAAATGGGATGAACAGCAAGATGTGACTGGCTCCCCCTCACATGACCCAGCCACCAGTTTCTTTGATACAGATAAACTCCCAGTTTCTTGTGTATCCTTCCAGAGTTGTCCTATTACTGTTCAGCCTTTCACTGAGTGGATGTTTCAAGCTAGTGGCAGCACAGGGTCCCACTGCTCTCCATCGTGCCTTTGGTACTGACCCATCTGTCATCGAGAGCATCGCTATCTGTAACATTAGAGCTGCCCGTTTTGATGTTCCATTCTAGGGCTATCCCAAAGGATGTTTAACTAGCATCCTTGTGATAGGCATGACCTTATTCCAAGTCTGGGGGAGGAAATGAATATGCAAGCTCCTTTGGTAATTCTGTTGTCCACTGAAGTTCAAGAACCTCTTGCAAAGTCGAATGCCAGCTCCTTCCCTTGTCTTTCGGAATTTCCCACAACCCTCTCCCTTCCCAGTTCCTACACCCAATGGCTGACTCCTACAGTCATCAAGTCCCATAGTAGCTGTGGCTTCTTCTGGCTCACTCTCCTTATCTTTGAAACAGGGGCAATGCACTGCCCACTGCTGATGAAGTTTGAAAGAACTAAATGGGTTAACATCAGCAGAGCTCTCAGAACTTGGCCTTCACATAGTAAGAATTGGGCAGGGGTAAACCATTTCCCCCACTGCTATTCTTATTCCCCAGAAATGTCCCACATCCAGGAGGCTGAAAAACTGGCTGTTGTTTCTCTCCACCTCTTGGAAATACTGAGATAATTACATTTCTCTTGGAAAATATCAGGTGATCTGCATTCACTGGGGAAATGGTGTGTAAACTGATGTCTCTTACGATATGATATGAAAGTCATTTACAGGTAAGAACCCCAGGATTTGGAAGCAGAGTTTCTGTATTGACAAAACTATTGGAATTTCTTCTCCAAGATTCAGGTGGGATGGGATTCAGGAAGCGAAGCTGCCACTGCAGCTTCCTCCTTTCATGGTCCAGGTGACAGAAGCGACAGCTTTCTTCTTCCCAAAGGGGAGGAATCACAGAGATGCCAACTCTGCAGCTATATAGGCTTCCCTGAGCCCCAGACTCCCGAGTTTCCGGAGAGGGAGCTGTGAAATTCTGGGATCCTATTCAGAGCACTTGCGATGTGCTCAGAGATGATATTAAATGTTTTATACCATTTTGGCCATGATACAGACACATTTGCCTCTGATTCTGAAGAAGCTCAGCATTTCATTAAGTCATTCCTCACTTCTTGATGCACCCTCCTTCCCCAACTCTCTTTTTTACAAATTAGGAAAGAAGCCAAATTTTATTATTTCTGCAGCACTGTAGGTGTGTGTCCTCCATCGCTATTTCTTTAACAACGTATGCATTGCATATATAGGTGTTCTGAAGAAAATCAAATATTATACATTTTGTACTTTAGAAATAAGACTCTTCTAAAACACACGGGGATGCTTTGACCGGTCTACAAATTATAAGGCATAAACATTAAGCCCAGGTATCCAGATGTTATAAAATACCCATTTGATATAGCTTTCATTTGCCATCAAAGGCTGCTATCTCACAATGCAGAACCAAATCCTGTGGCAAACTTTGCTTTGCTTCAATCAGATAAACAGAAAATCCCGTAAAACTGCATTTATCTAGCCTACCCCCAGCCTTCCATTCTGGGGAGAGGGCTTATTGCCTTGAGACTTTCTGTCTGCTGGAAAGACCGACGTGGCCAGTCAGCTCATACGGTAGGGAAAGGCTGTCTCTTTGCCGAGGCCCGACTTCCACTCCCTCTCCCACTCACTGTGATGCAGGCACTCAGGCAGGCAGACAGTGACTAATCGGTGGTTATTCCGAACAAGGGCCGCCAGGCCATCTGCTGGGTGATTGGGATTCTAAGATGAGTGGGCACTAATTCTCCCCTCAGGGCCTCACAGCCATGTCAGGGAGGTGGGCAGGTACTCAGACTAAAGTAAAATTGGGAGGCCTTGTGGGGAGGATTCAGTGGGCAGGGAGATGAAAGAAAGCTTTAAAGAAGTCTAGTGCTGAAATTTTGGTGTGACAGATATGTAGGAATTCCCTAGGCAGATAAAAGGGAAAGGTAAAAGGACCAGCATGTTCTAAGGCATGGAAGCATGAGAGACAACTGTGGGGTCAGTGAAAACAAGGCTGGATCATAGGATGCTATTGGGGAGGTGGTGGCAGCATGTGTGCCTTCAGCAACTGCTTTCTCCTTGAAAGCAGGCCACTGCCCAGCTGGCCAGGCTGGAATCATCACAGACTTCTCACATGTGCATGGAATCTAAGAGAGCTCTTGACTGTATTTCCTTTAACTGTGCTGTATTGGTTCTGTCCTGGCCTGGCCCATCAGCTCCTGTGTTAGGAAAAGTAGTCTACTTTTTGCTTCTTCTGCCTTGCTTCCTTAATCCATCCTTGCAACCGCATAGGAATAACTTATCTAAAAGAGTACCTTCAACAGGTCCCAATGATCAGCAGTGGTGTATTCCAAACTGTAGTTAGGTGTCAAAGTCACCTGGAGTGGAAGGAAACCTTTAGTAAAATTCAGTTTCCTCGGCCCTGTTCTAGACCCACAAGATCAGAAATTGGAGATGGTACTTTGTGTCTGCATTAAAGACACCCGCCCCCCCCCCCGCCCACACACATATACATACTCACATGCACACACACTCATGCACATACACATATGCACATGTAGTGTATTGATCGATTGAGTTCAGTGATTGATTAACAAGGTAATATGCCAAATTAAGAATCAAAGTTCACATCTAAGATAGTAATGGAAGTCATAGGAATTGATCCAAGGTAGTTCCCCTCTGGCTCTGGGTTTGTTATAAAAAGACACCGAAAAGTCATCAATTTTTGCCCTGCTGCCCACCCCCAATTTTAGGTTTCTCTTTGTAAATAACTCCCACTCCTCCAACTCCATACTACTCTTGCTTAGATTGGGTGGCTTGGCAATGTTGCCTTTGGCTTCCTCACCACCATGGCTTCAGAGTGGTGGGCTTGTCACCAAGTAATAGCCTACCAGGGCACTTTCCCTCCCACTCCATCCACCTGCACTCCATCCACCTGACTGGCACATGATCCAACCCCTATTTGAAGAAGAGATGATCTGATTGACATGTTTAAAGTTGGGGTTCATCCCTGGACCAATCAACTGTCCTCAGGGAGTTCTGGTTACTTGGTAAAAACAAGGAATGGCAGAGGGCTCTTCCTTATGGATGAAGGGGATGAGAAACCTCTCATTGAAGGGGAATTTTTTTTGAGCTGAGTTGACTCCCCAAAATATCTTCTAAGAAACAAAATGTGCAACAATTAGGGACTGATTAATAAAAGCTTGATTCATTCAACTCAGAGAGTATCTTGTTTTGTGTCCATAACAATGGTAGTTGTGGAAGTCTTGTAACACTTGGATGGTGATACATTTATATGAATTTTAACAGTAAGCCAAAAATTACATTCAAGGGCTTAATTTTAATTTTAATTTTGGATGGGAAGTCTTTTGCATTGTCATGGGTCTTTAAGCCAGTTTGTCCAAATCGAGTAAGTCTTCAGAAATTTTGAGCCAGATTGCTTTCTTAGCAAGTGAGGAAACTGAGGCCCAGAGCACAGAAGGGATGCTGTGTGATGCCCATCAGTGAGACAGGTACAGCACATACTGGAAGCCAGGTCTCCTGACTCCGGACCAGTGCTCTTTCCATTACACCATTCTGTTTCTTGCTACCTTGGCTTTGTGGTTTCCTAAAAGAAAAACAAATGCAGGAACATTAACTTGAAACATAAGGAGAACGCCTAAGCATTCAAATCCATTACTGAAGAGGTAGCTCTCCTGGACCCTGCTAAAAGATAATTTGCTTGGACCTGTTGTTGGTTCATTGACTGGTGCTCCATCATTCGGTACCTTGTTCCCAGACGTTTTCATTACAGATTCTGCCCACTGTGATGCACTGGCACCATGCCATTCCTTTTGCACATGCCAAAATGCTTTTATATAACCATTAGAAGAAACCTTTCCTAATGAGAGTCACATAGGAAATGGATTCCTGAAGGTTAACATGCCTGAGATATCAGTTTGACTACGAGTGGCTACCTTACCCATAGACTTGCAAAGGAACAGTCATCAATGGGAAACCCAATCTACTGTGCCTTGCCCTGTCCTTCCTACATCACCTGTATGATATGTGGTTGTTCACATACCTTCACCACCACCAACTACAGTTACAACAACTACAACCACAGAATGGAGAAGAAAGATCATCGTGCAGAAACAGTCATATCTATCTAAACTTGCTGAATGTCATGCATGGCTGAAGTCTCACCATTTCAAATTGCATCTTTGATGCACAAAGAACATGGAGAGAATAGGCAATGGCCGTTATCTTCTTTGGAGGCACCAGTAGTAAAGACGATGGTCTTCCCCTACATCAAAGACCTGTAGGAACAGAGAAGACATTGTTGTTCCTTTGATGAGAGAAATCAATACTTAGGATGAAAAACATAATTGATTGGACATAATGAAAAGTTTAGGCAATATATCTTGTCTATGTTCAGGTTGAATCTGGAAGATGTGATCATAAGTGCTTTTACCTTATTAGGAATAATCAATTAATATTTTATTCAATGTGTAATATTCATTTTATTATTGCTTTTTGCATATCTTCATAAGAAACTTCCTTCCACTGAGATGACCTGAAGGTGTCTCTATGACTTGAATTAGTCAAACTGACATACTTCCTATATGGATTTGACCTTGAATGGTCTCTCTATCTCAATATATTGTACTGGTTAATGTGTAACAATTGATTAAAAAAAAAAAAAGTCCCTGATATGTATGATTTGATGATTTCCTTGGTGTAAATTCTCTCACTGTGGGTAATTTCAAGTCTCCAATGTCATGTCACTGAACAGGAAGTTAGAAAGATGGGCAGTAGTGCACATCAGATATAAATATCTTCAAGGGCCTAGATAATAGGGAACTACAGTAAAATAATTAGGAAGTGTTACGTTTGGAGTGCTTATTATCTTAGCTTTTAATACAGATTATTTAAATGAAAGCTTATGTAATTTAATTTTTAGTAATATCTGTATTTAATAACTCGACTGCAAAATTTCTGAAAATTTTACATTTGTCTGTCATGAGCTGGTATGAGTGGGTCACAGAATACCTGTTTCTTTATCTTTAAAGCGGAGGGTAGTATTGCTGCCTGTCCACACAAAATAAACTGGATGATGAAATGTGCTAAGACATGTAGACTATTTAGAAGAGAGCCTCGTCACAGAAAATAGTCAGTCCTTACCTTTGCTTGTCAATACCCTGCTTTACAGATGCAATCACACAGTTCTCAATGGCCATACTTGACCTTGCAATCTTGCTTTCTGACTCTGGGCCAGGTCTCTTTCCACTGCAGAATGTTTAGGATACTTTTTAAGCTTCACAGAGCGGAGTCTTTACAGGGACAGTATGGCCCAGAGGAAGGGAAACAGACGTTCAATTCACGCACTCCTGCATTTGAAATCTGGTCTTGAGCCAAGCTCCTTGAGCTTCCTGAGCTTTGTATTTCTCATCTGTAAAATGTACTTTAGTCATGCAAGAGGAGCAAATGATTTGCACATGTAGAGCCCCTATCACATAGTAACTGCTCAATACATGTGAAGGGTATTCCCTTTCAAACTGACAGCCATTTCACAGCTAAGGGGTCCTTCTTTGCAAGCCAGTTAGAATATGTCTGTGAATATACCTCGTTAGGGACACAGGTCTACCCTATGGTATCTAAGGGATTCTAAATAACACAGTAATCTTAGATATCTCCTCTGAGTTGAACATGTGAGCCCCACACTGCTAGCACCTTCTAAGTGACTTTCTTCCATGTCTAGTCTTCTTACACATAAACATGTCTGCTTCCTTCCTGATGAACTGAACCGTTCTGCTCACAGACCAGTTCTTTGATATACTTAGTGTTTTCAACTAATTACACCGTGAAGTCTTCTGGCAGTCCCCATTTGCAACACTTGGCACCATTCCTCCTATTTCATTTATATTAATGATGGGAGTAGTCTGTGCACCATAATCAGTTAAAAATCATGACTTGCCTTATTAATAAATACCAGATTGGTGCATGAGATTGTATTGGCTGAGCCCTCATTAGACAGCCCCAAGCTGCACCAGGAGGGGGATGCTTGTACATTTCTCTTATAAAGTCTCATTGCTCCTTTCTCTTTTGATTTTTCCTGGTCTTTGCAACTCAGAAAAACAAACTTATCCTGTGATTTTGGTATTTCTAAATCTGATCCCATTTAAGCCACTTTATCCTTTAAGTAAGTTTCCTTTCCTTCCTTCTTTTCTTCTTCCATTCCTTCCTTTCTTTTCTTTCCTTCCTGCCTTCTTTTCCTTCCCTTCCCTCCTTTCTTTCTTTTCTTCACTGAGCCAAGGGAAAGAGACACAAAGATAAATAAACCAATATTTTTCATCTGGAGGAGATCTAGGGTCTATCAGTGGCCCCTTTCTTCTTCACTCACTTTGCTCCCACCACCTTGGACTTCTAGTGACCCAAATATACCAGGATCATCCCTCGTTGAAAGGCTCTTCTATCTCCTGGGAATTCTGTGCCTGTGGATCTGTACCTGGTGGCTCCAGCTTGTCCCCTAGCCCTCAGATCAACAGTCTTCTCATCATTAAGGCCTTGCCTGATGCTCCCAGCTATGGCAGCTCCCTCTCCACGTCTTTCTCCATTGCATCATCCTCTTCCTCCTACTTCTCAGCCACCGCAGCCATCTGAAATCATCCTGCTATTCAATAGTTCTTTCTTTCTTGTCTTTCTCTCTGACTAGAACATAAGCTCCTGGAGGCAAAGGACCTTGTTACCCCTCCTCACTGGTGCTCAGTTCAGGCTTGGCATCAAGTAGATGCTTAGAAAATATTTCATAGCTGCATGGCTGGTTAAGACAGGCAAACTCAGTCTACTTGGGATGCTGTAAGAAAGTCTCACAGACTGGGGGGCTTAAACAAGAGAAATTCTTTTCCTCATGGTTCTGGAAGCTGTAAGCCCAAGATCAAGGTGCTGGCAGTGTTGGTGTTTCCTGAGGCCTTTCTCCTTGGCTTGTCAATGGCCACCTTTTCCCTGTGTCTTCATGTGGTCTTTCTTCTGTGCCTGTCTGTGTCTCAATCTTCTCTTCATATAAGGACATCAGTGGTGTTGAGTTGAGGCCCAACCTCGTGACCACCTTTTAACTTAATTACCTCTTTAAAATTCTATCTCCACATGTAGTTGCATTCTGAAGAACTGGGGGTTAGGCCTTCAACAAGCAAATTTGAGGTTCACACAATTCAGACCCTAACACCCAGGCAGCTTCAGCACTGAGAGAATGATCCATCTAGTACCTGAAAATGAGTCACATGCTCAACAGCACTGACCCCCTCTGCAGGCCAATCCGCTCTGCTCCATTCCTCAGCTGTCACTCTCCCTCTGTCTGTCTTGTGGAAAGAATAACATTGCCTCAACACTTTGCCGGTGCTGTTCATTTCCCTGTAAGCCACGTTACCACCTGGGCATCTTTGACTTATTTTCTTAGGCTCAGCTCAGCTGTTGCTCCTGGGCTGGGTTCAGGTCCCTCTCTTAAGCTTTCTTAGCATCACGTCCCTGCCCTGCATTACATCATCTTTTCACGTTGCCACAGGATTCAGGACTCTCTCATCTCACTTCCCAGCAGACAGGGAAGTCTTTAAGATCAGAAGTCACACCTTTCATTTCTGTATTTTCATGAGTCTCTTGATAGGCGTTCAAGAAGCACTCACTCCATAGACAACTGAAGCTACTTCTGAATCTAGCTTCAGTCTCTAGATGTATGAGGATTCCCCAGAGAAACGGAGCCAACAGGCTACATGTATAGAAAGAGATTTATTTCAAGGAATTAGCTCACGTGACTGTGGAGGCACAAGTCTTAAATATGCAGGGTAGGTTGGCAGGCTGGACACCGAGGAAGAGCTGTGGTTCAAGTCCAAAGGCTGTCTGTTGGCAGAATTCCTTCTTGCGTGGAGGGGGGTCAGTCTTTGTCCTATTTAGAACTTCAGAGAATTGGATGAAGCCCACCTACATTGGGCGGGCCATCTGCTTTACTCAAAGTTTACCAATTTAAATGAGAATGTCATCCAAAAACACCCTCACAGAAACATCCAGAACAATGTTTGACCAAACATTTGGGAACTTTGGCCCAGCCAAATTGTCATGCAAGATTAACTGTCACAGCGGGGAAGACCTTTTTGTGTGTGATCTTCATACATGAACAGCTTACTTGGACAACCTCATTACTGTTGTGAACTAAGGCACTCCTCAGTGAAGCTGTCTGGAGATTCAACTAGGTTTACCCAGACCACAGGGCATCCCCTGTTAGTGGTTGTGGGAGGTGCCATTTGTGAATAGTTTTGCCTGCTGTTTCCTTGCTTTTTTTTTTTTTTTTTTTTTTGGGGGGGGGAACAAGCTGAGGGATTTAGTCTCTGGATACCCATCTGCAACCTTTCCAAGAATTAGATTTGCTTACAATTTCATATAGAGCCTGTGAGACACTTTGGCCTCACTTTCCCTGTCTCTCTTTCCTTCTCTCCTAAGTACACTGTTAAATAATGGATTTGTGAAATGAATAATAGGCTCTGGCCGTAGCGGTTGGTCAGGAAATGTGTGTGGGCAGCTGGAGCGGTGAGAGGAAGCATTAAGCAGGCCGCTCTCTGGTTTTGGTTGGTTTGTTTGGGTTGTGTCTCCTCCCCACCGCTGCCCCCGCCTTGCTCCTTCTCTCACTTTTATCTCCTGGCTTTGGGTCCTGTTGGGGTTGGACAGAAGACACGGGAGAGCCCACCAGAGCAGTCTGCTCTTCCAGGGTATCCTTCCCTGTGATGCCCATGACCACAGGCAATGCAGGGAGAAGATGATGCAGAGAAGCTTAGGATGCAGTTTTTTTTTTTCTTGAAAATTATGACAGAGAAAAATACAGGCATACAAACTGATTAACCACCACCTACAAAAAGACATGAATGGAACACTGTGTACCCAAGTCACGGCAGAGACTTCCAAACCTTGCCAGAGGATACGACCTCATGGTCTTGCCATCCCAATCCTTATCAAAATCTAGGCGTGATAAATGACAATGTGCAGACCTCCAGAAGGACCTTGGATACATATGTGTTTCCTTATGTTATCTAGTTTTGTGCTGTGGAGAGACACAGAGTGGGTGTGGCCAGACTGTTCACTGTTCACTCGAAAGCTCTTTCCATCTCCTGTAGTGAGAATACCTTGATTCATTTGGAATAGGAATCACCTTACCTTTCCCAGCCTCACTTTTGGCTGGGAGAGCTCACGGAGCAGCAGTGGTGGTAATGGCACATGTGCAGAGGCCCTGGTGTGGGACTTTTGTGAATGCTCTTTAAGGTGAGTTGACCCAACTGGCACGTACCCCCTCACACCCTCGTATTTCCTCCTTTTTCCCACTGGGAAAGGGACATGTTACCCTCTAATATGAAAGTGCCTTCTGAATATACACATACACGTCTGTAACACACACGCATTTGGATGTGTAAGCACACATCTGCACTTCACATAAACACATAAACATGTCCATGGTCACATATGTGCACACACAGATGTAAACCCATATATATATGGTTTGTACATTTTTTTGTTTGTTGACCTGTGTGCATTTCAACATAAACTTACAGACCTACTGACACATACAAGACATTCACATTAAACACACATGCCTGCCTAAATCCATATGTATAGGCCTATATCTCTTTCTCTGCTTTACTCAAATGCATATCTGCTCATGTGCTAACACACGGTTACATGCATACATTTGCATCTTCTTTGTACACACACAGACTGAAGGAAAGGAGAAGTGGTGGACGTCTACAGGTAACAGTGTCACGTATGAAAAATGATTTGGGCTTTATCCTCCAAGAACAGTAATTTACCCACTATCTGTGTAAAATGTACTGGCTATTCTAAGTGGGATTTGATGAGGGGTTTGAGTCTGAAGGAATTTATAATTTCCCAGGGGAGAAAACAAAAAAGAGAGATGGCCACATGATCACCTAAGAAACACTGAAACCAGTATAAAGAATGTCACAAAGCCATTGGTGAACATCCACCTTGAAAGCAAAAGTGATTGGAGTTTCCCGGGATAGCATCCTATCAGAGGTCAGGAATAAAGGCCATGTTCACTAACCAAGGCTGTCACATACAGTTGCACAGGGTGTTCACTGTGCAAGGGTGCTAGACCTACATCAAATCTTCTCTCTGCCTTTCAATCCATTCACTTGCCATGGGACTGCACTCTAAGAAGAAAAGACATTTTGGGGGCTTCTAATTTGCATAAAGTTACTCTATGGGCTAAGGGAAGCACAGTCACTAATTGTGTCCAAGATACCTCACACAGTCCCCGTGGAGAAACAGGTACCTACATCTCAGAAGTAAGTCATTTGGCTCCCAGTAGCTCTTCATATGTGACTCCTTGGCTTGTGGTCAGCTTTGCCTTTGCAGCTTGCATTCATAAGCCTCGGGGCTTCTATAGTGCATTGGGTTAAACGAAAGGGATGGGGCAGACAAAGCCCACTGAATTACCTTTAACCAGCATGGAGCAGCACTGAGAAATTGATTAAAATATGCATTCCCCTAATAGAGCGGCTGGTCCCAGTCTGGAAATTAATTAATGCTAATAGTACACAATCAAAACTGCTTTTGGAAATCTTCTTAGAACATTAACTAAAATGTTCATCTTTTTAATGCATTTGCCTGAGCCACAGAGGCTAAAAGCTTCACTTGTTCCATGCAAATGTGAAGGCGAGGAAAAAAAAAAAGCAAGTATATTTAGGTATTTCAGGCTTGATAATGCTGGCTTTTCTGGTTAACCCGAGCCTGCTCCCAGGGCCTGGAGAAGATGCCTCTTTTAGCTACTGAGATGGAGAGAGTGACCTGGGGACTGCAGACAGTCACCTCTGCGTTTTATGCTGTGGACCACAGAAGGGGAAACCAGCAGAGAAAAGGAGCAAGAACTGAAGGAAGTCAGTTGAGGATCACCTGGATGCCTGGCCCTGGTGTGAGGGTGGAAGGCACAGAGCTTTAGGTGACACCAAAGGTCTCCCCAACTTAACAAAATGGTACATTTCAGTGATTTCCAAATAGAAGGGTTTTTGTAGTACCAGTTCCCTTAGTAACTAACCGTCTGCCGGTATAATGAGTTTTTAACTTGCTTAGCCCCACCCTAGTCACCATGCACAGGTTTAGGGGGATTTGGATGCTCCAGCCCCTTCAGTGAAAGTCCTAGTGGGCCTTGCTGTGGCCTTACCCTTCAGTCGTTGGTTTTCTCAATTATTATTTGCCTGCTGCCTACTAATTAGCTGCCTAGCGAAGCTTGCCTCTCGGGAGGTCAGAGTTTGGTGTGGGAGACAGACACACGCGCAGGCAAAGGGCGGTGCATGTCACAAAGATGTGCCCTAGCTGGAGCGGAGCTCAGAGGCGGGGTGCTAGCCCAGGAGAGGGCAGGGGCTGGTCTGAGAAGGCTCTGGAGACGGGATTAACCAAGCGAGGGATTAGAAGCAGCATCAGAGGTGTACGTGAGCGTGTGTCTATGTGTGTACGCACATGCATGTGCATGCTGGGTGTGTTTGAATGTGCGAGTATATGTGTGCATGCGTGTGAGTGTATGATAGTGCGGGCACGTGTCAGAGTATGGAAATGTGTATGCAAGCGTGTGTGTGCTCATGTTGAGTGTGTTTGAATGTGTGCATGCATGTGAGTGTGTGAATGTGTGTGTGCACATGTCTGAGGGTGTGAGAGAACATATTCATATGTGAGAGGGAAAGTGTGTGCACATCTGTGTGCATGTTGAGTGTGTGTTTGAAAATATGAACATGTGTGTCTGTGTGTGTATGTGTGCATATTCAGTGCATGCACATACTTGAGCATGTGTATGTGTGTGAGGGTGCGTATGGATATGTAAGTGTGGGTCAATGAGTGTACATGAATATGTTTGAATGTTTGCATGTGTGTCAGTATGTAATCATGCATGTCCACATATAGGAGTGTGTAGAGGAATGCATATGCATGTGTGAGTATGTATGAGTGTGCGGATGTGATTTTGGGGGCACCTAGGCTGAGGCAGGCATGAGCCTGTGGGTACAGGGGCAGGAATGGAGAAGAGATTTGCAACTTATGAACAGGGCTGGTTGGAGAGAGGCCAAATATCATATGGGAGGAGAAAGTAAGTTACTGCCATGAAAAGGAATTGGGTGAATGTAGGAGATCTTGTTTTGTTTAGTGAGATCATAGGGTGACACGGGGAAAATCAAGAGGAAATACCTCACTGGTGAAGATGGTCAAACTGCCATATTTACTCAGATCCCATTTTCTGAGAGCATTGATTAAAATGTTCTCTTCCTTAGGATTAAGGCAAAGCTTCTCAACCTCAGCACTGCTGGCTTGTTTGTGGTGGGGCTGTCCTGTGCACTGTAGGATGGTCAGCATCTCTGGCATCTACCCACTAGATTCTAGTTATGATGAGCAAATCTGTCTTCAGACATTGTCAAACGTCCCCAGGAGAGTAGAGATAAGATCCATTGGTTAAAGGCAATGAGAGATTATGTCACCAAACCAAAGGACCTTTGCCTGTTGATCAGTGCCAGCCTTGGGCTCCTAAAGTCTCAACTGGTTTCAGCAACTGTGCTTTTGCAACTAAAGCTTTGGCAGTTTAACTTTACTTAAATTTTGAATTTGCATGTATTTTAATCTGTGAAATGGAATGAAATATTAAAATATATTCTGGTCTTTTTAAAAGTAGTTTTAACCACCCCATCAGTGCTTCCTGGTCTTAAGAGTGCGTGGGAAATTTTCATTAAATTGGGAGCATTTTTATCTTATTATGTTATTTTCTCAGTTCAGGTGAGCTCATTTTAAACTTTTAATTTCTTCAATCTCATTGCAAAATAAACTGTGATAACATAAATACCAACATTTTAATAATTAAAAAGCAAACAACTATCAGATTATTTTACAGTTTATTATTTTCTAGCATTGAGGAAAAGGAGCTGGCTTTGGGGGCCAGGCTGTACTGGGTGACCACAACCCTGAATTCAAGCCCACTCTCTTCCGAACTTGAGCCACGAGACTTCCAGCAAGTCTGTGACCCTGTTTCCCCTTTTGTTTAATGGGAATTTCATCTGCCTTTTTGGACTGTTGGAGAATTCAAATCAAATCAGGGCTATCAAAAAATATGAAAACTGAAAAAAGTGCCATATAAATATAAATAATTATTATATAGGTCAAGCATCTGTTCTGTGATGAGCAGGTCTATGCAACCCTACCTCCAAAGACTGAGAAAGCTGAGAGGCTGAGAAAAGAGGTTGAAAAATCTTGTTTCTCAGAAAGAAACATTTAATAGGAACTTATGTTGAGAAGCCATATCTCAGGCAGCCGAGGATGGCAGATCCCTGCATCTGCCTTCCAGAAAGAATACATATATATATATATATATATATATATATATATATATATTTTTAAAGGACAGGTTCTCACTATGTTGCCCAGGCTGGAGTGCAGTGGCTATTCACAGGTGCAATCCCACTACTGATCAGCGTGGAAGTTTTGAACTGCTTCATTTCCAACCTGGGCCAGTTCACTCCTCCCTAGGCAACCTAGTAGTCCCCCAGTCACTCCCTGGAGGTCACCATATCAATGCCAAGCTTAGTGCAACATCCGATAGCATAGCTCACCACAGTCCAGAACTCCTGGGCTCAGATGATCCTCTTACCTCAGCCTCTCAAGTAGCTGTGACTACAGGCAAGCCAGGCAGCATTCTTTATATAGCAAACTTTTAGGGTAAAACATATACATTTGATTGTGTCTTCACACTTTCTTGCCAAGACTTGCGACCACTAAAGAGGTTAGATAAGCATCTTTGTGAGGGGTTATCTATGCTACAGGCATTGTTTAAAGGACTTACTGCAGAACCCCTTGGTATATGGAAATCAAACATCGGACATCGCGGCAGTTTTGCTTCAAGATAGCATCACTGTTGCCATGCAACAGGCCGTCTTCCTACAGAATCTTAAATCTGAAAATTCAAAATCTGAGACTTTTTGAGTGCCGCCATGATGCTCAACAGAAATGCTCGTTGAAGCATTTTGGATTTTTGATTCTCAGAGTTGGAATGCCCAACCAGTAAACATAAAGCTAATTTTCCAAAATTTGAAGAAATCTGAAATCCAAAACACTTCAGTTCTAAAACCTTTTAGATAAGGGATACTCAACCTGCAATACTAATTATTATAATTCTACAGAAAGGTCAAATGGCATAAAACCAGGTAGCACTGAATTCAAACCTTAGATCTGCCACTTAATGGTGGTGAAAGTTCAGGTACGTTACTTAAATTTTCTAAAATTCTGTTTTCCTATCTACAGAACTCAACAGCAGAACTCACAGCATGGGATTTAAGGATTATAGGCCAAAGGTTTTGCAAAATATGCCCAGTGTGAGGCGCAGAGCACATGCTCAAGAAACAGGTACTATATAATCAATGTCACCACAGCTATTATTGTTATCACTATTGTTAATTTTTCAAAGTCACTTAGCCTACATTCACAATTTGTTAAAAGCTCATATGGCTGGGTTTTTAACCAAAAGCTAGGACTTTTGGCATTTGAATACAGAAGGGACATACTGTCAGTTTAGTCTCATCTCATTTGCACAATTGCAATGGCATACCTTCTGGTCATTGCTTGTTTTTTTGTTTGTTTGTTTGTTTGTTTGTTTGTTTTGAGATGGAGTTTTGCTCTTGTCGTTCAAGCTGGAGTGCAATGGCGCAATCTCTGCTCACTGCAACCTCCACCTCCTGGGTTCAAACGATTCTCCTGCCTCAGCCTACCAAGTACCTAGGATTACAGGCACCCACACCACGCCTGGCTAATTTTATGTAATTTTAGTGGAGACGGGGTTTCAGCATGTTGGTCAGGCTGATCTTGAGCTCCTGACCTCAGGTGATTCACCCATCTCAGCCTCCCGAAGTGCTGGGATTACAGACATGAGACACGCTCCCAGCCACTGGTCACTGCTTTTAAAGGATGCTATTTTCAAATCATCAAGCATGGGCCAGGCTGCCCATGACATGTTCTATTTGGTCCTCACAGTAGCCTTGTAAGACGTGCAATACTATTAGCCCTGTTTTACACACGAGGAAATGGAAAGCATAACAGGCAAGGAGGCAAAGACTTTCTTGTTTTCTGCCTGCCTTCAGCCTTATAACAGGCATTCAATAAATATTGTGACTGATTCAATGGAGGGATGAATGAATGGAGAAGTTCAGCGAATCCCCCAGAACTGTCCTGAGTAGAGAGGTCCCAATCAGAAAGCCAGGCTCTGGGCATCCCCTAGGCCCACAGGGACAGATGCAATTCCTGCCAGAGGCTGCTGTCCTGCCTATCCATCTCTGCAGTACTTTATCTGTTCTTTTTGTTGTTGTTGTTGTTTTTTGTTTTTGTTTTTTGAAACGGAGTCTCGTTCTGTCACCCAGGCTGAAGTGCAGTGGCCGGATCTCGGTTCACTGCAAGCTCCGCCTCCTGGGTTCACGCCATTCTCCTGCCTCAGCCTCGTGAGTAGCTGGGACTACAGGCACTCGCCACCTCGCCCGGCTAGTTTTTGTATTTTTAGTAGAGATGGGGTTTCACCGTGTTAGCCAGGATGGTCTCAATCTCCTGACCTCGTGATCCGCCCGTCTCGGCCTCCCAAAGTGCTGGGATCTGTCCTTTTTTTAAATGTATGTTTGCAGCTTGCAAACCACCTCTTCCCTTGATTTGAAAAATGGGAGAGTAGTGGCTGATTGTGGAAGAGCCCTTGTACTTAGTTGGCCCTTTATAAATGCCTGTGGAGTGCTTGGATACACCAACCACAGACTCACTGTCTTATGAAACTCATTCATGCCCACCTCTGTCTTCCCTAAAGATCTTTGTAAGCAGACCTATGTGTTTGAACCACCGCTGTACCCCGACTCCATGTGGCCTGATGAGTGTTCATCAAAGATTTGATAGCTTGAAGAGTTTGTTGTTTTAAAGCAGCCTTGCCATGCTACCTAACAACTGTGCTATTGATAACAGCTCTCATTCATGTAGCACCAAATGAGTGCCAAACACAGTGCAGGCAGGGTGGATGTCCTTCCTTATTTTATCTTTAGAACAATCCTATGAAGTCAGTATTGTCATTAGTATCATCATCATCATCATCATTGCCATTCCAGTTTAACAGGGGAGGATTTGGGAGAATAGATAGGGAAAACGATTGCCTCAAGAAGTCAGGCAGGTGTCATAGTGAGTCCTCAAAGCAACTTCACTGACAGTGGCCCCATGGACTCATCTCCTTTCTGCACTTTGGGGACAATGTCCAGCCTCTCCTGGTTTCCCTTCTTCAACCCATAGACACTCTGATCTCTGGTTCCAGTGAAGACCAAAGCAAGGCAGGTCTGTTTCTGGCAGGTGCTGTGGCCACTGCAGCTGCTGGAGCCAACACGGACTGCTGTAGATTTTCTGTGGTGGGACAGTCAGATCCATTTGAGTACTGGGTCATTCATATGAATCATTAGTGTCCTAGTCTATTTGGGATGCTATAACAAAATACTATAACTGGGTAATTTATAAACAACAGACACTTATTTCTCACAATTCCGGAAGCTAAGAAGTTCAAGACCAAGGAGTTGGCAGATTCAGTGTCTGGTGAGGGTTCCCTTTCTTGTTCATAGAGGACACCTTTTTGCTGTGTCCTTACATGGTAGAAGGGGCAAGGGAGCTCTCTGTGGCCTCTTTTATAAAAAGAGCACTAATCCCACCGACGGAGGCTCCACCCTTAAGACCTAATCACCTCCCAAGGGCTCCACCTCCTAACACCATCACTTTGGGGGTTAAGATTCCAATATATGAATTTGGAGGGGACATAATCATTCAGACCCTAGAGATTGGAATATTGTTAGCTCAAGCAAGCTCAAGTGTCTTTTGGACATCACAGTGAGGAGCACCTGGTTTCACTGCAGTCCACACTTGTCTCCTAATCGCTGGCCTTAAGTCTTGTTGCTGTGCTGTTCCCTCACTCAACCCCGAGGTTGGAATCCAGCAGCTCCTGACTCCTCTGGGGATGCCTTAAACAATCCTGGCTTTCTCTGGACTCCCACAGCCCGCAAAGTGCCCCAAGGCAAGGTCCGAGGGGCATGTCTCCCTTTCATCTCACAGGCCCTTCTTTTCCCTATGGGGCAAATCTCACCTCCCTGCGAGCTGGGTCCATGGCCTCCACTTGGAGCTAATCTCCACCAGCCTCCTCCACTTGTCCACTGCTGGACAGCGGCTTATGTTCTGACCACTTCTTCCCCTTATTGGAAAAATAGGAGAGTGGTGGCTGATTGCTGAAGAGCATCTGGCACTTAGTCGGCCCTTTATAAATAACTGTTGAATGCATGGGTGCACCAACTACAGACCCGCTGTCTTGAAAGGAAAGCAAGTCACAGTGGGTGGTTGGGACTCAACCCTCACTGTGCCAGGGTTGTATCGAGGGCTGGACACTCACCAGGTCCCTCTTACTGCACCTTCCACATTCATCTCCTCCGTAGACTGTCATTGACAAGGCCCTGTCCCTTCTCTGCCCCCATCAGCTCCTCTCCCAAGTGCTGTCTCTGTGCTCAGCTCATGGCAACATGCTCTCTCTTAGAAACATGCCCAGGTAGGTTCACCGACTGTCCCTAAACCGGCCCTGTCTAACTCTCCGGCCTACTTGTATCCAACAACTCCAGCAATATTCTCAACTCTGGCCACCGGAGACTACCCACAGCATACGCAAAGCCCCCGTTCTACTTGCCTGCTGACTCGAGGCTGCGGGGAATCTTCGAGCCTCAGAACCCAGCCCTGTGTGTGCCTCTCTCACAGCACAGACCACGCTCTTTCGGTGTCTCGTAGTTTTCCTTTTTCCCTCATTGGACTGGGACCCTCCTGAGGGCTGAGTCATCTCTCATTCACCTCTGTTTTCTAAGTATCTGCCCAGATGGGATTTTGACATGGAGTAGACGCTCAGTGGCTCCATAGAGCTTTTCGTACACATGAAAGATTTATCACGGTATCTCCAGAAAGAAAGATGGAACTTGCATACACTGACACGATTATTATTGGAATTCATTTATTAAAAAAAACTTCAGATTTTTATTATCCCAAACACTGCATTTTGAGACATTTTTTATGCCAAACCTGACAAATGGATAGCTTTCCCCAGATTTTTTTTCTTTTAATTATTTGCATTCATTTTCTGTTTCAAAGACATTTTAACATTGGGCAACCAGCTGATGGCTTAAACAGACGTTATTAATGGGAATATTAGAAAAATTAAGATCAGAACTTTTAATGTAAGTTGAATGAAATGCTTAACCACCCGGCCAAATTGAAGGGCTGATTATGCGTTCTGGGAGCACAGGAGAAGGTGAAGGACTTGAGTGCTGTTTAGTTGGAGGAGACAGGAAGTGAGATAGGAAGCAGGACTCAAGTCCCAGTGCAGAGACCCTCAGGAGCCCTGAAACTTTGGGCCCCTTTCCTCCTCTTCCTACATCTGAGTTTCTTCACCTAGACCCTGAAGAGGGGCTGAATGAAGTTCTTATTATGGACCCAGGAGCTTTCTAGTCCTTCACAGAGAGCTGCGAATTCACTAAATTGCACGCCAAATTGAGGTGGATGTGCGTTTTTCCAAAATAGAGTGTTCACAACTTTTATGAGATTTCCAGAGATCTGTGACTCAAAGACATTTAGTAACCACTATACTAGCCAGTTTCTAAGCTTTGTTCATTTGTTAATTCACTCATTCATTCAATCATTCAAGTAGTAATATTTATGGGCACTTGGTAGGTGCCAGGCATTCCTACAGGCCCTGGAAATACAGCACTGAACAGGAAGAAGTCTCCACTGTACCGCTTCCCACTCAGACCATTCTATTTATGTGTGCCGAGAATCCCGTCTTGATTCATATCTGCAATGACCTTGAAAGTCAAACACCATTCTTCAGCTATTTGGCTTTGATCGGGTACGTAGGATCCAGGGAGAGCTGGACTACTATGAAAGGCTGGCAGCTGAGTCTCCAGGACCCCACTTCAGGAGGCAGACCTGCTTTCTGGGAAAGTGTTTATTAGGGAGCAGTCAGCCACAAGGGAGGCCAGGCTCAGTGCCTCAGGGACGGGCAGTGGACACAGCGGGCCCAGCTAGTTCTAGGGCACCGGGATGCGTGACACCAGAGAGCCATTTCCATAGACAGCAGGAGACAGAACTGTGCAGCCTTTCCCGCCGGCTTTCTGTGGCAACAGAGATTCCACAGGGTGGTGAGATGCCCAGTCCTGCGGCGGCTTCTTGGAGAGGAGGATGGTGGAGATCCTGGAATCAGGGCAGTGGCAGCTCTCAAACAGGGTGGCACTTTGATGGGAACTGAGTTACCTCAATCCCAGGGATCAACAGACACAGATATACATATGGCTTTTGGAGCCCTGTGTGATCTCCTGTTAGCCCCAGTTCAGGATGACTGGAAAACACAGGTCACATTTACACTCAGGTGACTCATTTGTGAACATGGAGCCTGGAGGGGCCATTCTAAGATGTCCTGCCTGCTCTTTATGGGGGATTAGACAGGCGTGGCCTGGGCATGGGTCAGGAGGTCCCAGGAAAGGAGGTTGATGTCGGCCTTCCACCAAGCTGGGAATGGAAGACTCCGTCATGGACCTGGAATCCAGGCAGATGTGAGGACCTGCCACACAAAACACAGGACTCTCATTAAATGTGAATTTCAGATAAACAAATGGATATATTTTTAGGATAAGTATATCTCCAATATTGCATAGGACATACTTCTCCTGAACAAATTGTTTTGTTTATTTGAAATTCAAATTTCACAGAACATTGTGTGTTTTTATTTGCTGAATCTGGCAACCCCATCCAGAATAACAGCATGGCTCTATATCTATGAAACTTATTTTTTTTTTTTACAAAAACTGATGTCAGGGCCGATTTGGTCTACAGGCCATATTTGGCTGACCCCAGTCTAAGAGCATGCTATACAACCCAAACAAATTTGAGTGGCTGAGACAGAGCCAGCTGGTAGCATGGCCTGAAGCAGGAAGTCCTTTGTCTGCTAGAATGGCTCCTGGCACACAGTAGGTTCTTAGCCAGGGTCCTTGTTATTAATTTATACACAAAGCTTACGTCAAAAAGGTATGAAACAATTGCATGAATGCCCTCACGTGGGTCAAGCATGCACACACCGCAAGGAAAGGTGTAGCTTGCTGGATAAGGTATAGTATAAGGTATAGCTTGCTGGCCCTGAGGCCCCACCCACAAAACGTAGGTCTGAGGTCCAGCACTTCCTGGTTACATTTTCGTGAGATATGATTTCATCTCTGTAAGCCTCTGATTCCTCATTTGCAAATGGAAGCTAGAAATACTTATTTCATGAGGTTATACAAGGATTGATGAGTTGCGTTACTTATAATAGTGTCATACAGTTCTCACTTTTTCCTTGCCAGCCCTCAGAGCTTCCTTCTCCTCGCTGCTCCTCCTCTCCCAGGTAAGTACACATTGCTCCAGAAAATAGAAAGACTCCTCTTCCCTTTAACTGGCTCACAATTTAAAGCAGCAGAATCCCTCGGTTCCTGCTGCCAGATCGCATTTGCTAAACAATCATTTTGCTAACTGGGATTCAGACAATGTAGGAAGAAACACTTGAAAACAGTTTTAATTGGTGTTGAAAATAAAAAGGGGGAGAAAGAAAAAGTCAGAACATTATTAAATTTTGCTGCCATAATGACCATTGTAGAATTGGCTGGTTATTTCCCCATTAGAACATAATGACATCCATTGTTGGCGGCTCTGTACTTGATTATAAGATAATGACAATAATTCATTGTTTGCCGCTCTTTACCTTGAGACAAGGTAACCACAAGTTTAAAGGAAGATGTACAAGAGGTAAATTATATGTTGCTAAATATGAAACAGCACCTCACTTGTCCTAGTTTATAACAATAAAAACAACAATTTTAGATAGAACATATATTTAGTAGGTTTTCCCCCTAGGAGAGACGGAGACGTTGATCATCGCGTAATTACTACAAAGGAAAATCCTGCTAAATTGTTAGGTTTAGATATGGTACAAAACCATCTTCTTGAACTAGGCAAAGTAAAAGGAGCTTTTTGAACCTTTTACTTGCTATTTGAACGAAGCCTTTTTTCTAATCACAGAGCTGGAAGTCACCCCAAAGCTCGTCCAGGGTGGGAATTTTCAAGAACCTTTTAAAAATGCAGCACCTATTTGCAAATATGGTTGCTTATGGATGGGCCATATGTGAAACAGATTTGAGCCTCAAACTCAGCCCTAAAAACTCGGCCCTTTTCCACCGCACCCTCTGCTGGGTCCCCAGTCATTTGACTCCTGCCAGCTCCTGCCTGCAGAGGCTGCACCCACTTTGCACCAATCCACAGGGTTACAGGCTTGCCTGCTTGGGCTCTTTTCTCCACCAGCAGTCAAATGAATCTTCTAACCCCCAGATCAGATCTGTCACTCCTCTGGAGGACAGTTTGGCAATTTCTTACAAAGCTAGACATGGTCTTACCATATGATTCAGCCAGCGTGCACCTGAGCTTGTATCCACATAAACTGCAAACAAATGTCCACACAAAAACCTGCACGTGAATGTTTACTCATCATTGCCAAAAACGGAAAGCAGCTGCAACGTCCCTCAATAGGGGAATGGATGAACAAACTGGGGTTCAGCCATACAGTGGAATATTATTGAGCAATCAAGAGAAATTAGCTCTCAAGCCATGAAAAGACATGGAAGAAACGTAAATGCACATTACCAAGTGAAAGAAGCTGAAAAGGCTACATACTGAATGATTCCAACTATCTGACATTCTGGAAAAAGCAAAGTTAGACAGTAAAAACATCAGTGGTTGCCAGAGTTTCAGGGGGAAGGAGGAGGGGTGAGTAAGTGGAACACAGGGTTTTTAGGGCAGTAAAACTATTGTAGATGATGCTGTCAGGGTGGATACATGACACTTACGCACTTGTTAGAACCCGCAGAATGTATAACACAAAGACTGAACCCCAATATCCACTATGGACTTCAATTAATATTAAGGTGTGAATATTGGTTAATTGATCTTAGCATATGAACCACACTAATGCAAGACGTTAATATTAATGGAAATTGTGTGAGGAGGGGGAGGAAATTGTGAGAACTCTCTGTACTCTCTGCTCAATTGTTCTGTAAACCTAAAACAGCTCTAAAAATAAAGTCTATTATTTAAGAAAAAAAAAAAACCCAAACGATAACTGAGCATCTTTCTCAGTTAAAAACCCAAGTCCTTACCATGGTCTCAAGCCCCTCCACAGCCCGCTTCTGCCGTTTCAATGGTTATTTCTTCCACTTCATCCCTCTCGTTTCCACACCTCATGCTGGCCCTTTCCTCAGCCCCTAGTCTTGCTCTTGACCTGTTCCAGTCTCTGTCTGAACGCCACTTGGGCCATCCCACCTACAGGGTGGTACTCCATCCCTCCTCCTGTCTTCTCTCGCTGGCTTTTGTTTTCTTCTTATATGCTGTCCTTTAGTTTTCTCTTTATTTTCTGTCTCTTCCACGACAAGTTCACTGATGCTCCCCCAGCACCTGGCAGTGGCTGGCACATAGCAAGTGCTCAGTAAGTATTTGTTGAATGAATAAAGGTGGGGCTGCTTCCCCTCATTTCTATCCCCCAGGAAGTGCCACACTGCTTGAAACATCCTGGAAATGTAGTTAAACCACAGATCTACCTCCAAACCCTTGATCTTATACCATGATGTTGGTTAGGGTGTGGGCCCTGCAGGACCCAGTTACCTGATGGGGTATCTTATGTGGCAGTCTTCAACCAGGGACCCATGGGGGAAACCCCACCAAGTTCTCCAGGACTGCATCTGGAAAATGGTCTTAATACAAGCTTGAAAAAAAAATTTTTTATTCTAGCTTTAAACACACACACCCACACACAGAGAGAAATGTTAACTTTGCTGATGACGTGTGATATGGTTTGGCTGCATCGGCACCCAAATCTCATCTTGAATTGTATTTCCCATAATCCCCACGTGTCGTGGGAGAGACCCAGTGGGAGGTAATTGAATCATGGGGCAGTTACCCCCTGCTGCTGTTCTCATGATAGTCAGTGGGTTCTCATGAGATCTGATGGTTTTATAAGAGGCTTTTCACTCTGCTCAGCACTTCTCCTTCCTGATGTCATGTTTGCTTCCCTTCTGCCGTGATTGTAAGTTTCCTGAGGCCTCCTCAGTCATGTGGAAGTGTGAGTCAATTAAACCTCTTTCCTTCATAAATTACTCAGTCTCAGGCGGTTCTTTATAGCAGCATGAGAATGGACTAATATAATGTGACAAAGTTCAAAGTCTCACTAAAGCCCACATGTGGTTGCTGGATGAAGACCTGCAATCAAGATGCAATCTGTGCAGAGAAAGCCAAGGTTCTGCTGGCCCAGGGCCAGCCCTGCCGGTGTTCCTGTGCTGTCTGCTCCAGCAGGAGCTTCTTTCATTGAACGTGCTGAGTGGAAAATTCTCTCCACATCTGGATGACACCATCTTCCCAGACCGCCTCTTGGGGACATTTGGGTTCTACTTTCTCCTTCCCTTTGGCAGAGCCTCGTGCTTAAGTCCCTGGTCTTGAGCTAGAGTGTCTGAGTTTGCACCCCAGCTCCAAAACTTATTAGGAGTGTGGCCTTGGGCAAGTTGCTTATGCTGCCATGCCGTAGTTTTCTCATCTGTAAAATGGGGAGACGGAATAAGAACAGTTCAGATTAAATGATTTTGCATATGTCAAGCGATTAGAAGAGTGCCTGGCAAATTGTAGGTACAAATAAGGGCTAGCAATGACACACATCGGTAGTGTCAGTGGGGACATTTTGAGACTTCCCATCTCCATTAGGTGTCAGCAGACTCATCTCTTCTCCAGACCTGTACACAGACGTCTCAGCCAGTTCTGTCCTGGGCAGCAATCCAATGGCTCTCTCTTCAACATTCCACCTTGTATTTGGACTAGAGACACTGAGGTTGGAAGTTGTAATGTGGCTGGGTCAAGGTGATAGAGTAAGTTGGTATCACTCAAGGGATAAAAATCTGGAAACTGTAGGAGATGCTGTTATCTACTTTCTCCCTGAAAACGTCACGATGAAACCGCAGGGACACTGCCCAGCCCCACAGCTGCAGTGGTGCTTCCTCACTGTCCTGAGAGCTGTTGATCTTTTTGAGACTTAAGGTGGGGTGGACATGAAGACCCACCTCTCAGAGCTCCAGGGCATCACTGACCAAGGGCTCCAGCTGTTATGCTCTGAAACCTGTCAATCACTACATTAGTTCTCAGGCCACATGTCCCAGAGGATGGTCTCCGTTAAAGACTGAATACAGCAGGCCCATTCCTGGGAAACCCAGGACTTCCTCACCCCGCAGCTTCGCTTGAAGACTCCTTCAGGGCCTTGCTGTATTTCCTTCAACTGCACCACAGAAGCAGATGTTTCTGCCTAACTTTCTTTCCTTCCCTTTCTTCTTCACGTGGGTCAGATCTCTGTTACCGCCAGACGGTTCTCCCTCTCTCCCTTCACCCCCTTTGCATACCCACATCTTAGGCATCTCCTCCAGGAAGTCTTCTGTGTGTGTATTCCTGTCTGGGCATCTGCATCTCAAAAGGCTCGGACTGATATCCATGTGACATGATCTTCCCGGTAAGGCGCACCTGTACACAGGCGATCAGAATTCAGGGACTTTCGGGCACCTAAACCGCATCTGCCACAGGTCTTCATTTAAAAACGCCAGTATTTGACTGGATGCAGTGGCTCACCCCTGTAATCCCAGCACTTTGGGAGGAAAAGGCAGGAGGATCGCATGAGATCAGGCTTTTGATATCAGCCTGGTTAACAGAGTGAGATCCTGTGTCTCCAAAAAAACTTAAAAAATTAGCCAGGTGTGGCGGTGCACACCTGTAGTCACAGCTTCTCAGAAGGATGAGGTAGGAGGATTGCTTGAGCTTGGAGTTGGAGTCTGCAGGGAGCTGTGATCACACCACTGAGCTTCACCCTGGGTGACAGAGAAAGACCCTGTCCAAAACAAAAACAAAAACAAAAATCTCAAAGCCAAAACTGTAATCATTTAAAGCAATTGAAGCATATAACAAAGAAATTGTCTCTGCAGTCTGAGAAGATCCGTTTGCTTATTCATTCAACAAACATTTACTTGATGTCTATTTTCTGCTCAGGCTAGTGTCAGTACCAAAAGTGCACAGCTACTGCTCCTAAGATGCCCCCAGGCAGGTGGGGGAAACAGGCAGACAAAGAAGTAATACACTACAAGCGATTTGGCTGAAGCACAGTTGGGCACGAAGAAGAGAGAGGGAAGCCCAAGTTGAATCTTGATGCAGGAGTAGTTTGACAAGAAAAAAGAGGAGCATGTGTTTCTTTGCATGGGGAATAGCATCTTGTGAGCTCAGGTCGATAAAAGAACATGGCTTGAGGCTGATGCAGTTCGCCACAGCAGCTAAGAGCACAGGCTCCAAAGCTAGGCTGCCTAGTTTTGGGTCCTAATTCCACTACTTCCTAGTGTGTAGATGTGCACGTATTTCTAACCTCTCATGCTAGAGCAGTGTCCTGGAAAAAGAGGAGATAGTCATGCCTCATGAGGCTGTTGGGAAGATTGAAATAGTTCATAAGTACAAATCTACTTAGATCAGTAAATGGCACGCACTCTTAAATATTATCCATCATTTTGGCCACCGCGTCAACAGTGTCAGGCAATGAGATTTAAAGGGTGATTGGATTACACTGAGCACTGCGGGCGTTTTCTCCGTAGACAGTGACTCTGCAGTTTCTGGACCTTATGCGCTTACTAAGAGTTGGGCAGGCATCATCTTTGAATTTCATACCCAAAGCACAGGAGGCACCAAAATACTCCAAGTCTGTCTTAGGAAAGGGCATAAACATAGAAATGCAGCCTCCCAGAGGAATCTCAAAACCATCTGGTTCTCCCTCCCACCCAAAGCAGGAAACCCCTTCACAGCATCCCAGAAAGAGGGCCCTCCAGCTTCTGCTAACACACTTCCAGAAACGAGGTCCTCACTCCCTCCCAAGGCAGCTTGCTCGGGTGCACCCAACTGTTGGAAAGTTTGTCCTGACATTGAGCTGAAGTCTGTCTCCTCGTGACTTCCAGCGCTGTTCCTGGTTTTCCATCTGGAATTCCAGAGAACAAATCAAATCAGCTCCCTCACCCCCGCAAGAAAGAAAAAAAAAAAAGATTTGAAATACGTTGGTTTTGGGAGGCCGAGACGGGCAGATCACGAGATCAGGAGATTGAGACCATCCTGGCTAACACGGTGAAACCCCGTCTCTACTAAAAATATAGAAAATTAGGTGGGCGAGGTGGCGGGCGCCTGTAGTCCCAGCTACTCGGGAGGCTGAGGCAGGAGAATGGCGTGAACCCGGGAGGCGGAGCTTGCAGTGAGCTGAGATCCGGCCACTGCACTCCAGCCTGGGCGGCAAAAAAACAAACAAACAAACAAACAAACAAAAAAAAACCAAAACGTTGGCTGTTCTTAAATATTTTCTTCAGGGTAATTGTGTCCGATTCTTCTAGATTCTTCTACCCGCTTTCCCCAGGACCTGGCCTCTAAACCCTGTGCCCCTTGGTTGCCTGCCTTTTCAGGGCTGGAGGCCCATTTGAGGTTGAATGTTGGGACGTGTCTTGCCTCTGTCCTCTAGAGAAAGCCAGTGCCTCCATTTCAAACTGCTGCTGGAGGAGGGGTACTTTTTCCCTTCTCTCGGAGTTTTATCCCAGGTGGAGGGGATTCCACTAGCATAGCACTACTGGCCTCTCTCTGCCCTCTCATTTACTCTTACTTTAAGAGTAAACTGTTTGGAAATTTTGGAGCGAATACCCAGGGATGCTTGGCTGAGGTCTCTTCTTATTCATTTATTTATTTTTCCATAGAAAGCTACCTGCACCGGAGAATGTGAGTTCTGCGTGTTCCTGGATGTGGTCAGTTTTGTCTTGGCTTCCTCAGGAAAGGGTGATTACAGTAACCCATTCTGGGAGATAAGTGCTAGGGAGCTCGCCCACTTGCTGATAGAAGCCTCCTTCTCCACGAGCTGCTGGAGAAGCAAGGTGTCACTTTGACTGACAGTTTCAAAAATCACATTGAGGGGGAAGGAGTGCTCTTTATGATGTGCCCCTTAGGGCCTCCAAACCTGCATGTGATGGTTCGATGGGAACCCTGATATTTCTGCCATTGGATGGTTTTTGTTATACACATGTTCTCAGACTGTGTATAGTCATAGACACACAAATTTCAAAAAATAGTATCTTTAGATTGCATAAAATATTCTGAAAGAGCCAAGTAATTTTCTTCATTTTAACAGTTTCCTTTTCAAACTTACCAGCAGTGGTTTCATGAATGTCTAATCTAGACAATCCTTGATGAATTGGCCTGAACAGAATCTCCCCATAATCCAATTCAGTATGGCTAGATGGCGACCACTTTAGGCTTATCTCAGTGAGACCCGTGACCTTTAAAATAATCACATTGTCCTCTCTATGCATCTTTAAGTACTTCTCTAATACGTGGGGACAGGCCAGCCCCGGGACTGTAGTGCACCTTCCTTAAAGAGATCTAAAACCTCTCCATCTCTCTTGTCCAACTGGCTGGAGCAATGATTTTTCCACGTGGTACTTTGTCAGAAAACACCAAAAGTCAAAAAGTTTGCATGCATACCCAAGCTGAATATTTCAGCTTTTATTTTTCATTTTGAGAGTATGAAGTCTGAGTTGTTGTTCATACTCCATAAACTCAAAACTCCTTTTTATTAACACCTTTTTTGAAGTTATACAAGTTTCACCTATCCCAAAACGCCAAACAAAATGTTTATTTTTTTAACTTCCATTTTGAAAACAGGTAGTTATAGAATATCTTCATTAGATAAAAAGTACATTTTTTTCTTCCCTGTAGCTTTCCACTTTAAAAAATCTGAGTTTCCAGTCTCCTTTCTCCCAATAATTATTTAATCAAATATTTTGACTTCTAGCACCAGTTAGAGGAATATATATTAAGAGAACAATCCTTCTATTGGAAGGAAAAATGGCTTGATCTGATCTAAATGATATACACACAGAGGCAAACATTGTAATTCAGGAAACCACTGCTGTGGTTCAGAGAACGAGAGAACTCACATAACTTTTTGTGTCTCCTTCTGTATTTTGTTTGTTTGTCTGAGACAAGGTCTTACTCTGCTGCCCAGGCTGGAGTGCAGTAGTGCAATCAGAGCTCACTGCAGCTTTGACTGCCCGGGCTCAAGCTAGCCTCCCATCTTACCTTCCCAAGTAGCTGAGACTACAGGCGTGCACCACCAAACCTGGCTAATGTTTTTCTTTTTTGTAGAGATGGGGTCTCACTATGTTGCCAGGGCTGGTCTCCAACTCTTGGGCCCAAGCGGTTCTCCTGCCGTGGCATAGCATGCCAAAGTGCTGGGATTACAGGCATGAGCCACTGTGCTTGGCCTCTTTGTCTCCTTCTGCTTGAACATCAGGAAGGGTCTGTCTCCCTACTGTCTCATTTGCACCCCACCATCTGTGCAGAGGCCTGGCCACTGTTTCTCCGGAAACTTCTCTTGAATTCAGAAATCCACCTCCCACTCCTAACAGAAACTCAGCAACCTCCCGGGACCCCCAAGTTCCCAACTTTGCCTTCCTTTTGCCTCTTTCAGCTGAAACTGAAGTGAGTCATTTGGAAAGCAAGTTGAAATTATTATTACTATTAGTAATTATTTTAATACATTCACTCTGGGAAACTTTAAATTCTCTACCAACATGAGCATACACAAGTCCTCTCAACACAAGTCCTGACCTGGTCACCAGGCACGGAAGGAGACTTCCCAGTGGTATTTTATAGAAGAGGAAGTTGAGTCAAAATGAGAATGAAATGACCTCCCAGCAGCTGGTAAATTTCATATTTGAGATTCAATACCAGATTCTCTAAGTCCAGCATTTCTATTTTGATACCACACTCTCCACATCATCTCTAAAATGGGTGTAATTAGACCTATCTCATGGGATGAGAATAAAGAGTAAATGAAATGAGAGATGCAAAAAGTCCATCTTACTTGCAGTAAGTTGCTATAAATATAAGGCATGTTATCATGAATGCTTGAGAAGCTTAAAGCCTAGATTTTCTACTTCTAAGGTCCGTGTCATTGGCCAAATGCCCCTTCTGAAGTTCAGTTACCTTATCTATCATTAATTAGTATTTATGTGTACCTGTAGGGTTGGTATTTATTATAAGATCTGTATCGGAGTCACCAGCATATAATAGATGCTCATTAAAAGTCAGTTTCATTGTTTACGGGAACTCAATGATAACAGGGACTAATGTGAGCTTGAATCAGGAAGTCTTTATTAATAGTGTTTTTTTTTTCATACCTTCTCATTTAAAAAGAAATCTAAAACCTCCAAAACCAAAAGCAAAACACCAACAATGATTTTCATAATGTTCTAAAGCAGCAGCACCCAACCTTTTTGGCACCAGGAGCCAGTTTTGTGGAAGACAATTTTTCCATGAACCAGGGGAGGTGGGGGAGGGTTTAAGGATGATTCAAGCTCATTACATTTGTTGTGCACTTTATTTCTATTATTATTACATTGTAAATATATAATGAAATAATTATGTAACTCACCATTATGTAGAATCACTGGAAGCCTTGAGCTTGTTTTCCTGCAACTAGATGGTTCCATCTGGGGGTGATAAGAGACAGTGACAGATCATCAGGCATTAGGTTCTCATAAGGAGTGCACAACCTAGACCCCTCACAGTAGGGTTTGTCCTCCTATGAGAATCTAATGCCGCTGCTGATCAGACAGGAGGCGGAGCTCAGGTGGTAATGAGACTGATGGGGAACAACTGCTGTGTAGTTCAGTTCCTAACAGGCGACCAGTACCAGTAGGTGGCCTGGAGGATGGGGACCACTGTTCTGAAGTTCCCTGACTCAAATTAGTTAGTCCAGATGGGGTATCTTAATGGAATCGCTTCTTTCACCCTGCAACCCATTACTTGAGTATGTAACTGTTCACCATTCATTCAACATAACTCCTTCCAGTGGCTACTCTGGGGCAGTTTTGGTCCTGCAATTGAGATATGGAAATGTACAAGACACAGGTCCTGCCTTTAGATAGCAAAGGGTCGTGGGAGAGATGGCAGGGGATGAGTCATAGTAATAACTGTGATGATTAACATCAATTAATATTACTTATTCACTTAAATCATTGATAGTAATATTAATATCTGTGTAGAGGGGGCAGGGGAAGGAGCAAGCAACTGACAGAGAGCTGTAAGGAAGAAAAAAAATCAGTCACTGGAGAGGACACTCCTGAGGAATATACTGCAGCTCTTCCAGATAAGTCAGAAGATCATTCCCGGCAGGAGGGGCAGCCCAGGAAAACGGAAAGGGACATTAAGTTCAAGGAATCATATTAGGTCAGTACAAACGTCATTGCGGTTTTAGCCATTATTTTCAATGGCAAAACTGGCAATTATGTTTGCACCAACCTAATACGGCTGCCCATGACAATGGTCAGCGTGTGACAGGGACAGCAATATTCTATGAGGGCAGTTGCTAGCAGAGAGGTCTGACATGGCAGGTGGGCCGTGATAGAAGGATGTGATGTATCCTAGCGCGTTAATTTTCAGAGAAGAGCGTCGTTAGTGCCTTCCTCCCGCAAGGCCCCTGCCCTGCCTGTATCTGCAAGGCCTGTTGGTTCTCCATGGAGCCGGACTCTCACTCGCTCCAGCACAAAATGCCTGCGCCCTCAGAGGTGCTCTGTGTTGTGGGGGCCACCAGGCCACGCCAGGCGGTGGGGGTGAGCTGTGAAAGGAGGAGAGGGCCCAGCCTCTCAAAACCTATTTAAGACAACATGAAAAACCACTCACGTACTTTCAAATAGGTGAAATTTCGCTTTCAGCTTTATTTACCTGAGAATGAATTTCAGTCTGAAGAGGCCTGTATGTCGCTGGAGCCGAAGCACCCGAGATATAAGCAATTTTCAACAAGAGTACTACACATTTGTCTTTATAACAATTTGTGTGTAACAGCTTTTATGCAAATGACACTAAAGTGGCACCTTTTTTTCTAAATTGGACATTTTTATGGTTATAATTTTCTTCTGTAATAACAGCAAAAAAAAAATGACTGTCCCAGTGGAGTAGAACATTTCATCTTTGAGCACTGTCTTGTGAAGTTGGAATGACAAGTTTCTTTCATTTGCGCCAAGAATGTCAAAAAAGTGTTCTTTGTCTTCCTTGTCTTAGTTTTCAGAGGTGGTTAAACTTCAGGTACCATCGTCCCCCATCAGCAACCCTCAGTAATCAGAATGGTCTCGTAAAATCCCCACACAGCTTCCAGGCACCCAAAAACTGCCTGCTCTTTCTCCTTCCAAGCCGAGCAGCATAAATTAACTCGGTTAGATTTCAGTTGCAACACGTTGTTGGGTCTTTTGCATTCATGCCCATTTTCCCCTAAGTCAGACAGGTGACTTTTATAGACAATGAGGTTTAATTGACTCCAATACAATGGAATTTATATACAGTATTCCAGACAACCATCCCGAGATACTCATAGAATAATCCACGTTATTGTTGCTTAATCGACCGAAAAATTTTTGCAGAAACAACAGGAGACGGTGTGTGTTTCAAACAATGACTTAAACATATCCAAGGACTCGGGGAAACAATATCTATAATTTGTGGTAGTGGAGGCCTTTGGGATGGACGAAACTAGAAGGTTGCAGCAAGCGCACGTGGGAGGAGTAGAGAGAGGTGCTGGGAAGAACTGGAAAGAACAAAGGCCTGTTACTGGTCTGACCTTGGAGGAGTTTCTCCCTCTTTCTCCACTTCTGATTCCTGAGGTTCCCCCTCACCTTCATTCTAAAGTCAATAGTTAAAAGGGATTGTTTTAATATATTCAGAGAAACTTGCTGTAGTATTAACTCCTGATTTTTTTGAATTTGGAGAGAGCAAGAGAAGAAGAAATTGAGAGGCAAGAGACCAAAAACTGTGTCTATTCTGTGGTGACAAATTGATATGCACCATGGAGGAAAGAGACTCCAGGACATGTAGACTTGAGCCCAAGAATTGAAAACTTGCTAGGTATTTGACATGGAGGAAGTAATCTGCCCTTTCTAAACCTTTGTCTAAGGTGTGTCTTAGTCCATTTGGGCTGCCGTAAGAAGATACCTTAGACTAAGACATTTATACACAGCAGTCATTTATCGACCTCAGTGCTGAAGGCCAGGAAGTCCAAGGTCAAGGCACTGGCAGACCAGGTATCTGGCGAGGACCTGTTTCTCATAGATGGCGCCTTCTAGGTGTCCTCACGTGGTGGAAGAGACAAGGAAGCTCCATTAAACCTGTTTTATAAGGGCACGAATCCCATTAATGAAGCTTGGCTGCATGACTTCATCACCTCCTAAAGGCTCCACCTCTTCATACTATCACATTGGGGATTAAGTTTCAATGTATGAGTTTTGGGGTAACACAAACATTGAGTCCAAAGCAACCCACCTGAAAAATGGGGCCAGTGATATCTATCACACGAGATTCTCATGAAACTCAAAGGAGGTCGTGAGTATGAAACTTGCTAACATCTATAAATGGATGTTTATGTTTTCATTGATATGATGAAGATTTATTTTCTTTTCTTCATTGAACTAAGATTATAAGGTCACCCAGAAGCTACCTGCTATGTTGTTAATACCACTCAACCCGAAGGGTTGTAATTTGTAGCTCGAAAATGGACACCTCTGTTGAGTCACCAATCACAATCCAATGCGTGCTCCTTGGCTTCCTTTCTGAGTCGTGGCCTTTCCTTTGCCCAGCAACACTTATGCTGCTCAGACATGCTCAGTCCTAGGCAGGCACTGGAGATTCAGAGATAAACAGGACGCTGTCCCTGCCCCTACAGTTAGTTAGTTCCAGCTAACTCTAAGTACAGGGTTTTGACTGGATATATACTGAAGCCATGCTTCCTCCCTGCATCTCCCCTGGAGGGAGGGTTGTGTCCTGGCTGGTGAAATATTGGGTGATTTTTACTTTTAATTTTAGCCCTTTTATTTAACCCTTTGTGAAATATATGAACTTTTTTTGAACAAAAATGTGTTACACATAAGATGAAAAAGCTGCTTTCACTGTGAAATGAAAAAAAGACTTATAACAAAAATAGTTCAAAAGGGAAGTAGGCCATCTTTGATATACAGGTTTTGAATTAGAGAGGTTTTAAATGACAAATGGAATGTGTAATTTGTTTTAGTAGAAAAGTTGATCTATCTGTCTACCAATAGATAGATCAGATAGGTAGGTGGGTAGATAGATTAGACAGATGATAGAAGATAGGTAGGTAGGTAGATAGATAGATAGATAGATAGATAGATAGATAGATCTGGAAGCTAGATTTGCAAATATGTGGGTACACTGTGTACATGCATAGCTGTGCATATACATACACATGCCCACACCTATCAACATAGCAGCGTTTTGTGAAACAGTCTACCAACAGATAGATCAGATAGGTAGTTAGGTAGATAGATTAGATAGGTGATAGAAGATATACAGATAGATAGATAGATAGATAGATAGATAGATAGATAGATGGATAGATGGATAGATCTGGAAGCTAGATTTGCACATATGTGGGTACACTGTGTACGTGCACAGCTGTGAGTATACACACACATGCCCACACCTATCAGTATGGTGGCATTTTGTGAAACAGCACATCTTCAGCTGAGGCCACTTGGTGGGATTCCTGTGCTTTGATTTCTTCCTCCTGGCCATCTCATCTACCCCTGGGTGGGATGTCTTGGTGTTCTCACTCTGGCTCTCCTTCATCCAACTGCCCTTGAGCCTCCACACTGAAGAACAAATGATAGGACTAGGCA
Source organism: Papio anubis (assembly GCF_008728515.1). NCBI lineage: Eukaryota > Metazoa > Chordata > Mammalia > Primates > Cercopithecidae > Papio > Papio anubis. Next base: position 9,015,995 of record NC_044982.1, on the reverse strand, counting down.
GCCCTGGCTCAGGATCACAGCCTTTGACCACCTGGCCTCTGATTTCAGCATGCAAGTCCTCCCAGGCCATACAGAGGAGGGGGAGCGTGGTCTCTGGGGATCCTTTCTCCACACTGCCACTTGCTGATTAGTTCATTTGTTTATCCTTCATGCACTTTAGTCTCCTTATCTGCAAAATACAAAAAATGAAGACAATCTCAGTGACTGTTAGGGGAATGAGAGCCCTTGACGTATGCTGGTCATTTTATAAGCATCACTTCCTTTTTCTCTGATTTGATGTCTGGGGAGAAGGATAGTGATTTTAAACTCCCTATAAACTCATTAATAGGAATTAAGTTTGTTTTAATTTTCTATTTGCAGAGAATAAACTTAGAGACATTATAGTTACTATCCTTCAGCCACAGGACAGATGAAAAATCTAAGTATAGCCGGGCGCGGTGGCTCAAGCCTGTAATCCCAGCACTTTGGGAGGCCGAGGCGGGCGGATCACGAGGTCAGGAGATCGAGACCATCCTGGCTAACACGGTGAAACCCCGTCTCTACTAAAAAATACAAAAAACTAGCCGGGCGAGGTGGCAGGCGCCTGTAGTCCCAGCTACTCGGGAGGCTGAGGCAGGAGAATGGCGTGAACCCGGGAGGCGGAGCTTGCAGTGAGCTGAGATCTGGCCACTGCACTCCAGCCTGGGTGACAGAGCGACACTCTGTCTCAAAAAAAAAAAAAAAAAAAAAAAAGAAAAATCTAAGTATAAAAGTAGGTGGTGCCTAAGTGCCGGTGACACAGACCAGTCTATAGTCCAGCCAGCAGAAGATGTCTATTGGGGAAACCTATTCCAGGGTTTTATCCCACATATCACAGTGTGCTGGCAGCACAGTTTCACCGTGCACTCTCGCAAGCAGAAATGCTTAGGGGCCAGTGTGCATACATCAGCATATATCTATATATCCTTACAGAAACCAAAGATTGAAGCGTGTCACCATTCTAGGATTGCTGCACAAGACAAAGCAATTTGCATGGATCCTTTGTGAGCTTTCTTTTGCAGTGGTAGAAACTCATTAAAATCTCATGAAATCCTTCCACATAAAATGTGAAGCAATGCCGAGCGGCCGCCCTAAAAGTTAATATGTGTGTTCAACGGGAGGGGCTAGGGGGAGGGAACACATGTATTTGAAGCAGCTCATCATTGGATACAGCTGCAGTAGAACAGGAGGATTCCTTAGCATATTTTAATTACTGTCTGGCTGCCCCTGTAAATAAATGAGCCAGTGGCTGGAGCTTGGAGCAGGCTGGGGATGGAAGCAGAGGCGTGGAGTCCCAGCGGTCCCTCTACTTGCGGCGGGGCTGAACTTGGGCATGATTTTTGCGGTGAGAAGAAAGCCTGCTGGCCTACCTGGGATTAATGAGTACCCAGGGAATGTGGGATGGCTCTAGGCTGGAGCCGGGGTCATTAAATTCCGCTGGTCATTAATCCCCTGGAAATGCCCAGGGCTGAGGTCATTATTCTTGGGAGATAAAAAATTCAGGACCAAACAGCACAAGAACATGAATATCGTGCATGTCTCAGATTGGTGGTGTGTTTTTCAATTTGTTGGCAGAGTCCAATTCCAGGAAAACAAATCTCTGCTCCGTATATCCACTGTGTATGCATTGATCATTTCAACTTTAACTTTGAATCTAACCAGCACTTTTGGTGTGTCCCTACTGTGTGTCAGGAGCTGTTACAAGCTTAATTTCCTTTAGCCCCTTAGGAGGTAAAGGTCATGCCCTTGAGTTTAATTGTGAGGAAATTGAAAGTTGGAGAGTGTAAGTGACTGGGGTAAAGTCACACAGCTATTCTTCAGTCTCTGGCTTGGTGCTTTCTTCCCGTATCGAAGCCGCTTGCCCAGTGGTGCAAATTGTTTTAAGCAGCATATCAGACAGCAAACATCTTTTTTTTTTTTTTATAAAAAAAAAAAAATCTCTTCAGTTAGTTGTCCTTTTCCTACAAGACAAAAAAGAGGCTCAATTCCACTTTAAAATTACTGCAGTGGCTGGGTGTGGTGGCTCGGTAGAAACCCTGTCTCTACCAAAAATACAAAAATTAGCTGGGCATGGTGGCATGTGCCTGTAATCCCAGCTACTTGGGAAGCTGAGGCAAGACAATTCCTTGAACCCAGGAGGCGGAGGTTGCAGTGAGCTGAGATCGCGCCATTGTACTCCAAACTGGGAGACACAGCAAGATGCTGTCTCAAAAAAAAAAAAAAAAAAAAAAAAAAATTGCTGCAGTCTTTGATGCTGTTGTAAGAACAGCCTGTGGGGCATGTGCCATCTTCTTGCAGAGTGGATTAAACTTTTAAAAAGTGTTCTACATTGTTCTGAGCTAACTGGTAAATTAGACTGCATGATTACAATGCCTAAAACCATCTGGGGCCAACAGCAAATGGACCCTGCAGACAACTTTACTTCTTTGTGCCTCAGTTTCTTGATTTGTAAAATGGAGCCGATAATTGTGGCACCTTATGAGATTGTCGTGAGGATAAGCTGGTGTTTGTAAAGTGCTGAGAACAGCATCGATGCAGAGTAGGACGCACAGACGTATTTGTAAAAGAAAACAAAGTAAAATAAAGTAAAATGAAGTAAAACAGAATAAGTAAAAACAGGTAAAATAAAATAAAGTGATATAAAATAAAATGCATTATTAAGGCTGGAAACAGGCACTACTATAAGGAGTGTATGTTCTTTCAGCTACTTTAGTGTGCTTGAGTGCATAAACTATTTTTAGATATTTATTGGTCTTCAATACAACTTTGAAAAGGCTTCCAACTTCAACAGTTTTATTGATACCCCCTTGCTGCCTGCCACTAGTGCATATGCAGACACCAGCAGAGCAGGTCCTGTTTGTTGCAAGTCTTTGAGACATTTTGCAGGAACCTTATGCATTCTTTTACATGCAAAGAGAAAAGAGCACCAACACTTTGAATCCCAACCACGCGCTTAAAACTGTATATGAAAACGAGTCTGCAAATGAGGGTGTTTTACCCTTATTCTGTAAGGCTTCAAGGTCTTGGAGGGTTAATAAAAACTAGTGCCAGTCACCCAGCTGGAAGGGGTAGACTGGGATTTGAACCCAGTGAGGCAACTTCAAAAGCTTTGGCTTGTCTCGCACCAACAGACAAACATTTGTATAGCTGTTTAATGCATCAGTTGCATCACCACTGTAATTTCTAGTAATATACTTCTCTACATTTATTTATTGGAAGGCATTTTTTAATAGCAGTGCAAGCCACAGTACAAGAATTAAAAACTGAGCTACAGTCTCTTCTAAAAATCAAATTTTCTGTCTTCTTTGGTCTATGGTCCTTCCTAGAGCCTTTGTATACACATGCAGCGCTTTACATAGCTGTAATCAGAGTAGGTTTAATTTAGCTTTTTCTACTTAATATTAAACCAATGTAGGTAATTTGAAGGACTTCATACATTCTGAAGCCTTTGCTCTAATGCTTTTGTTAAAAAAAAATCAAAACCCCTAGTTATGTTGTTTCTATGATCGTAATTGAATACTGTTCAGCTTCCAATAATTACCAATTAGAGCAGTGTACATAATTTTTAAAATTGCATCAGAAGAAGGAATACGTCTTCCAGGAGCGATGAGAAGCTTTTCCACGATAGTGGGACACTGCACGTGTCTGTTACAAAACCACAGACTTCCAGACACTTCAGAGGCGCTTTGGTGTGGTTTTTCAATATACTCAACGATCAAGGATCGATGCATTTACATTACTTGGAAAATTCTTTTTATTCATTATGTGAATTAAATTTCTGTAGCCCCAGAAGTCTCATCATAAAGTTTACCGACATGAGATATTTAATATTCATATCTGTGTCTCAAATGAATTCGTACCATTCATTCATTCAATATGTATTTACTGAACACCTGTTTTCAAGGTACAGGTTAGGACATCGATTTGCAAACTATGAAGTGCATGCGAACTCCCAGGGATAAGAAGAAGATACAGATTCTGATTAGGTAGGGTGGGGATTACAATATGCAGCATTCTTAACAAACTCCAGGGCCCCGGCAGTTATTACTGGTTAGTGGATCACGCCTATGGTGCTAGTGGATGCTGATGGCAGTGAACCCACCATTCCAGCCTGGGAGGCAGAGAAGAAGCAAGTAGGCAAAGGCCAAATGAAGTTACTTCAAACAGTGATAAATGCTGTGAAAACATAGAAAGAACCTGGTATGGGGATGCTGGGCCAGTAGGATGCTCAGGGAAGGCGTCTGTCTTGGAAGAGGTGACAGTCGAGCTGAGAGCTGTCAAATGAGAAGGGCGCAAACATGGGGAACTCAGGAAGACGAGCATTCCAAGCAGAAGGAAGAGAGGTGCAAAGACCCTGATGTAGAAACGAATGGGTTGTGTTTAAGGAACAAAGAAATTTAGTGTGGAGAGAGTAAGTGACGAAGAGAAGACTATGAAATAAGATCAGAGACATAGGGGAGGACCAGGGTGTGTCAGGCCCTCTAGACCACAGTGAGGGGTTTGGATTTTAGTCCATCCACGCTGGGAAATCATGCCATGGTTTTAGAGGGGTAATAATGTACTTGGAGGTTTTTTTTTGTTTTTTTTTGTTTTTTGTTTTTTTTCAAGGAACTCTTTAGATAATGTATGGAGGGCAGGTTCTAAAGAGGTAAGATGGGAAGCTATTCACCAAGAAGATATCTGATGCCAGAGCCTAGGAAAGAGATGATGGGGGTTTGGACAGAGTTGGTAGCAGCAGAGATGGGGACCCACAGATGGATGGGGCATAAACCCTGGAGGCTTGTCTTTCTGCTATAAACCGACTGACTTGGGTGCTGCTAATGTGTCAGTCCTGTGTTGTGTTGTCTGCTGATAACCACCTAGCTATGGGAAGACTCACTATACCCAGGGAGGGAGACAAGTGAGAGACTCACCATTAGAACACCAGGACCGAGTCCTCCCCATGTACGGTGCTCACAATAAGAGCAGGTGATGATGTCTGTCCTGTGTTGGACACTAGGCAATCCATTTCGCTTGAAGTACTTGCTATTTCCTCACTTTGCATATGAGTATAAATTGGGAGTAGGGAAGGCTGAGTACTTCGTCTAAGGCTAGTGAGAGGGTAACCTGGGGCCAGTGTTGCTAGCTGTGGCTGTCTGACTCCAAAGCCTTTCCTGTTTCTTGGAACCCCACACATGTTTCCTGGAAAGCCTCATTTTTCTACAGTCCCACAGAAAGACCCTTACACTAGTGACCACCAAATGTGGGTCTCTGCCCTAGGTCGCTACCCATCTGTCATGAGGCATGTGCATAAAACTCTGCTTTCAAACTTTGTTTCATTGAGCCTGTCATGCCAGACAAAAATTGTGTGACCTAGCTTGTAGTAGCTTTTGCCATGAAGGTATCATTTACTGGTGAGTGTATTTTACTGCACTGTTATAGATCTCTTCACTCAAGCAGCTGTCTAATATGTTGAATAGTCTTTCATCTTGTCAAACACTTCCATGCGCTTTTCTACAGCCTCCTCAGCCAACATGTACACACCTAATCAATCTAATGCCACTGTCTCTAGACTTTCAAACCCAAAAGCACTGCCCCAACCACTTTCTTAAAGAGACAATCCCTTTTCACTGAAATCTTTATATTGCATTCACAGAAGGGTTTCTTATTAGTGGATGCTTTCAGAGTGGTATAAAGGAAGAGGAAACAGATTTTTTTTATTGGTACATAATATTTATACATATTTGTGGGGTAAATATGATATTTCGTTATATGCATAGAATGTGTGATGATCAAATCAGGCAGTGTATTTACGGTATCCATCACTTTGAGTGTTTATCGTTTATGTGCATTGGGAACATTTTAAGTCCTGTCTTCTAGCTATTTTGAAATATACAATACACTATCATTGACTATAGTCACCCTACACTGTTATCGAATATTAGAACATATTCCTTCTATCTAACTGTATGTTTGTACCCATTAACCAACCTCTTCATCTCCCCCACTGCCTCACCCATGTACCCTTCCCAGGCTCTAGTATCTATCATTTGGCTTGCCTGCATTTCTACTAGATCAGTTATGGAAATCTCTTGCTACAACAGGAAGATACATGGGTTCTTTCTTCTGCCGTCTTCTGGGCCTACACGTATACACGTTCATAAAGCAGGTTTTATCAGTGGAGTCTCATGTATTCATCTCCCACATGAAGCCTAAGGTTTGCAGAAGTGACACACGATGTCTTCCATCTTCTAACATCAGAAAGCACCTAACCTCTCAGTCTCACCTAGCACCTTCCATCTCACCCATCACGTCACTCTGTGCACTCCTGCAATATCAGTGGCCGTTATTTTATGCCCTCCTGTTTTGACTATCTTCCCTCCCCTGATCTCTCTGATCAACCTCCAAACTCTGTGAAGACATTATCCTTCCTAGAAAGCCCTTTTTGCATCTTCCAGAGGGCACGGCTTTGTCCTCAACACCCCAGGGAGCTGTGCCTGCTCTTCCATTATACATATTTATAAAATGATGGTATATAGCTTATCTGTCCCTGAAAGGCAGATTGCAAAAACAGCTGCCATTGTCACCCCTGCCTGTGCCCACACCCTTTGCTACGTAACTTTGAAACACCTTCCCACTCTTATTTAGACTCGGCAATGTCACTCTTGGCCAGTAAGATGTTAACAGATGTGATGCAAACAGAAGTTTGCAAAGTGCTGATGCTACTGTCTTGCATCTCTGCTCTTGCCATGAGAGCATGTCCAGGCTAGCTCCCTGAAAAACAAGACTAGAGCCCACTCATTCCATTTCTCCCCACCTCCACCAACTTTGTAAACTTTTAGACACATGGGCAAGGCCAGGTGAGACGAGCGGAGCTAATAAGTCAGCCCCCCAAGGTCCAGAAACAATCACTTCTTCTTGTTTTATATAAGCGAGGTGTTATTGTTTATCAAACAGCATTATTATGGCTATAGGTAACCGATACACTCCCCTAGAAACCTACATTCTCCTAAAGAACAGGCATTGAGTTTAAGTCATATTTGTGTCCTCAGGTCCCAGCACTTAGTAAAAACTCAGTAAATCTTTGTTGAATTAAAAGCAAAATGATTTTCAAATTCTATGTACATGATAACAGCTCGAAATCACTAATACTTAACCTGGAGCTTTTGTTGTGCAGTGGAAAACTCAACATCATTTTTCTCTTTAGACTCCAAGTTGCAGAATTTCCGTTGATAGATTGAGCCTTCGTTTGTGTGAGGATAGAGGGGAACCCCACTTTAGAACAATCTTACCGATCTCCTCGCAGAGCAGAACTCTTCTGTAAACCATGGCTGTGTACAAAGTGTACTAAAATAAGAATTAAAACCTCTTATTTTAGTGTAAGTATGTTACTCAAATTAGTTACGGGAATTGTGTGCAACGAACCACGTGCGGGGCAGAGATCACTCATGAGTTAATAGTCACCCCTAAACCAGTTAATCGAAATAGATTGTGAAAAAGTCAGTAGATAAAAATGATTGCTATTAAAAAAAATTCAAAACAAAGCAAACACACACACGCATGCACACACACACGCACACAAAACACTCTCTTGCTAGCCCTGCTGTTTAGTGATAGACTGTGGGTTTTTCAATTGAACTTTTGTGTCTCGGTATGATGTTTTCTGTTTAAATTTCAGATTTGCTGCAAATACATCCACACAAAGAAGGCACTGAACATATAGGTAGATGTGTATTCTGTTTCAGACTTTCTCCTTAAAACATTCATATATGTATATCTATAGAGAGAGACACACACACATACACACATATACACACATTTGTATTTGAATTAGTCAGGATGGAAGGAGGTAAGTCACTTCAACCTTTAAGCCCCTTTGACATTCACAAGGTGCTAAAAGTCAGCTGGGGTCTCAGCTCTGACAAATTTGCATCTCTTTGAATATGACGCTTGAAAAACCCCAGCGATAGATTAAATTTTGCCAAGGAGAAAATGAGAGAGAGGCTTCCATCTCTCAGGTCTGCTGGGAGGATCTTTATGGTTGATTTACTTTTTTTAAATAAATGTTTCTTTATGTGTTTCCCTCAGTTCCTGCCCAGGCTGACTCTATCATACAAGCTGTAACTTCTGCCAGTCCTATCAGCCAGCAAACAGTAAGTCAACCTGGTTCTGAATACAAGGTGAAGGGATATTTCAATCCAAGCTGCATATACCTTCTGTGTTTTCTGATTAAAATTTGCAAGCAAACCTTGGAATAAACTCTACCTGACACGACTTCTAAAATAATTTACGCTCTTTGCAAACCTCGAATGTAGGGATTGATTTTAGTGCCTGTCACTATATTTCAGATGATCAAAAATGGATCAGGGCTTTTAAGTGAATTTAATGACCAAAGATGTTTCCTTTAAAAAAAGAAACCACTGAGGTTAGAAGACAAAATTCCTTATCTAAAGCCACAGAAAATGGTTTTCTTTTTTTTCTTTTAAAAGTGGCGCATATTAATCATCAAAAATTTGAAAAACACAGAAATAAAAAGAAGAAAAAATCACTCTTAAACAAATCAGAGAGATTCATTGTTATGCTTATGTTAACACATAAGCATATTTTCTTCCAGTCTTATCTGTGTCTTTGTGTTTTTTGATATAGGTAAGCATAGAAAGCAAATACAACTCTGATTCCTGATCTTTTTGTAACTTGCAATATCAATGATGATAATTAATGAGAATGAAGATGGTAATGTTTGAGCACAATTGATCAGGAAATTTTTAAGCTCTATGCACAAACTGCCTTGCTTCATCTTCAAAACAATCCTATAGGATGGGTTTTTATTATTTTCCTTATTTTTAGCTGTTAAGCAATTTGTCCAAGGCCACATAATCAGAATGTTGTAAAACGGTGACTCAGTTCAAGACAATCTTACCCTTAAAAGCTATGCCCTAAATCATTATGCTGTGCTATGACATATGCTTTTTAAACATTTTCATGAAGTCACTTTATATATTTATGTGATTTTTAGTGGTTGTGTAGTATACCAGGAGGCTCCATTTACCATGTATCTGTATTTCATTCTGTGCAAATATGCCTCGGGGAAGTGCGTAAGGTGGAAACCCCATACTATAACATTATATAAACGACCTATTATCTTTTAAAGCCATTTCTTTATTTCTAGACATCAAGTAGTATTATTTGTTCCTTCAATCACACTTTTGGTAGAGTTAAAAGCACTAAATATCTCATCAGATAGACCTGGGTTTGGATCCCAACTCTGCAACTTACTACTGGTGTTTTCTTAGAGAAGTACCTTAATCTCTCTATATCTTAGAAAAAATAGGGTGTTGCAAAAATTAAATAAGATGTCATGGGTGTTAACTGTTTAGCACAGTTGCTGACACATGAGGAGTGGTTAATATCTAGTAATCCTTTTCATTATTTATTATTATTTATAACAGCTCTAATTTTTTCAGAAATATTGTCAATTATGTGACTACAAATTATCTGATCCAATCTTTACATCAATACAATAAAATAAGCATTATTTATTGTCCTTGATAGATAGAATAGTGAGGCTCCCACAGGTCTAGCAATTTTCCCAGGTGAGGCCTGCCTTGGTGCTGGGGAATCTGATTTTTGAGGCCACTGTCTGAGGCTCTTTGCTAGGAACTGAGGTCCCATCCCAGGTGCCTTAATGATTGCCAAGGAGTTTAAGAGTAAAAGGGGGAACTAAAGAAACTTTAAGTAGGGAATGGGTAAGATTGTTTGTCCAAGATCTGTCTGCTGCAGCTTAAGACTTGAAGAAAGAGTAAGAATGAGAACTATATTTATAGGGCTGTTATTGGAATTCAGGTAAGAGATGAAGTAAATATGAAAGAATGACAGTGGATTTGGAAAGAAGTCAATGGTTCCAAGAACTATGTTGGAGACAGAACTTGCAGGATTTAATGCCATGAGGGAGACAGGGAGGAAGGGACAATAACGTCCAAGTCTTTGCTTATGGAACGGTGGGTAAAACCAATAGATTCATCATACAGGAAAAAGAATGGTCAGAGGAGGATGGCCAATTTAATTTTGAATAAATTGACTTTAGGTTCTTAATAGATACCCAGATGAAACTGACCAGGCTGCAGTTGAATGTAGATGTATGAAGCTCAAAAACAGAAAGCAAATTAGTGATCTGGATTTGTGAGCTTCCATTGACAGTGGTTGGGGATGTGGAACTACATAGGCTTGTCTAGGGGGAATGTGAAAAAAGGGAACTGAGAAGAGAATATAGGGGCAAATGTCAGTTAAAGGATGAGCAGAGTCAATGCTGTACATTAGTCAGGATGGGTTAGGCTATGCTGAGGTAACAAACAAAGCACAATATCTGAGTGGACTGGCACAATAGACGCTTATTTCTTCCCATGCAAAATGTAATGAGGATAGGTGGGGGCTCTTCTCCATCTCGCTCCATCTTGGGATGCAACTCTCTTAATAATTGGCTTCCAGAGTCCCAAGAGAGGGAAGGAGCATACACACAGACTCTTAACTGCTTTATTTTGAGGAGATACATATCACTTGTGCTGATATTCCATTAGCTACAGTAAGTGTAGGCCATGCCCTGACCATAAAGGAGAGGCTGCAAGGATTGTGGGCACAGGAAGAAGACATGATGTGATAGATGAACACATAGCATTGTCTTCATCTCCAACTCAGGTGGATTCCCAAATTCAATATGAATTGTAAGCCTCTAGTCAAGCACAAGAAGTAAGTGTTGATGTCATAGCTCAGGTTGGTATCCCTTGAGGTATGATGGGTGCTGTGCATTTCTGCTTCATGGGGAGAGATGAGCAAGATACCAGACAGGACAGAAGCTAATAGAACTGTCCTAGCTCTAGAGGCTTTGCACACAGGTCCAACATAGTCTATAGGAGTGTTGGAAACTTTTTCCAAGGAAGGTCGTCAATAGAGCCCAGCAGTCTAGGCCACAGTTAAGCTCAAAATAAGAATTTTAATTCTTACCAATTGATCCTGAAATAGCAAAACTCTAGAGTAAGCCAAGGTGTTCCAGGGTCACTAAGGAATCAGAGAGCAGGGCATGGAGATGAAGCCTGGAGCTCATTTTTCCTGAAAGGCAGAATCTTGCTTACATAAGTGCCCACTGATAATTCCAACCATCTCAGACTGGTGGCTTGTGCAGTGCAAGCTTTGAACATCACTCACAGAGACCCAAGTGGTGATATATGTCCTGCTTTCATCAGGACTCGACTGAGTTTTGAGCAAGGCAGAACCTTGAGGCTGAAGGAGACTCCAAGTAAGAGGGCCTGGGAAAGTTTCCACAGATACATTCTTGATCCTCCTGCATCTCAGCTTTGGTTCCTTCTGGTTTCTGTTGCTGACAATTTATATCCCAATCCTTTAGGCACTTATTCTCCACCCTCTCTGGGTGCTTATTTCCTGATTCCTGAGTGGGGAGAAAACAGTGATGTAGGTGATCTGTAAGGTCCCTGACCCTTTTAAATCTACTAATCTATAATTAATTGAAATATTGTAAAATGCAGCCCACGTTAATGTATGCTGTTAGGCAAGCTGTTATTTTTATTAATCATAGACAGCTCTTCCCCACACTCCCAGTTAATGGGCACCTACTGCAGGTTTAGAAACTCATTTACGGGGGGCACTTGGAAGGGGGATGCTGTATCCAAATAAAACTTCTCATGAAGTTTAATAGCAATTCACTGCCGAGTGAGGCAGAGCCATTACCAAGTAAGAGCAATTCTCTAATGCACTCCGAGTTTTAGAATAAAAGTTAATACTGCTCATAACCGTGGCTGATGATATTAGGAAAACACAATTGCTTGAAGCATTTGAAGGTAAAGAATTTATTCTCCTTGGTCCAACAGAGAAACACCTCATCAGAGCATTTGCAGATTCTGTTTCTCCTCCCTGCGGAAAGGGTGGGTGTGGCCAAGTTCATCTCCAGCTTGGGGAAGGCTTGGTGCCAGAGTGCCCCACTTTGCCCTTCTCAAGTGGGCTGTAAGGGTAACATAATTTATGATAAACAAATACTCTTAATTCCCTTTTACCCGCATTTCTCCCATCACTCCCATTCACTCAATTCCAGACCACTCTGGTTTTAGGAAGACCATGTTGCACCCTGGACCTCATTCTCTTGCACTGCGTGTTAGCCAGTTATGCCTGTGCAAACTCTCCTGGAGGAAGTTGGAAGCCACGCTCTAGCAGAGGCTTGTACAGAAGAGGAAAGTCCTTAGAGGAAAGAGAGAAGAACAAAAGAAAAATTCCTTAAAGAAAGAGAGAAGAACGAAAGGAAACAAGGCAATCGGAACTGATAACCTAAGGAAGTGCAAAGTCAGGCAGGAATGGGCACAGCACTTCAGAGCTTGCAAGATCCTTCCCACCTTCCATACCCAACCAGCTAATCTCCATCCCTTGCGACCTCCAGGGCTGGGATGAGGAAGGAAGATACAAGACTGTGGGAGTTACATGACTTGCTGTAAGCCACCTATTCATTACCTGAAAAGTCTGAGCTTGCAATTCAGGGTCTTCATTGCATAGACAACCAATCCCCATTGCATTCATATTCCCAGCGTTCCTCCCTCCACTCCCTTGCTCCGAGGCTTCTTCCTTCAGTGGCTTGTGCAGTGTCTGCCTTGGCTACAACCCTACGGCATTGCTCACATTTCCTCTGCTCTCTTCCTAGTAATGTAACTCGCTGTCTGTTTCTATTTGCTGGGAACTCTGAGGGGTGTAACAATCTTTAATCATCAGAACAACTTTACAAAGACCACCCTGAAGTGCAGAAGGATAATGCTCCTGGCTTGTATCACACAGCTAGTGTGTGGCCAAACCAGAATTTGGTCTGAATCCTGAGATCTTTCTCTTACGTGTAAGCTACATACTTTCATGTACTGAGAGGTAGCTTTGGTTTGTGGCTGTATAAAGCAAGGACCCATCTCATTTGTACTAATGGTACAAATTTAGGTACCATTTGTCTGGAGATGCAGGATTTGGACCAGATGGTGAGAGGAAAGAACAAGCAAGGTCCTGTGGTAAGGACACATAACAGGTACACAGGTCACAAGACATGGAGCAGGGCAGGTGTGAAGCACAGGGGAACATGAGAGGAAAGCCAGGCTCTGGAGGCAAGGAGCCCTGGGGAACCCATGGAGAGGGAATGCAGAGATGTACAGCACCATGGAACTTGGATGGTCCCAAAGGGTGTTCAGTGAAGAGCTGTAGACTAGAAGGAAGAGAGGGAAAAAGGGAGAAAAGGAAGGAAAGAGGAAAGGAAGGAAAGAGGGAGGAAGGAAGGAGGAAGGGAAAGAGGGAAGAAAGAACAAAGGGAGGAAAGGATGGAAGAAGGAAATAAAGTGAAAGGTGGTATTCTTGTGCCTCACATTTATACTCAGGTGAGAGTAGAACTTTTCAGAGACATGAAGCCCATCATTGACTATAAATCTGATTTCCTAGAAAAGTTATAGGAGCTTTTTTTGTTGTTTGTGACAAGTGACACAAAATTCCATCAGAAAAAGGGTAGGGTAGCATGTACCTGCAGTCATTAAAGTCATTTATCTCATTTTTAATTCCATGTCCCAAGGTTTTGCTGGAGAGGGAGAAGGCAGCAACAGAGACAGCATGGTGGAGTGAGGTGAGCATCATGAGAAAGCCATCTGGACTCTCTCTTCTGACCTCTACCATCCGTGCATCCTTCCCTGAGCAAGACCTGACACAGGACGTCTTGGAAGTTCAAGCTCATCATCTGTATAAGAGGGTGATACCGTTTGGATGTTTATCTGCTCCAAATCTCATCTCTAAATGTGATCCCCAATGTTGGAGGCAGGGACTGGCAGGAGGTGTTTGGATCATGGGGATGGATCCCTCATGAATGGCTTGGTTCCATTCTTGCAGTAATGAGTGAGGTCTTGCTCTATCAGTTCACAAGAGATCCGTTTGTGTAAAAGAGTGTGGTACCTCTCCCATCCCTCCTGCACCCTCTCTCACCATGTGACATGCCAGCTCCCCTTCATCTTCCACCATGATTGTAAGCTTCCTGAGGCCTCACCAGAAGTTAAGCAGATGCTGGTGCTATGCTTGTACAGCCTTCAGAACTGTGAGCGAAATAAACCTCTTTTCTTTATAAATTACCCAGTCCCAGGCATTTCTTTATGACAATGCAAAATAGATCAATACAAAAAGACCTCAGTGTCCTTGCTGATGAAGGGCAGAACCCTGGATGAGACTATTACTGAGAGCCAGGAGGAAAAACATTACCTCTCTCCACAGTTTCCAGGGCCTTTACATACACATTTCCATGCTGCTCCTTAGAACAGCTCTAGGATTTTGGCTGGTGAGGGATCATTATACCCATGGTGGAGATGTCATCAGTGTGTGTCACTGAGACTCAACAGGTGAAGTGAGTTTCCCAAGAACACACTCAGAAGAACAGAGCCAGGGCCAAGACTCACATCTTCTGCTTTATTTATATGATGTTGCCTCTGCAAAACTCATTCCTGTGAAGGCAATTCCAATCCCTCCACACCCTGGGTTTTAATTTATAAGACATCCTAAGTGCAAGTGGGTCATCCCAAACATCCCTTTCGGCCTGTTCCTTCACTTACAAACTATGCCTCCAAGTCCCAAATGGTGCCAGTTCTCAAGGAGAGAAATTTACTCATTACACTTAGAATTTTGAATGAACATTTCACATAGAAACCTGACTGAAAGCAAATATTTCACTTGCCCATAATGCAAAACAAAGCTTGGGTTTAAAAATAAACACAGCACTGAAATGACAATTATATTGACGAGAATACCATAAACAAGACCAGATCCTGCTCAGATGCCTCTTGCATGGCGTGCCTACCTTTAACATGCTGGTGTTATACTTTGTCTCCCTATTTAATTAAAACTGTGTACCTAACAAGGGCCATATTGTTAAAGGAGTTTGTTCTTGCACTTGGCTTTCTATGCAGTCATCAAAACAGCTGTGTTTCAAGTTGCATTCTCTGCCAGTTTTGCTAGATTTTGTATTTGCACTTGCGGATTTTTTTTTCTCTTTCAACTTTTATGTGGGAACAAATACTTAACCCAGATCCACCTTCTGAAATCTCATTCTCACCAGAAATTCACCACGTGGGTAGATTTTTGCATAGCACCTATTTTAGGGGCTCTGCTATTTCTATTCTGACTGCTCTTGAATTTTTCAACTGTCAATCAGATTTGCCATAGTTCCCCCTTGCTTGTTAAATTAATCAAACACTTCTCACCACGGCACTCAAGGCCTTTCTTGACAAGACTCTAGCCTGTACTTTTCACAAAAGCATCTCACGCACTATCTGTTAGCAAACATTTAGTCATTTATCCCACAAGTACATACCAAGTAGCTAGTGCATTACAGATGCTGTTTTATTTGCTTCAACTATGTGCACCACACTGAGAGAGATGCATTCCTTCTTTCTCAAGATGTTCACAGTGTCCTAGAGGAATAAAGGCAAGGGCAAGAAAATTGTGCTGCTAGACAGACCTTCAGAAGTAATTACACAGTAGTGCAAAGTGTCAGGTTGGCAGAAGGAAACGATGACTTTTTCACACACAGGATGTGGAAGCCAGCTTCTGGAAGGGGATGGTGTTTGGATAGGACTTGAAGGAGGAGCCAGTAAAAGACAGAGGTAGGAGGAGTGGAACTCTCAAAGGAGACAGAATATGAGTCCAGAGTGCATGGACTGTTTTCTGAGAATGACCAGTGGTATAGTACATTTGGAACCTTAAAGGTATTTAGGAAAATACATTGATGAACCACATGTGAAGGGAATCTTGGGGACAGAGTGTGGAGGGCTATGAGTGTCACATCAGAAATTCAGAATATGATTTTTTCAGTTCAGGGGGACAGACTGAACTTTGAAGTGTCCTACACACTCATCAATTCAGATCCCCCATTATTTTCCCAAACATGCCTGTCCTTGCCTGTTTCAGGGCTTCAGTCTTCCGCATCTCCTCTACCTGGTACAGTATTCTTATATTTCTGCTCATGAATTTCCACCCATTTCTGTATCATCTGCTGACTCCATGCCTGGAGTTCTCCTGAAGTGCTTCTGCCTCCATAAACATGCATGTCTGCATGTGTGTGTGTGTGTGTGTGTGTGTGCCTTTTGCTTCCTGATGTGATTGAAAGCAGATCCCAGGAGTAACAAGCGCAATGAGAGATTCCTCAACATTTCTAATCTGCTAATGGCACTCTTGATTGTTTTCACAAACTCACTCTGTTTTCTTGCTTTGTTTGAAATATATTCCCAGTAATTTGTAATATTTTTCATGAGCAGTAGAATAGTCACCTGTTCAGCCTGCCATCTTGAACTCATAACAAAAGTTATTTGAATAGCTTGGAATCACCATTCTACTTTTCTCCCTCACATCACATTTTTCTAAAAAGGACAAAAGTCTTCACCTAACATACAATTAAGACAATACCAATGTTTTTTTCTTTTCAATGTAGTGAGGTGACATTTCACAAAAACCACAAAAAAATCCACTGTCCATTGACCTTCCTTGTCCTTTTCTCCCCAGGAAATTCCATAGTAACAAAGACAGAAAACTACTCTCACTTTCTTTCTGCTGTTCAGGATCACTTTCTTTAGTTTGTTGCTGTTGATACACAGAATCTGGTATATGGGAGAGGTCCAATTTGTCCTTGTTGAATGAGTGACTACAGGAATTTTTCATTGAGCCCTGAATGTGAGATGGTGTTGGTGACAGGGAAAGTCTCTTGCTCACGTTTGTACTAGTGAGTTGGGATTGTATTGGTGATTGAATATTGGAACTCTTAGCATTTACCCTGCAGCTAATCTAAGGATGCTGGTGATATTGCAACAGCAGATACTACAGTATCACCAAACACACAGTAGCACCACCAAACACTATCCCAATTAATAAATCCTGTTGGAGAACAGCCTATTTATAGCCTATTTATAATGAAGTCAGCTATGAAAAACATAAAAATAAAAATACTCTCTGAATCAAGTGATAGGGGCAGACTTTCAAGACAAGATGCTGTTCCAGTTGCTTCTGCTTTATTTGTTTGAAGATGCAATATTAATAATGACCATTTATTTACCACCTACTCTATACTACACACTGAGGTATATGCTTTGCATGGGTTATTGTACTTCAATCCCACCAAAAACTTAGGAAGCAGACACTGCAATTACTTCCGTTGTTATAGACATGAACATCAAAATGTGGAGAGTTTAAATGAGGTCAAGGTCATGCATCAAGTATCGCAAAGAACGGGATCTCAGCTTCAGGCATTCTAACATGAGAATTTGAGTTCCTAACCACTGCCCCCCATGCCACCCCTGTGCTGCTCCAAGTACCACCCAAAGGCTCAGGGTCAGAATTGCTTGAGCTGTATATTCCATGGACTCTTTGCAGACTTGTTGGAGCTGAGACCCAAGCACCTAAATTTTTAATGTTAGAGGAACAAGTGAATTGTATTCTCACCAAAGATTAGGAGCCATGGCCTTACCTCTTGATAGCCCAGGGTAAGGGGAATCATCGACCTGGACACATCTTGCAGCCAGGGAAGAGAGGTTTCTTTGCAGCCAAGGAAGAGAACAACACAGCTCTTCCTATCATGGGCAGGAGGATGGGCTGGGAGCTCCAGGTAGGAGCTTCTCTGCCAAGAGAAAAGATTTCCCTGATTCCTAACCCAGGAATCTGGTGATGCCCCAGTTCTGGGTGGCAGAGGCTCAGATGACTACAGTCTTCTGGACTGTCCTCTATTTAAGTCATATGTGGTCTGGAAACAACTTTGTAGGCAAGAACCAATGCCGAGGATCTAGCCTGAAGCCCTCCCAGGCCTCTTGTCTTCGAAAGTGGTCCCTCCATATCTCACATCTGGCACATCCTCCAGCACCTTCAGAGGGAGGTCTTTGTTGGCTGTACCTCTTTCCCAGCAGGGAGAGGTGGATGTGCAGGTACTTCTAGTCACAGCCTGGCTCACTGCGCTGCCTGAGGCATGGTGTGCTCACTGCATCCATGGTGGCGGCTGAGAGTCCTTGGCCTCCACAAGTAGACAGTGAATTTAAAAAGGCAAGCTTGGTCTGGTTTTTCCACTGAACTTCCCCTTTGGGAAAATTAATCTTTCCCATCAATCAAGATGCTTCGACAGCTTTTAATTTCCTAATCACTCTTAGGTCTTTTACTGACCTCCACCTTGTGGGCTTTATCAAGCTTATAAGGACCTTTGGAAATGTCTTTTTCTCCCCTTTCAACTTAAAACTTCAAGATTAGCCTCCAAATCTTCTGCTTTTTGAAATTCCTTTCAATACAGCAAATGTTTAGAGAACACCATGCCAGACTCTTATTAAGACACAGATCTTGGCCGTGCGTGGTGGCTCACACCTGTAGTCCCAGCACTTTGGGAGGCTGAGACGGGTGGATACAAGGTCAGAAGATTGAGACCATTATGGCTAACATGGTGAAACCCCGTCTCTACTAAAAATACAAAAAAATTAGCCAGGCGAGTGGCGGGTGCCTGTAGTCCCAGCTACCGGGAGGCTAAGGCAGGAGAATGGTGTGGAACCCAGGAGGGGAGCTTGCAGTGAGCCAAGATCATGCCACTCACCTGTGCCTGGGCACAGAGCAAGACTCCCTCTATCTCAAAAAAAAAAAAAAAAAAAAAAAAAAAAAAAAAGACACAGATCTTGTCACAAGAGCAATCATGTTCTAACTGGGAATGGGCAAAATCTTTGAAACAATGAGCTAGCCTAGAAGAATAAGCAAAATATCGTGGGAAAACAGATGAGGCATTTACTTTATCAAGAGAGGGTTCTTAGTGAGTTGTGATCCCAAATGCATGAGACATCATTTTAGATAGCATTTAATTTTAGCTTTGTGTCATATTGTCACTACCCTTACTACATGCATTTTCCAGAAACCTAGAATGCTCCCTTTGTTGTAAAATTAACAGAATGAAGATAATACAGCCAGACTGAGGGCTACTTCAAGGCAGTTACTGTGCCTCACTCCTTGTCCTATTCCTGGACTAAACTCAGAGCTTCAAGGTGTCAGACAAGTGAATGAAGAAGTGAGGATGGAATGCTTCCTATGATCATAAATGACCGTTAATATTTGCAGTATATTTTCCAAGTTTCAGAATCTTATCACATACTCCAGCATGTTTTATTCTTGTACATATTCTGTGAATAAGAAAGTGAGGTATTATTTTTATAATCAAATTCAACAGGCAAGAAGTTTGATATTTACTGGGGCTTTCACCAGCCTAAGTGCAGAGACCTGAAAGAAGCCAGGCTGGGACTTGATCTCTGATCTGCCTGGCTTTTGATTCCACACAGATTCCCCTATATCACCCGAGGAATTAGGGTGGAATATTATTATTACTATAACTGAATATTTTTCATGGATTATTAATCTTTTTTCCTGAGTTGCAATTCATGGATTATTAGTCTTTTTACTATTTGTGATAATTAGCTTACGTTAAAAGCAAAAGAATGTTCGGGCAAAATGAGTTCACTTGATTCTAATGTTTGATTTAAGAATTTATGTTTGGTGGGTGATGATGTTCATTTTGTTGGACTTTTTCAGAGCCAGTAGGCATTGCTGATCATACAACACCCTCCCCTCATGACTTCCTGCTTATCACAGGCTACTGTCGTACACCTTTGTCACTGTGGTTTCTGCACTTCAGGCTTCTTCGCTGAGTCCTTCTCTTTTTTATCTGAAAGGGGTTCTGCTCAGGTCTTGATTTTCAGCCCCTTCTCTCTTTACTCTCTATGCCCTTTCCCTATTCCATTTCGTCCAACTCTCTTGGCTTATTTACATTGATAAGCCCATGGAGTCTCAATTTTTATCTCTAGTAGGAACTTTAGGCTGACATATCCAAATGCGTACTTGGAATCTCACAGACCTTCTTATTTCATTCAACAAGTATGCACTCATTACTTACTACATATTTGGTACTCTTCCAGGCATTGAGAATATAGCAAGTAAAAGACTTAATGTAACTTATCTATCCATAACTTATTAAAGTGAAACTTGATCATTCATCTGTGAAACCTGTTCTCTGGTTTGTCTTAACTTAATTAATGAAGCACCATTCATCCACTGTCCTAGATGAAGGCCTGGGAGTTGCCACAATTCTTTCATTTCTTTGGCTTCTCAAATCCAGTCCATCAACAAGTTCTGTCAGTCCTAATCTCAACATTACTCTCAAGTTCTTCCCCTTCTCTCCATGTCTGCTGCAACCACAACTAGTTCATGAAGATCACCATCGTCTCTTATCCAGATGACTGCAGTAGTCTCCTGACTCCCTGTGTTGGTCCTTCTGTCCATTTTGCAGACCATAGAAAGACTGACCTTGAAGTATATCACTGGACCACACCATTCCCTGATGAAAACCACTGATGCCTTTTCTTCGTATTTGGGAAACTGTTCAAACTGTTAGCATGGCCTGCCCATATGCCTTCTGGGCAATCTGACACCTGGGCACATCTCCAAACTCATCTCACAAAGTTCCTTCATCATCCAACCCCCTAGTCACACTCGTCTGCATACTGGTCCTTGAATACACCAAAGCTCTTTCACATCTCAGAGTCTTCCCATACACCATTCCCTCTGCCTGGAATATCCTTTTATCTTCTGTTTGTTGCTTGGTTCTTTCTCAACCTTTGAGCTGAGCTTATTGATCTCCTCAGAGAGGCCTTCTTTGATTGTTCTTTTCTTCTGTCCCAGTACTTTATAGAATTTAGCACAATTCACGATCACTTTACTGATCTTTGTGGTTTGGATTTTTAAAAATATCTTTTTCTACTAAAATATAAGCCCATTACAGGTAGACTTTGTGGTATCTTGTTCCCCGGTTTTATGCCTAGTGATTAATCCAATGCCTGATATGTAGCAGGCCCACAATAAATACTCCTTGACTGAATAAATGATTATTTTGCTGCATGAAAGACTAACAACGGAGACTTTTGCTTAAATTACATCAAATATTTTAAGGCAACTTATTGATTTTTTTCTGAGGAAAACAAATAATAACTGGGCTCAGTGATATTTTTAATAGTCATGAAATAATCACAGAACAGTTTTCATCTAAGTATACAGTCAGTAAGTGTTAATGTTGTCTTTCTTCTAGACCAGGGTGTCACATGAAGAGATGTTTAGGGAGCTATTTTATATGGTTTCTGAGATTGCATGTAATGACATTTATCCTTTGCCCATGCAAATGTGATTTAATCTTAGTCACTGATCCTTTATCAGTCCCTCCTCTGTGCAAGATTCCATGGGCAAAAGTTGGGTATATGAGTCTTGAAGGAGCATCCAACATGCAGAAAGAGACCACGATGATTTCAGACCCAACTCAAGGGAGACAATGAGAATGTGGCAGTCTTTGGTACAGATATGGAAACATATGTATGTTTTGAAAACACAGAAAAAAGAAATTGAATTTTCCCCTAGGAAAAGAGGGACAGTAGTGGCATTTTTGCTGTGCCATGGGGATGAAATAATATCAGGATGAGAAAAGGGGAGAAGGGAAATCAAAAGAAGCCAGCTACACTGGCATCCACATCACAGATTGAGAAGCGTGTTCCATACCTTTTCCAACTCCATAATCCTGTGAGCCAATAGTACAGGGATTTCTAATGTTTTGTGATTTTTGTCGTTGTCTGTTTACTTGTTTTTACCAAAGGAATTAAAAATCAGAGGATCAGTGAGTTTTCCTAAGGACACTTGACTCCTAGCAGTGAGAGGTCTTCAACCACGGCTTGTGGATCTAGGCTTCTGAACCCAGCTCTGTGCTAGCTTGTCCCATGCAGATGCTGAATTAAACGGGTGGCCCCAGATCCCCCTTCACTTTTCTACTCCTTCCCACTGGTCTGAGAAACACTCTGTGATGATTCATTTCCTAGCAGAGTGTGGGTCCCAAATAACCAATACTGTCACCTGTCAACAAATTTCCAAACTTTAAGGGGCCAAGTTTTAACTTTTTGAACATTCTCAAAATCAGGGAAAATGTCTACAACTCCTACACGCTGGACCCACTTGGATTACAGAATGTAGTGTGGGATCTCTGCAGTAACTGGTTATTTCACAAAGCCATGGGCTTCTGCTCACCTTCCCTTCCTGAGTGCTGTGTACGCTGCCAGAACCTTTTCTCTGGAATGGAATCATTTAAGGCTGTTTGAAGGCTTCTCTCTCCTAACTGGCTGGTAACCAAATGTTGGCAAGATGACAGCCATCTAATGCAGTGCCCGGGGTCTCAGAGAGGAGAGGTGGGAGCAAGGATAACATCTAAGGCTGCTCATTATTGCAAGCACCCAGTATTGAAGGAGGCCATCACTTGGATCTGGAACTAATGCTTTTTGTTGCAACATATTGTGCTGGCGCTAGGAGGAGGCTGGCACTAGGCGAGACAGCATAACGATAAGGTGGATGCCAAGTGCTTCTGTGAAGATGAGACAGATCCCTATTTCATAGCACTGTCTTAATAAAAGAACCCCAAGAGCCCGCCCCTCCTCAATATACACATTCTGTCCTATGTATTATTCTAATCCTCACCCAAACCACCCAACCACCTCGTTTATATGTGTACAGACCCACTTCCTACTAAACTTCCTGGTGGCAAGAGCAAGGACTGGAGAGGGCAAGGACATGCAGGGCCTGCTAATATAAATGTAACTATCTAATAGATCAATTCCAGAAAGATAACAGGGGGCAGCCATATAAAAGCCTTTGAGAGGCTGAGAAGAATTAAATTTCCTTGTCTAACAGAAGATAAGGTGCTTTCTTTTCCTTGTCTACTAAAAAAGGCTAAGTATTGGCACCCCAGGTTCTCAGAGAACCCACCAGCAGACAGGCATCAGTGGACTCTGGAGAAGGTCAGACCTGTGACCAGTGAGTTATGGACACCCAAGGGGTGGCTGAGATTTGACTTTACATCATTGCTTCCTCTGCCAGTGTGACTGCATCCTCCTTCTGTCACCAAAACCCTTGGTTAACCTTGGTCTTGAATTCAGGTCAGCTATATGCAATGGTGTGTGCTTCTGGTGCTCTGGGGAAGTAGATCCCTGCGGTGGTGCTGAGGAAAGACTAAGGTACATAGTTCTGAGGCAGGCTGGGGGATGGAGAAACCAGCAAGATCAAAAATAAAGAGGAAGAAGAGGCCATGACAGCCTGGGCATCCGATGCTTTTGACTCAGAAAATCACAAAAGTCTTGGAGAAGATTCCAGTGCTCCACAGAGCACTGGGGGCCCAAGGTTGAGATGTAGGCTGAAGGGAGGGGGCTGAGGAGGCTGTGCAATCCATCTCCAAGAAACTGGACACAAGGCCTAGCCCAGCTCAGCAGGGCTACAGACTCCACAAAGGCCTTGGGAGCCAAGCAGGGGGCAGGTGCTTGTATACCCTGGGCCGCTCTCAAGCTTCCAAGGCTCCCAGGAGGCCAGTGCTGGCTACCTCCCAGCCTCTGTCTAGCCCATCAGTACCCCAACCTTCCAATGTCCTCTGGTTGGTCTCCTGCCTCATTTACTTAATCCTTCAAGCTGAATTGGTTGTCCTGGGCCCTGAACCCAGGCAATCAACAGAGCAGAGCATTAGCTTTCATGCTAGTGGCAAATGGGGGCAGAAGTATCCAGAGGAAGATCTGAATAGTTTCCATGAACTTAGGAAAATAACTAAGCCTAAGAAAAGACTGAGCTCTGTGCATTCTACAACACAATCATTCATTCATTTATCCCAACTCACTCACCTCTTCAGCCGCAGCCCCTCTCACACACCTGCTCCGTTACTGAGCATTGCAGTCCAGCCTGACATCTCAGTGGAGTTGGTTTTCTGGGACTCTTTCCTCTTTCACCCCAATCCCTATTTGTTCCTTTCTTCCTCTCCTTTCCTTCCCAATGGCAGTTTTTTTCTTTTAATTTTAGAAGAAAACTTACAAAAATTGTTGAAACATTCACTACAAAGCAAAATCTTATTTTTTTTAACATTCAGCAGAGAGCTCCTCACCCCCCACCCCCCAAAAAACCGGCAGCCATGTCAAAGACACTGCCTCCCCCTTTGACATTCATGCAGTGCTCCGAGTCAGCTGGGGTCTCCGCTCTGACAAATTTGCATCTCTTTGAATGTGACGCTTGAAAAAAGCCGGAGCCGCTAGATTAAATTTTTTTTTCCGTCGAGAAAATGAGAAAAGCCTCTATCTCTCGGCAGAGTCTACTGGGAAGATCTTTATTCTGATTCTTGTTAGAATTGTTTATCACCCTGACAGGCCAGACTCGGACGAGATAAAGGCTCCGCTGCATCACGGGGCCTGACAGTGGTAGGACATGCAGAAAAATGAAAGAAGCTGGAGAAAATATTATTAATAGATGCCGACTTGCTTTGCCTGCGCGGCACGTCAGGAAAGGGAGAGGGGAGCCATGGCTTGATTGCAGGCCTATGAAGTTCTGTCCAAAAAAGAAGCTATTTTTCATTAAGTGATAGAAGGGCCTTTTTCATGTTCTTTCCTGAGGAGCTGATAACTTATGCAGTTTATTCTAACCCTGCTGATTTCTGTCAGGGGAAGAAAACTCCTGAAAGATGGCTTCGACATGTCCTTTTCAGGAAAAGAAGACTGGTTTGACAGACACACAAGCAGTCAGGAGGCCTGGCCTGGATAGGCTCAAGGTCCCCAGATTCCGGTTGGGTGTGTGTTGTTGTGTCTAGGATTGATGGGGAAGGGGAAAGAAAGACTAATCCCAGAGCCCCTCAGCCTCGATGGGGGCTCTCTGCCTTGTGAATGTAAGGCTTCCTCAAGTGGGTCTGTGTGTACGACTCCCTTCCTAGAAATAAACCCTTGGTGCTTCCATATGTGGATGCCTTCCCAGCCACATTGCAGTTTACTGCTGTATCAGTCTGCTTGGGATGCCAAAGCAAAATACCACGCACTGGATGGCTGCAATGACGGAAGTGTATATTCTTGCAATTATGGAGGCTGAAAGTCCAAGATCAAGGTTCTGGTAGGGTTGGTTTCCCCGGAGGCCTCACTCCTTGAGTTGCAAATGGTTTTCTCCTTGCTGTGTCCTCACGGGCCCTTCCTCTGTGCATGCACACCCTTCTTATCTCTTTCTCTTCTTATAAAGGCACCAGTCCAGTTGGGTTACAGTCCCAGCCTCATGACCACATTTAACCTTACTTGCCTTCTTACAGGCTGTATCTCCAAATAAAGTTACACTCTGAGTGACTCGGGCTTAGGACTTCAGAGTATTAATTTTGGGGAGACACAATTGAGTCCATAAGAACAATGCAGCAATTTCTTCCATCTTTGTTTTTTCTGGATTCAGGCAGCAGAATCCAAGAGTGGGACCTGATGCCAAGGCAGTCCTGCAGTGTCCCTAAGGAAAGGCTTATTCTTAGGACTGGAAGCTATGCAGATTCATTTCGGCCAACTGGCCCCTGGCACCAAGGAGAAGGCCCTTACAAGGAAGATGGGGAAGGCGGCCTCTGACAGTACTTTCTCCCTAATAGGACAGCTGTAGAGGGAGAGGAGCCACGGCATGCCTCAGCATTTGGACTGAGTAGCTGAGTGACCCAGGGCAAGTTGCTTAACCCTCTGTGCATTGGTTTCCTCTCCTGTAGAGGTAGTAGCATTTCTGTTGACGCCCAAACTGAATGGGGACTGAATGAAATGAGGGATACGTGACAGCTCCTCATCTAAGCTGGAGGGTCGCGTAGATTATAAGGGATAATTACAATTGCTGAGGGGTGGGCACATGGTGGGTGCTTCCACCTGGCAGGCTGCACTGCCATGGGTAATCCAGTGAATTTGAGTATGTGAACTTTGTCCAACTTTGAGCTCAGCCATGAATCTATAAGGGATTTATCTCCAGAGTTTTGTGGGAACTGGTGAATTTTCTCTGTAATCTGAGTTCTGATACTGACTCTCCTCCTTCCCCAACCCAGAAGCCAGAAGGCTGGCTGAGGGTTCTGTGACAACTCAGTTGGACACCCACCAACTCCAGAGGTATTCATCCATTTCACACTGCTACAAAGAACTGGCCGATACTGGGTAATTTATAAAGGAAAGAGGTTTAATTGACTCACAGTTCAGCATGGCTGGAGAGGCCTCAGGAAACTTACAATCATAGTAGAATGCGAAGGGGAAAAAAGGTACCTTCTTCAGAGGCAGGAGGAAGGAGAATGATCACAGGATGAACTACCAAATACTTATAAAACCATCAGATCTCTTGAGAACTCACTCCATATCAGGAGAACAGCATGGGAAAACTGCTGCCATGATTCGGTTACCTCCACCTGGTCTCTCCCTTGACATATGGGGATTATGGAGATTATAAATTCAAGATGAAATTTGAGTGGGGACACAAAGCCTAACCATGTCACCAGGAAATGGCAAAATTCACTCAATTTAACAGCGTAGGGTCTGTGGGAATAACCTCAGCAAAACTGGAGGTGAGTGGTGTGGTTCAGGCATTTCCATTTCAGTGGGATTCATGGAGCATCTGGGATGACCAAAGACTTTGTGCATAAAGGACTAGACTTGTGTAGACACAGGTGACACACTTGCCTTTTCTGTGCCATTTACTACTTTAGAACCTGACTTAACTTTTTCAAGTTTCAGTGTCCTTATGGGTCAAATGGGTAATACTGGAGAGAGCTGCATTAATAAAGTGTATACATTGCTTGGCATGACCCCTGAAGTATAATAAGTGCTCAGTTGCAGTTGTCATGATGCTGTTGTTGCTGTTGACAACGATGATGGTAATGATTGATGACGATGGTGATAGGGATGACAGCAATGATGGTGATGATGATGAAAATGATGATAATGATGATGATGGCAGTGATGATGGTGATGATGATGATGACGACCAGGATAATGAAGAAGATGATGATGCTGATGATGAGAATGATGACAATGATGATGATAGTGACATGAGGATGTTGACAATAATGATGTAACAATGATAGTGGTGATGATGACAATGATGATGATAATGACTGATGATGATGATGGTGATAACAATGATGATGATGAGGATGGTGATGGTGAAGATGGACATAGTTATTTGCCTGATAACTAACACATGCACAACATTGAAGATGTGTTGGACAATACCCTTGGTCTTTCTGTGTTTTGTGTCATTTAATGCTCAACCTTAATGAGGAGGTATCCTTTTTATCCCTACTTTAATGATTAAAACCTTGATTCTCAAGAAAGATCAATGAATTGCCCTGGGTCATACAACCAGTAAGGGACTCTGCAGTTGGCTGAGATGATGCTGGGCCTTGGTTGGAGAGTTGGGGAGAGTCTTTCATTTTACCATGTGAAAGACAGGAAATTACAAACATCGGTGATGGGGGTAAAATCCCAGAAGAGTGTCTTCACTTTATCATCTAGAGGGTAACTTGAATTATTGGTCAATTTTGTACAAAGTCACTGAATAAATCATGTAGACTGGTGGAAATTATTTCAGTCTTTGTAGACTCTAGTGACTAATAAAATGAGCAACACGCAAAAACGAACTAAAAGGCATGATTGACTAAATAGTTCCTGCAGGGATTAACCTTTCACAGAAATCTTTTGCTCATCCTTCAGTAAACAGGTTCAAAGTCACTTCCTCAATGAAGCCTTCTTTAAGTCCTCCAACATAGGATACTGCCTATCTTCTACAGTAATGAAAAACATGTAATATATTTGCAGGTTTTGTGGCAGAAAAGTATCACAGCACAAGGGAATCTTTTAAGGACTGCTGTGTCTTCCTCGCTTGACTCTCCCAGTGGAATGATGGAGGCCTTGCAGGTCCCAGGACTTTGCCTGACACCAAGATGGTATTCCGTGAATATCTGTGAGCAGAACCATGGAAATTAAACAGTCTATGAATCACAAATACATTGAGTATGAACCTTAAATCTGTAATGAGGAAAAAGTCATGATGTTAACAGAGAGCAAAAGTTTAATTTTGAAATATGCATTTTAGAAATAATAATAGAATTAAGAATTATATTTTATTTTATTCAACACAATAATAGCTCAGATCAAGTACCAGCGTGGTCGGGTGTTTGGGGTGTGGTGTAGATATATTTGGGGTGTGAGTTCTGCCTGAGGGCGCTTGCCTCTAGAGATAAAGCAGCCCCTGAGAGTTATTTTTTCTGTTGTCACTGAGCAACCTGAAGGAAGGGGTGAATGTTAGAAATAGGAGGAGAGAAGACACAGGACTGAGCCTTTGGACCACAGGAGTGGAAGTTTAAAGAGTGAGTAGGATTTCTCTAGGTCATCAAACACTTGCAATATATGCAAAAATGCTCCTGAAAGAAGAAATGTGAACGAAGACCTGGAGTCATGAAGGAGGATGCAAGCTGAGGTCCACGAGTGCCAGGGTGAGCTTTAGGCTTGGTGTGGAAGACAGATTTCCAGCCATGGATTTTTCTCTTGTTCATCACAACTCAGTTGACCTTTCTGGGTGCAGATTCTTTATCTCTAAAACGACTGTGATGAAGTAGGTAAGGAAAGGGTCTCTTTCCAGCTAAGGGAGTCAGATTATCTATGGTTTGCTTTTCCTTGATGGCTTGAAAATGAAGTTTACTCATAACTGATTAATTCCCTTCAGAAATTAATTGGAAAGAGTTCTGGTGTTGGGATGAGGTCTACTTCTTAATTTCAACTTCTTACTATACCTTGGGCCAGTTCTGTTCAGTTTAACAAACATTAATGTGGTCATCACTAGGAGCCAAACATTGGGAAATCTGGACACATTTGAGAATAAAAGGTGATACCACTCATAATCATGTTGTAATAACAGGTTAAATTAAATGACTATACTAGGCAAACTAAGATGTGGGATCAGCCTAGCCATATACCATATTAAGCACTTGAGAAATACAGCTGAGTAAGAGATTCAAGTTCTGCTCTCAGAGAGCTTACAGAATAGTTGGAGATACAGCCATATTTATTTATCCTCGTATTTATTTGCTGAATTGTTTACTTGTCTTCTCCAAGCCTCAGTTTCTGCATCTCTATGTTGGGCCTAAGACTGGCATCACCCTTGTAGGATTGCCCTTGATGTTAATAGATACTTCTAACGATAATATACACACAAGCTTTGCACAGTGGCTGGTACTGAATGAACATGCTTTTGTTCACTGCCTGGAACAGTATTTGACATAAATAAAGTGTTCAATAAGTATTTGTTGAGTGAATGAATAAATAAACGTTGACCACTGTTATTGTTGCAAATGTTGTCCGTCCTGGGTCCCAAGGTGATTTTATAATATGGTTTAATAAGTATTATGATATAAACAATCATAAGGCCATCTACGGAGAAAAAAATAGAGCACTGAAATCACCTAAAGAGGAAATAAAGAAACGACTTCTTGAGAAGAAGATACTTGAACTAGGGGTTAAACAATGAATAGCAAAAACCAATAGTTGGAGTGGGGAAGGCTGAGAGGAGGGTGAGTGTGTTCCAGGTGGAGACAACAGCATAGACAAAGGCACAGGGCTGGGACACAGCAGAGTATGTTTAGCAAACTACAAGTGTTGCTGGATCTTAAATTCAGGACATAGGAAGCAGCTGTAAGTGCAAGGAGAGAGTGTAGTAGACATGACTTATTGTAGGCCATGCTAGGGTTAGACTTAACCCTGAACAGGATGGGGAGCTATGGCAGGATTTTGAGCAGAGTAGTAACATGACTGGACTTATGTCTTAAGTCACCATCAATGTTCTCTTTTTTCTTCTGTCATTAACTTCCTGTCTTGCATTTGCAGACAATACCATTCCTCCAGTAGATCTCATCTGATGGATCTGTCCTTGAGAGTAGCTAGACCTTCTCTGGCCAAGGTGTGGGTCTTAGCTAGAGCTGAGCCAATCAGGCTTGTCCACAGATTTTGCATCTTAACTAGAGTGATGTCTTTATAAAGAAAATGGCTGGAGCTGATTCATCCTGGCAGAAGTGCTTGGAGACAGTCTGTGAGTTCTTGCTGCCCAGATCCCCAAGAGGGCCCAGGAATTTCCGTCAAAGCTGTAGTATCCCAGGTGTCTGTTGTCACACAGACCTGCTGGACTTACTGACAGTATTGCTGAGATCTGCTGTCAGCCTCAGTCTCTCACCTTGCCTTCTAACCTTATGCTAGTGCTTCTCATTGACAGAGCAGGGCTAAAGTCAAGTGACTAGAGACCGAGAAATGTAGTTTATAGGTTCAACCCTCTCTAATAAAGAAGAGAATGTAGAAGGAAAAACATGAAGCTGAGAACCAGGATGCAAGTCTATAGCACACTATTTTTTATGACTCTCTTTCCTACAGAGGTATTTTAATGTAGGTTTGCACTACAGGACCTGTAATGTTAATCATATACAAAGGCAGATGAGGCCAAAGTCAATGAGAACCAGAATGGAATGATCAAAACGGGTCAGGCAATTATCACTGCAATGTAAATCCCCTGAGGGCAATGATTCTCTTTCTTATTCAATCCTCTAACCTGACTCCCTATCTCCCAAAATAAGTGTTCAATCAGTATTTGTTGACTGTCTGACTGACTAATGGGAAACTTTTGTTCAATGATAGCTATAACTGAAAGTTGAAAAATCTTCTCACTGGCAATTTTCACATGTGATCCAAAGACCTTTGCAAACTGCAAATGTTCTTTGATGGGTGGTCACAATGTTTTATAAGAGACCTCAAGTCTCATAAACCATGTGCTGTGTAGATCCCATAAGCATTCGTTAAGACTGTTTAAACTACTGAAACAAAAAGATCCCAACATATTTAAAGGCTCACCTATAAAAATAATATCGAAGATAGTTATATTTGGCCATCAGGCAGCTTGTCTCCATGTTATGATGCAGGAACCCAAGAACTTTCTATTTTGTGGCTCTGAACTCCCCTAATATCTTGCTTTTCTCAACTGCATTGAGCTGCGAGAAGGGGAACAAGAGTATGAAGTAGACCCACTGCTTCTTAGAAGACTTGGGAGAAGTGACGCTCATCACTTGGGTCCATCTCATTGGCAAGAAGGAGCCCTGTGGCCAAGAAGACTTAAAAACGTGGAAGAGCCGTGTGCAGTATGTGTAGAGGAAGAAAAGGAAGCTGACTTCCAGGGAAGACCTGTCTCTGCCCCCACAGTGTGCATGTGCATACGTATGCATGTCTGTGTGTGGTATAAATTTTTTTCAATATAGATTTGGTTCAATATTGCAAAAAGAACAAACAGTTTAAAAATTACTTTGATGATAATTAATTTACTCAAGTTTCACAAGATCTCATGGTTGCTGCTGCTTTAGTCTTTTCTCTGTTTATTTGTTTATTCCTGGAAGGGGAAGGAAAATATATATTTGAGGATTTACTGTGTTCCTAAATTTTGCTTAGTAAGCCATACATATCATTTCATTGACTCATCGCAATAACTTCTTGAGTTAAATTCTGTCACTCATCTTTCATAGATAAGAGCATTGAGGCTCACAAAAGTTAAATAACTTTCCTCAAGTCCCAGGACTGGGAAATTGCAAACACATAATCTGGACTGAAGTTTGCCCCCTATTCACCAGGGCCACCTGCCTGCCAATGGGAGTAGGAAAGGCATTCACCATCAGAAGGCCACAAAGATCTCTGAGGATCAAGTACACACATGGGTGGCACTAGTTTTCATTTTAAATAGTTAGGAGCATCTCCATTCTCACAAAGAAATGTGTTCATTCACAGTTTCATAAAGCAGCATTTCCAGTTTATATTTTATGTTTTCTACCAGTGATAGTAACACAACAGACAAAGGAAATTGTATTCTATTATAAGAAAACAAAAGAATAAACTAGGCACTACACAGTGATAGTCAGAAGCCTACATTGAGCCCTGCTGAAGGGAGATGACAGGTGTTTGGGGTCATGCCTGATGGGGAGTGAGTGTCCATGAGGTGTGAAGAATTCCGCCCCTGACAGCTCCAGCCGCTGTGGCTACAAGCAGAAGTGGAGCCCATTGTTGCCTCATTCTCCAACTTTTCAAGAGAATCTGAGGCTGTAGATATAAAATTCCCATTTTAAATATTAAATCAAATGAAAAAATAATAAGGTTGAACAAGTTACAGTCACAGGCTAAATTCAGCACCAGGGACAGCAGGGGTGTGACCTCTGCTTTAGCTGATACTCTTAGGCTGCGGGTCCACAAGGCAGGAATTATTCACTCATCACCCCAGCCTCTCCTCTTTGTGTTACGGACAAAGCTGCAGCACTGTCAAGGACATGGATCTCTCAAGCTCCTGTTTGGCACATAGCAGGAAGTAAGGGGCACGTCTAACCACCATGCTCAGCCAAGCCAAAGCACAAAGGCAGCGACACTCTCTCTGGACCTAGGGGGAAAACAGGCACTGTTTCCCTCCCAGGCAGAAGATGCAAGCATTCCTGTTGCAGTGCAATTAGGAGCAGCAAAGAAACTCAGACATGTGCCCCTTCTGTGTTGGCAACTGATATGACAGAACTACATGAGGTGCAAAATACAGGCTTCGTGTGTGTGTGTGTGTGTGTGTGTGCACGCACATTCGGTGCTATATGCTGAAGCCCAAGTTTCAGAGTGATTTCTAACTTGAAGATGATGAGACGGGATATTGTGTCTTTTTAAAAAATGTAACCAACAACAAACTTTGCTTGGTGTAATTTTAGCAAAGACGCAAGTGTGCCAAGGTGCAGTATGTTATTGTTGAGCTACTGTTTTGACAAAATAGTATGTCTGTGTGGTTGTGTCTGTGAGTATAAGGGAGGCAAGCAAAAAGAAAAAAAAATATGCACTTTTTAGGGAAGAGAGCAATAACAGAGAGACAAGAAATTTAGATTAGAAAGCTGTTAAGGTTCACTGTTGACACAGGTCTTCTTGGAAGCTGTTTGTCTGTAAAGAGCCATCCAAATACTCAGTTAATTCTTAAAACATTTTTTTCTAGCAAGTGTCTCTGGAGTTTACCCTGTGCTAGCACAGTAGTAGCCCAGGCCATTCCAAGATGCATAGGACATATTTCTGCTGCCCCATGTCCACTGGGGACAATTATGTAGAGCTGCACAGAACTGCCCCATCATCCCGTAAGTCACCAGAGTGGACAATATTTTATTACTATAATTAATGCAAAGGTCTGCTGGTAGTGACTGGCATGTAGCAGCATTCCCAATAAATTAATAGGCACAGGGTAAGGTGTTTTGCACTAGTATTTCTTATTCTCATAACAAGCTCAAATTAGATCATATTATCAAGGAGGCAAAACTTAGAGGAAAGCAATACTGCAGAGTGATTAATAGATCAAGGCCTGGTTCAGCCTCTTACTAGTTGAATGACCTTGGTCACTTTACTTAATCTTACTGTTCCCCACTGTGCTTCTCTATGATTTATGGGTTATAATAATGCTATTGCATTAGTTAGTTTTGGTGCATAACCAACCATCACAAAATCCAGCAGTTTAGACTTTAGACCACAGCCACTTATTACCATTCATGCATCTGTGATTCAGCTGGGGCATGTCTGATCTAGGCTGGACTCAGCCGAGGGTTCTGATTTCAGGGACAGCAGCTCTGGGTCTTATTCTCACTGCAGATCTCTGGGTTGGGTGAGTGGCTCTGCTCTATGTGTTCTGAGTTTTTGTGGGGGCAAGTGGGCTTGCTAAGGCATATTCTACTCATGGCAATGGCAGAAATGCAAGAGAGCAGGCTCCATCTCAAAAGTATTTTTGAAGTCTCTGATGACATCACAATGGTGGTGGCCCATTGGTCAAACCAAGTCACATGACCAAGCCTAGAGTCATTTAGTGGAGAAGTAGACTCTCCTTCCTAGACACAAAGTGGGGAAAAGAATATATATTTCTGAGCAATAATATAGTCTACTAAGCTATCTTTCCCCCAGAGTTGTTTTGAGAATTGTATCTAAAGAATGATATAACATGCTTAATAAAAGGTTAGGACACAGTGAGGGATCAATGAAGCAAGATAATTTGTTATTAGTAAGAATTTTCTTTTTATGATGGATGACCCAATTGAGGCAGATGTTAGGTAACTTGTCTGGGATTACACAGTGTCGAGTGAAGAACCATGATTTGAAATCATATTGTCCAAATCCCATTCATTTTTATAGAAGCCTATGAACTGTCGGGCACTGGAGAATAGATTCTAAAGACCCAATAAAAGCAGGGTATGCATTCTAAATATACAAGTTGGCCCTATTTAGGAAGGCAGATTTACTGTCTTGAGAGTTCAGAGAGCAAACCTAGGTGAGCAACGACCAACGCTAAGTCCCGGGAGCTAGAGTAAGAAAATAAATCACTGTGACAACTATGCATTGAGATCCCTGTGTACCAGGTCCAGGGTGAGGAGACCAGGGACCTGGGCCCTCAGGTGAGGGCTAGTGATTGTTCCTTTGCTGTGCCTGCTTACAGGCTCCGCAGCCTGACCCCACACACTGGCCCTGAGGAGCGTGTGCTGGCGGCTGGAGCTCCCCCTTCTCTTTTCAGCCAGTCAGTGGGAAGGAAGAGATTTCCTCTAGAACCCTTCATTTGCTAACATTTATTTCCCTCCTCCGATCTTTCTTTTCCTCCCCTGAGGATCTTGAGTTTATAAGTATTAAATTTTTTAGAACGCTCTGAAAGTACTACATTAAATGCAGAAAAGGCTGATGGGTTCCCTGGGCACTTGGTACTAATTTCTAGCATGCCCCTTGTATATTGGCTTAAATGACTTGCTTACATGCTGCAGTCTACTTCCTGCCCTCTCCTCACTCTGTGCCCCCAATCCTTAGATGGCAAACCCATTGTAACATTGTACCCAGCACATGCCTTAACCAGGTCACTCATTCAAAAATGGGTGAATAAATGAATGATGGATGAAAAAAAAGTGATGAATAAATAAATGAGTCAACCAATTATACATAAGTGGGTATATGGGTGAATGAAGGAGTAGATGGGTCAATGGGCGGGTGCCAGAAGGTGAGAGGGAACATAAAACAGTAGGTGATCCTTAAGTCCTAGTTACAATTAGTTTTTGTCAACAACCGTATTCTTCTGTTCTCATGCTGCTAATAAAGACATATCTGAGACTGGGTAATTTATAAAGGAAAAGGTTTAATGGACTCATAGTTCTACATGACTGGAAAGGACTCACAGTCATGGTGGAAGGCAAAGGAGAAGCAAAGTCATGTCTTACATGGCGAAGGCAAGAGGGCAGGTTCAGGGGAACTTCCCCTTATAAAACCATCAGATCTCATGAGAGTTACTCACTATCATGAGAAAGGCATGGAAAAAACCTGCCCCCATGATTCAATTACCTCCAACCAGGTCTCTCCCATGACATTTGGGAATTTTGGGAGCTAAAATTCGAGATTCAGGTGAGGATACAGCCAAACCATATCAACTATCAAGCACATCTTGGTCAAGAAGATCTGGTTAATTACATTTATTGCATCAACTTTAACTCAGAACCTGAAGGAGGCAGGGGTCTTGCATTTGTGTCAGTAGGGCTGTCTTGGTAGTACAGTTTTGAGGGAGATTATAACATTTGAGACAAACTCCTGGCCTCTGATAGACACTTGGGTAAATTACTAATATAGCAGAGCAGAGAATTCAAGCATGGTATCTGACCTCATTCAGCTGCAGTCTCTTGTTTATCTGTCAGGAAAGCAAATGGAACCTGTGATCTGTGTATTTAGGGGTGTTCTTGAGGGAGATGTTATTGAGGGAGCTGGGCATAAATTGCCATGCAATTCCAATGCAACCTTTCAGACCACTCTGTACTTCTGAATTGACAGTGACCTCCTATGGCAGGGCAGGACATGGAACTGATACACAGGGAACCCTGAATGGTGACTCCTGGGAGGCACTTAACATGAATTTACCCACTGTCTAGATTGGCTGCCACCTGAATGATCTCTTTCTCCCCTTACTTCCAGTGGAACTCTTGCTTGTAGCTCTCTCTTGATTCTAGGCTGCCTTAGACTCTCACTGACCTTAGACTCTCATTGACCTTGGTGTGGGCTACAGACAACTGGAGAGTAATCTCTGTGTTAACTCATGTTTAGCTGACAAGAAGGTGCTATTTTAGCTGACTGTGGGGATAATGGTGACAAGAAGTCATTTCCAACTACGCTGATTCTTCCAAGTGCTGCAGGAGCACCTTTGCTGGAAAAAGTGATGAGAGATTAGAGAGAGGAAAAACCACTAGAGTAGACTCTGGAGTGGCCCTGGAGTCACATCTTAGAAGTGATGGCATCAGAGCTGGACTATAAGTAAAAACAACTTCAGAATGCAGGGACAGAGAGAGAAATGCAGGGTGTATGGCAGAGGGTGGGAACCCACAAGCAACATGCGAACTGAAAGGAACAAGATGCTTAGGGTATGAGATCTTGAGAAGACTGATGTGGTTAAATCAGTTCACTCCCTGGGCATGAATGAAAAGTCACAAAAGCATCCACTTGCATTTCATTCCCGAGTGGTCTTTTAAATGCCCAACAGGATTTGGTAGGTTTGATGAGCCCAGCCAAGCTCCATCAAGCAGCAAAGGACTTGAGTGTCATATAACATAGCTTAGTGGAGTCTTCTCCACAGTTCTGCTCATGGTCACTGACATGTCCTCACCCTACAACTTCATTTACCAATTCCTTGTTTCTAGGTGTTCCAACCTTATATAGGAATATCTTCATTATGCTCTGCTTCTCATTTCCATCTCTATAATTGGATGTGGTCTTCTCTTCTTGGGGGGTGAAGGATTAACTTTACACATTCACTTTCTCCAGGGCCTTTTAACTAGTTGCCTGGCTTAATCTACCTTTTTAATGCCTTTGATTGCTGGGGTAGGGGATAAGAATTTCAGTCATAAGACATTCTAAGGACATACCTCTATATGCATGAAGTATTTCTAAAATGTAGAGGTTAAATAAGTATCCTTCTTCTAAGTCCTCAAGTCCTCATGTCTACACTGACCATCGGTATAAGAGAACCACAGAAAATATGACTAGAAAAGCAAGTAGAGACCATTACTCAATTGCTAATGATGGAAACACACAGACTTGTCTGAGATCTGAACTCAGTAAATAGCATATAAGATGGCATTCTAGAAGATTTTCTTCAAATGATAGTCTGAGCATTTTCACATGGCATCATGAATTCTCAAAGTCATAACATAGCCCTGACTTGGAGCTTCATCTCCTATCTCTCTTCACTATTTCATTCTCACTTGAGCCACATGAAGATATTTATCATTCCTTGAACATGCTGAGAACTTGCAGAACTTGAGACTTTGTGATGTTCTTGCAGCTTCATGTGCCCTTATTCACCATCCCCATCTGGCAATCCATTAGACCATGCTCCAAAAGCTCATCTTAGTATTTACGCTCACTTTTAATATTTGGGCCATGGCAATGAGAGTACTTTATTGTGTGATATAGGCCTGCCTTACTCACCAGTTTGTGAGCAGCTTGAGAGCCAGAACCCACTGTCATGTCTGCCACTTTGCAGGTCCTCAGTAAATGTTTACTAGAGGAAAGAATGAATGAGCGTATGAATCAATGAATGCCTAGGTGAGGCAGTCAACTAATGAATGAAATGAGTAGATGAAAAAGTAAATAAACAGGGAACAAATGAGTGAATCAACACATGAGAAGTTGAGCACAGCAATCAAGAGAACAAGTGAATATGTGAATCAGGGTTAGTGAGAGCAGGTGAATATATTCAAGATGGATGGGAGATCCTCCAGGATACTCCAGAGAGATTGGAGAATTCCTTTTTACGTAGAATGAAATATGAGACGAAATCAGGCTATCCTTGTGTGACTAGCCCAACTGGTCCCTTCCTCCCTCATCAAATGACTGAGCCAAATATAAACACCAGAATGCCATGCTGACTAAGGTGAGTGATTTGGAGTAATAATAAAAATATGTTGTAAACAATTGTTCCTATTAAATGGAGGTATGGATGATGTTAATTTTTCACCTTCTATTATGCTTCTCACAGGAGCTCATCAAAAAAGTCACCCCAGATTCACCAATTTTCTCCTAAGAAGTCAACAAGATCTGGAAAGTAGCTCCCAGCTTGGGAGCTAGGATCTAAGTGCTACCTTAAAGATTTTTGTGATGGTGACCCCAGCACTGCACTTCTGGTTTTGTGAGAAGCTTTGGACAACGTCTATCAAATGGGAAGAATTTTACAATGAGTTTGGAATCATCCTGCCTGCACCTGCATCCCCATCTCCAGCGCCTACCAAAGAAGCCAATACTTACTTTCAAGTATGAGAGACCCTGCTGGATGCTTAGCTTTCGGGAAAGTGGAATCGTGGACGGACATCAAGACTTATAAATACCAGGATATAATCCACATAGAAATCAGGAATTAGTTGAAAAATAACTCTAGGTACCTGCATATTTGGAGAGAGTGCTAGTGGGGAAAAACCCAAAACTGCAAAATTTTAAGAAGGAGGCTGGCTTTGCTGCCCCTCCACTCCTCACACTGCAATGTGGGCTCCAAGCCAAAATTCTCAATTCTAGAAAATATTTTTTCTTTCTCTCTCTCTCTCTCTCTCTCTCTTTTTTTCAAATATGCATTTCGTTATTTTGGGGGGACCCAAATAGACTTCCCTGACTTTGGTTCCTTCAGGTCTATCAAGTCCTAGTGGAATATAACAGGATGACTCCAAAACGTTTTCACAAATTGTAAGTGGAGTCAGAATGTGGAGAAAATCCCCTACAAAGCACTGACCTAGTATAGGTTATGGTGCAATCTAGGCAGGCCATGGGTGGCAATTACTACATATTCTGTCCCATCTAAAGAGGCTGAGAAAACCAACAGGCCAAGGTCTCCATCTTGTCACTCCAGACAGGACCTGTCCCTGCAGATGGCCTGGAACTGGCATCTTTTCATCAGATGTCCATGTACTTTCACATCCTAGTTGGATGGGAGGGCACAAGGGCTTGGGTGGTCAGATCTCTTATTCCTCCAATCTTATTAATCACTTAGTTTACGTACAAAGATAAACAGTGATTAACCCCTAGGCACACAGCTTGTTCAATAAATGGTACAATTATTATTTGTTAAAATTATATTGGTGTAATATCCTCATGTCCAAACAAAGAAAACAGGGCTCAAAGGTTTGCCTTTAGCACCTCTGAATTTTCAAGAGTAATATAATAAAGACTAAAATGTGTATACAAATCAATTATTTCATGTACCAATTTATCCATTAATTCAATGGATATTTAATGAGTGCCCACTGTAGGCTAGAGTCTGCAGGAGACACCGAGGACCTAAAAATGGAGCATAAAAAACACAGTCTCTGCTCTTAAGAAGCTTGTTCTGCAGAGAGGGGCTTCTTGTGTAAGTTGTTTCTGGAAAGCTGAATCAGCTCGCCAAATCTGATATCCCCTCCTACTGTGAAGAGGAAAGGACAAGATCATTGGGTATAAAAAAAGAGAGGAGGGACCTTTTTTTCACCATGGAACCAATATTCAGTTTAGATTTTCTTTTTTTTTTTTTTTTCTTTTTTTTTGGTGTTTGGCTGGTGGTGCTGCTGGGGAGCTGTTGGAGACTTTGAGCAAGTATAAGACATTGGTTGCCATGTTGTTTTACAAATGCAGCAGCATAGAAGGAGGAATCATTTTAGGTATTTGGAATTTTTCACGTAGCCACCTGTATTAGTCCATGAGTATTATTAAAATGGAATACCTGAGGCTGAGTAACTTACAAAGAAATGAGGTTTAATTGGCTCACAGTTCTGCAGGCTATATAAGCATGGCACCAGCATCTGCTCAGCTTCTGGTGAGGCCTCAAGA
This sequence comes from Papio anubis, assembly GCF_008728515.1. Classification (NCBI taxonomy): domain Eukaryota; kingdom Metazoa; phylum Chordata; class Mammalia; order Primates; family Cercopithecidae; genus Papio; species Papio anubis. Next base: position 8,976,219 of record NC_044982.1, on the reverse strand, counting down.
AGCTTTTGGTAATGGCAGAAGGTGAAGGGGGAGACTGCACACCATATGGAGAGACAGGAAGCAGTAGAGGTGGGAAGGGGAGGTTCCAGATTTTTACACAACCAGACTTCACATGAACTGAGTAAGAAGTCACTCATCACCAAGGGGATGGCACCAAGTCATTCATGAAGGATCTGCTCCTATGATCCAAACACCTCCCACCAGGCTCCATCTCCAACACTGGGGATTATAATTCAACATGAAATTTAGAGGAGAAAACATCCAAACTATATCATTCCAACCCTGGCACCACCCCAAATTTCATGTCCTTCTCATACTGCAAAATACAATCAAAATCTTCTCACATTGCAAAATACCCTCCCAATAGTCCCACAAAGTTTTAATTCATTCCAGTGTCTAGTCCAAAGTCCTCATTCTCATCTGAGACTCATCTTGTTCCACTATGAGCCTATAAAATCAAAACAAGTTATTTACTCCCAAGATATAATGGTAGTACAAGTATTGGGTAAAAATTCCTGTTGAAAAAGGTAGAAATTGGCCAAAAGAAATAACAGGCCCCACACAAGTTCTAAGCCCAACAAGGCAGTCATTGAATCTTGAAGCTACAAAGTATTATCCTTTGTTTCTATGTCTGGCATCCAAGGAGCACGTGTGCAAGGGAAACTCTGTTGTTGTGGCTTTTCAGGTTGCAGCCCCTCTGGCGTCTCTTATGGGTTGGAGTTGAGTGCCTGCAGCTTTCTCAGGCAGAAGATGAAAGCTTCCAGTGAAGCTAACATTCTGGGGTCTGGACGGCAGTGGTCCGCTTCTCATGGCTCTGCTCCTACAACAGACTTCTGTCTGGGCACTGGCAGGCTTACCACAATATGGAAACCACCATTGCTTATGGATTGTGCCCTCAAGAGTGGTGGCCCGAGCTGTACCTGGAGCCCTTTGAGCTGAGGCTATAGCTGAAGCACCTGACATGCAGGGAGAAGTATTCTGAGATTGAGCAGGGCAGCAGGTCTGGCCCCTGAAACCATTATTTCCTCCTAGGCTTCTAGGCCTGTGAGAGCAGGGGCTGACTGGAAGATCTCTGAAATGGCTTTGAGACCTTTTCTCATTGTCTTGATATTAACATTGGCTCTCTTTTAGTTATATGAATCTCTTTAGCAAGTAGTTGTTCCACCGCCTACTTGCATTTCTTTTCTACCACAAGGCTGGGCTGCAAACTTTCCAAACTTTTACACTTTGCTTCCTTTTTAAATATAAGTTCCAACTTCAAGTCTTTTCTCTGTTTCTGTATCTAACTGCAGACTCTTAGAAGCAGCTAGGTTACATCTTGAATGCTTTGCTGCTTAGAAATTTCTTCTGCCGGATACCCTGTTATCATTCTTAAGTTCAAACTTTCACAGACCCTGACAGCATGGATACAATTCAGCCAAGCTCTTTGCTACGGTGAAACAGGGGTGACTTTTACTCCAATTCCCAATAATTTTCTCATTTTCATTTGAAAGCCCATCAACCTGGCCTTCACTGTCCATACCTCTATCAGCATTTTGGTCATAGCCACTTAACAAGTCTCTAAGAAGTTCTGAATGTCCTCTCATCTTCTTCTGAGCCACTCAAACTCTTCCAAACTCTGTCCATTACTCAGTTTCAAAGCTGCTTTTATATCTTCAGGTATCTTTATAGCAATACCCCCGTCCTCAGTACCAATTTTCTGTGTTAGGACATTCTTGCATTGCTATAAAAAATGCCTGACTGGGTGAATTATAAAGGATAGAGGTTTAATTGGCTCACATTTCTACAGGCTGTACAAGCATGGCACCAACATCTGCTCAGCTTCTAGTGAGGGTCTTAGGAAGCTTACAGTCACAGCAGAAGCAAAGGGGGAAGACTGCATATCAAATGGTAAGAAAGTGAGCAAGAGAGAGAAGTAGGGGAGGTTCCCGACTTCTAAACATCAAGATCTCACATGAACTAACTGAATCAGACACATTTATCACCAAGGGGATGGTGCTAAACCATTCATGAAGGATTTGCCCCCATGAACCAATTACCTCCCACCAGACTCGTCTTCCAATATTAGAAATCACACTTCAATATACGATTTGGAGGGGAAAATATTCAAACCATATCACCAGCCTTTCCCCTTAAGGTCACCTGCTAACACCATTTGCATTTTCTCAATAGACGGAAGTGAGGATCTAATTGCTTGAAACTACTTGGAATTGCTAGAGGGTGATGTCTTTAATTTAAGTGAGGCTGACTTTGTAGACAGTTTGGAAGGGTGGCCCTGACAACAGAGTGGGGGTAGAAACAGATGGGAGGGATGGAGCACAGACTGAGGGTGATGGCAGTGATCACAGGTGGGATGATGAAGAGCTGGTTGAAAGCCGTCATAGAAGGCTGCATCAATGCTTATACATGGGCAGGAATTGGAGAGGACTTACTGACCAGTTGGATCTAGGAAGAGTGGGAAGGAGGAAGGAAAAGTTTAGCAGATGATGATATTACTATTCACCACCCCTCCTACCCAGGCTTGCGTAGGAAGGAGAATAACATCCACATCCATAGGAAATGTGAGTCTTCTGTCAATTTCACTAACTCAATGTTTTTGAGTTTTCCAGTATTAGACTGTCCCAAGTCAGCCTGCATTTCTCCTTCTAAGGCTTCTAAAGAAAGAGCCAAGTGTTTCTTAATATTTGTATCTTTAATTATCTCATATTCACTTAGAAGCTCTTGATTATCTGCGATAGATAGTAAAATGGAAATATATGAAATTGTTGCTGAAACTGGAGAACTCTTGGAGGAGTGATTTATTAAGAATACAGGCTATGTTTTAACCTTAGGGTGTACACAAGTAGTAGAAAAATGTCCTCCATTAATGTTTTACAATTGTTTTTTATAATTGTCACCTCTATAGCATATAAAAATGTTTATGGATCCCCACATGATAGTAATTACATGTTAAATTTGTCTGAATTTACTGGGAATCCTTAGTGTTTGGGAATTGAAGTGAGCTGGCTTTGGTGTCAGCTTTGTCTCTTTCTTAGTGGGTGACATGTGCCAGCTGCTTAAGCTTTCACAGTTTTAGTTTTCTCATCTATAAAGTGGGAATCATAAAATCAGCTACCTCCCTGGATCACTGTGAACATTGAATGAGGTCATGGATATAAATACATATCCTAGGGCCTGAGACATGGGAAGTAATGAATCAGTGCCTAGTTGTAGAAGTTACCAAAGAAGGATCTTTTGTGCATAATTTTCTTATAACTAAATAAAAATAAAAATGACAAGAAGTTTTGTATATATGAATTTGAGAACCTCATTGTAAAGATTTATTTCTCCTCTCACTTTTGGGCATTAAATCTATCACCAATTGAGAAACCTGGCCATAATATTTTTTGTTAACATTAATCTTATACCATCAATTAAAAAATAAAGATAGATCTGTCTATATTCTGAAGTCAGACTATGGGTATGTGAAGACGGGATCACTGAACCTTGCCTCTAATGTGAAATTCAATTTTGATTTGGATTTTAAAGGTCTGCAATTATCCAGTCAATATTATAAGCATATTTAAAGTCTGGTTTTCATCTCATCTGGAGGCACACTTTCCAGGCCCACTCTTTATCTACTTATTTACAGGAATACAAGTAACACTGGATCCATAAATTCCCATATCAGAATAAAATCACAGTCCTGTGTGTTTCTATCATTGAAACAGCTTTTTTTTTCTCTATTCAGAGATAGATACAACCCAAGCTTCTCCATTTTTCAACATCTCCACCATGAATTTTGTTATAAAAAACATAGTTTACATTTAGAAATGGCCAAAACTTCCCATCCATATGTCAGCCCAGAGGAAGACAACTTTAGAAAAGTATTTAATAATACACGTAGTTGAAGGGAAAAATCCAGTTGAAAGTCTTCTTTGTTAAGCCCGCAATATTTATTAATATTTAAATTCTTAGATTGCATGGCACTTTTTTTCCCCCTAAGTCACATGGCTATGGGTACTCACCATTAATCTTCCTTTCTCATAGATGTTGTCTTTCTGAAACAGTGTACTTCACAGGGATAAATGTGACACTCATTTTGCCTTTCATTCATTTTTATTCTCTTATTAGTATGAAAGATAACACGGAGCATGTTCTGTGGGCTAGGCACTGTGCTAAGTAATTTACATTAATTACTGTAGTTAATTCTGTAATCTGACAACATCTCTGGGATGTGGGAACTATTATTACCTGTTTGAGAGGAGGAAACTGAAGTTCAGAAAAGTGAAGAAAAGTATCGAGAGGTACTCAGGTGAGAAGCAGAACCTGTCCCGATTGTGGTCACGTGTGGATAATGGAAGTCATTTTAAAGTCCAAATTAAATTTGAATTTTGCATTAGAGGCAAAGTTAGACAGGGATTCAGTTCTTCTGGTTACAGACAAACTAACCATGGCAGTGACTGGCTGTGAAAGACCAACAACGGACAGGGACATAGATAGGAAGAAGGCAGGATAAATAGAAAAAGGAGGTTTGTGGCAAACAGATTGTAAGGTAGGCTCCATCATTCCCACAGATTGATGTTCACATTCTTCAGCTATTTCCTCCCTTGGAGTGTGGATGGGAGGAGATCCACACCCAAAGGGAGTCATTTGGTTAGAAGCAAGTCATACAATGTGACCTGTTTTTAAGCAAAAGAAAGCAACAATGGGGATGGGGTGTCAATTCTGTGGTTACATTATAAGACCATGGTATCTGCTTTGCTGAGAGACACTCCCGCCCTTCCTGGCTTTGAAGAAGCAAACTATAATGTTGCAAGCTGCCTTGCAGAGGAGGCCACATGGCAATGAGCTGGGGGCAGCCTCCAGCAAATATCCAACAAGAAACTGAGGCCTGTAGTCTGACAGTCTTCAAGGAACTGAATGCCATCAACAACCATGTGAGCTTGCAGGCAGATCTTTCTCCAGTCAAGCCCCAGATGAGACCACAGCCCTGCAGACCCTTGCGAGACCCTGAAGCAGCTAAGTTATGCTTGGACTTCTGACCTACAGAAACTGAGATAATAAATGTATATTGTTTTAGGCTGGTAAACTTGTGGCAATTTGTTATGGAGCAATAGATAACTAATACAAGATCTTTCAAAAGCACATCATTGAATGTATACCTCATTGGATATCATAGTGATCTTATGAGGAGGGTTGTAGACTTGGAGTGAAATTGCTTCCATCAAAGTCACCAGAGTCCACTGGACACATTTCAGCAGTCAGCAAACGCCCTCTGGGGGCATTTGGTGCCGTTTAACAAACTTCTGTTGGAATACCTTCTCCCTTCTCTTCCATGACACTCATCACTGGTTTTCTTGCTACTTCTCTGACTACTCTTCATCATCTTTGAGGACGTGCTTCCTCTGCTGATCTCTGGCATATGTGCAGTCCCTGAGGATGTGCCACCAGCTCTGCTTCTCTTTCCTCAGATGCACTCAAGGCATTCAGTGCAACATGAATGCTGATCAGCCTCAGATCCACGTCTGTGCCTTGAGCTCTTCCCTGAGCTCCTGACTCAAAGGACCAACTGGGTTTCTTGTTTTGGATGTCCTTGGGAAAGCTCAAACTCAATCTTACTCTTCGCTTCACTACCACAAAGAGTGATACCTGCACCCACCACTCCTCAACCCTCTGACCAGCCACATAGGTCAGAACGTGGCCGTTGCCCTTGCCATTCCTTCTCCTTGAAACACCAATTCACTAATTCTGGTAGTGTTTAATCTCTGAAATACTTATCAAGCCCACACTCCTCCCCTATTCCAGCCCATGATGACTACCATTATCTCAATTAGGTTTACATTCATTCCGAGGGACTATTAAAACATTTTTCTAGACAATTTTCCCATCTTGTCCTCTTCAGTCCACTCCACATGTTGCTGCTAAAATGACAAAATAACAGAAAGATAGAAAAATTCTAACGAGCCCCTGAAGCCTCTCTGCTTCTCTCATGTTAGGACCACTGACCATGAAACTAACATGAAACTGAGAATGCTCAAGTTTATAGCTGTTCACTTGTGGGGTCTTTCCAGCATGTCTTTCTCATTTAAAATAAATATTTATTTTTTTATTCAACCGTATGTTCATGATTCTGCATCATTTTTCTCAAAAAGTGAAGCCACACATGCTGCTTACAATTTTTCTTTTCTGGGTTACCACTGAGAGGAAGGCCAAGCCCTTTGGTGGGACCTGGTTCTTGCTTGGCTTATCGAGCTCATCTTCACTCTCTGCCTCACATTTTATCCCCGAAAAGGTAGAACATTTTGCACTTTTCACCACATATCATGCTATTTAATGTCTCTGAACCTTTGCTTATGTTGTTCCTTTATTCTGCAATCCCCTCCCAACCCTCATCACCTTCCACCAATGCACATCCAGCCACAGCTTCTATTGGGTAACTTCCCCTCTTTCTACCAGACTCTGCTCAGGAGTCTGACGAGACTTCTTGAATGCCCTTTCTTTTCCCCAACAGATCTCTGTGCTTTTTTCTTTGTGCTTTTACAGCACCTTGAGCTTTTCTTTATCATGATTCTGATCGACTAAGTGTTCCCAGTGCCTGACAGAGGGGAGACCTGCAGCAAAAGTTTGTAGAGCTGTTACCAAGTTACAGTTCTGAAACTTGAACAAGCTACTGGACCTCTTCAAATCTCAGTCTTTTTCCTTGTAAATGGATAGGGTAGATACTTATCTTGATGATGGTAGCAAGTTTTCAATTAGATTATGTAAAATAAAAATGTTTGGCAAATATCAAGCGTTGTAGTTGATACAAGTAGAACTGCCAGTATTAAGGTATTTTCAGAACCACAGAAGTGATCTACTCACATAAAGCTGAACATTTAAATAAAAATCAGACTCCAGAAACCAGATAGAAAAATATGGTAAAAATTGTAGGGCAATTAAAATCATAGGTATTAAGGCTAGATGGCCCAGATGTAAATTCTGGACCTGCAGTTTACTAGATTTTATAAGTTTAAGTAAATATTCTCTCTGTGCCTCAGTTTTATCATCTGTAATTGAAGATAATGATAGGGTTGCTCTGGTGATTTGATGTATTGTGCATTTTTACCTCTTAGAGTAGTGCTTGGCCCTTAGAGTAAACCTTCAAACATCAACCACCTTTATTGTTCTTATGATCAACAGAATTTGAGAGAAAGAGCCCTTTTGATGTCACAATAAAATCAAGCCTGATTTTAGCATAGATATCTAAGCTGTATGATCCCATTGCCGATAAAAATTTTGATCATACTTTTGTACTCATAGATAATAATGACAGAGTATAGAAGACACTAAGACATCACTAGCAGATTCAGTCCCAGGAATGGGGATACACAGGGTGCTACTCAAAGCAGAATGCTGAGTTTCTTATTTTTAAATATTTGAACACTTCATATATATATACAAATTTAACAGTAAGATTAAAATCCAAACAAAGCAAACTTGGATGAAATTTTAGCACATGGATTAGTGAAAAGAAAGTAAAGAACAGAAATGCTGAGGCGAAGATTTTTAGACATAGATAGAATGAGTGTCCCCCTATGTTAAAGCTCTTTTGGATTTTACAATTTCAGAAAGTTCATTGATAGGAACGTATGATGGAGAGCTGTATGTAAGAGGTACCCCATTATCTACTTTAGTGAGTGGATGAAGAAAGACTGGCAAGATGAGCAGGGCAGAGCCAGTTGCCACTTCTAGTTGCCTGGGGAGGAAATATATACTGGTACAAACAAAAATGCTGCCAGGTTGTTCAGCAAACTGACTACACTGTCAAGACTATCTAGATGCTGAAACTTAAGTGAACGTGGGAACTCAGAGGGATCAACAGAACACCAGAGCCTCATTTTGTCTTGAGGGCTCTTTCCAAACCAGAAGGTGAGCCCAGTTCTTAGGCCCATAGGATCCCAGCAGAATACAGACAAAGGCCAAGGCTTTCAGTAAGTCCATGTGTGCACAGAGCAAGCTGGGATCCAAAACATTCTCAGCGTAAGAATGAACTAGAGGCAAATGTGCTTTCCTAGGGACTTCCGTGAAAATTGCCTGTCTTAAACCCTGATGTAAACTGGGAGTAAAACTAAAAAGTCTCACGGAATATAATTTAAAAGATTACAAAATGCAAACAGACAAAACACAATTAATAAGACTTGGCAAAAACAATGAACAGAAGAATCAAAAGTAAAAAATAGATATTGAAATTATCTGACCCAGAGAATAAGTAGTATTTTGCAAATTATAGTGACAAAACAAAACAAAACAGATTAATGATTGCCTGGAAAAGGGGATACGGGATGGGACAGGAGGGAAAGCTTAAACGAGAAAACTTCAGCGTTTGATAGATATATCCTCTCTTGATTGTTGTGATGGTTTCGTGAGGGTTAGCATATATTAAAATATCAAATCACACCCTTTAAATATGTGTAATTTACTGTATATCAGTTATAACTCAATAGACTTGGTTAAAATAAATATTTTATGTGTTTTAAATAAAAAACAGACATTATTTACAATATAATAAAAAGAAAATAATGTAATTTTAGTGCTTTAGTTATATAGGAAATTAACTATAATTTTAATCACAAACATAAATTAAAAGATTTCTATCAACAATAAAAAAGAGAGAACATGGGAAAGTATGAGATAAAACTAAGGAATAGTAAAAATGAGTGATCAGTTGTATTAGGAAAAGAACCAAGTAGAAAAAATAAGATATTTTAAAAATAATAATAGTTAGAATTAAAGATTCAGTGGCTGTTTAACAGTTGATAAGGCACAGGCAATTAACAGTTTAATGAACTAGAAAACAGATTAGAAGAAATGGTTCTAAATGCACCTTAGAAAGAAAAAAAGGATGTAAGAGTGGTCAGTAAATATTAAGCACAAAGTAAGAAGGTCTAACATGTCTCATCAGTGTTCCAAAAGAACACAGGGAGAGAATGTGCAGAGGTGACATTTAAGAGATGAAGGCTGAAATTTACCCACAACTGATAAAAGACATGCATATGCAAATTCATCAAGGAAAATAAATCCTGAAGAGTTTGAGTTAAATAAATCCACAGTTAGACATGTCATAGTTAAAGGTGCAACACCAAAGACAAAGAGAAAACCTTAAAAGCAGTCAGAGGGAAAAAAAGAGAGTTTACCTTTGACATTCGAAGGCAAGTTTCACTATTAGGAGCAACAATAAAAGCTAGAAAACAGCAAATAATATATACCACAATACTGAAATAAAATAACTGCCAACTAAGAATTGTGTACATCAGTGACAATGTATTTCAAGAATGACGGTGAAAGTAAGACGGTTTAGAAAACAAACACAGAGATTGTTTAACCACCAAAAAAACCTCTAAAAAAATTCTAAAAGTTGTCATTTAGGCAAATAAGTCCAGAAGAAAGTCTTGAAATTCAAAGTAAGTAAAATAGCCAAATGAAGTGGTATTGTGTGAAGATATCTAATCAAACATTGGCTTTATATATAAAAAATACCAAAGATTTACAAAGATTAAAAATATTTCAAAATACTCAATAACAATACACAATAACAATACACAAAAAATCTTGAATTACTGTTTCAAACTCTTTGTTTTATTTAGGAAAGAGGAAAAGATATCAATTAGCTCTAGTCTATGACAAATTAAATATAACTCTCAGTGTTTTTGAATATTAATAAAAAGAAGACATTGTTTAAAACAATGTTTAAACTAGGAGACAGAAAGGATAAAAGTGGCACAATTAATTAAAAAGTAGACAAGAATTAGACAAAGCAAATTTAAAAATACAGGTTACTAGAACCTACAAAATAAATTTGTACAAAATAAATCCAAATATAGAAATGATTACAATAAATGTATGTTATCAAATGCTTCAGTTAAAAGATACAAAATTTCAAACTCAATAAAAAATAAAGCTCAGTACAAACTATATAAAAGAAAAACATCTGCAACACAGAGGTACAGACACCTTGGAAGCAAATGGATGGGAAAAAGATGTAACAGGCAGTTGTAGTCAGAAGGAAGCAAGCATAGCTATATTGTTGATAATTATTATTTTCTGAACATAAATAGATCACATAGAAAAACTGACCACATATCAAGAAAATCTACATTTTTGGACACTTAGAGACACGAGTCTAAACAATTCATATATTAAATGAGTAATCATAATGAAAATTATAAATATTTAGTGCTGAACAATAAGAAAAATAAACCATTCAAAATGAATGTGATACAACTAAAGCAATATTTAGAGGAAAAAATAATGTCCTTGAAAGATTATTCTATAAAAGAAGAAAGGTTAAAAAATGATTAGCTAATTCTCCAACTTAATGAGGTTTAAAACAGCATAAACACAAGAAATTATACAAGTAGGGAATGATTATTTTAAATAAGTAAAATTAATGAAATTAGTAAAAAACATGGAATATAGAATGAAAAGAAGGCACAAGGAAGAAATTAAAGAGAAAGGAAATATAACTACCAGGCAGAAGATATGAAAATGATAACAAAATATTATGAACAACTTTATATTGATAAGTTTTAAATACTAGGTAGAATGAAAACATTCTTAGGAAAAATATAATTTACTCAACTGACTCAATAAGAATAAAACAAACTGTAATAGTCCTACCACACGTAAGAAAACCTTAAAAATCTTTTTAAAAAACTTCCCACAAAACATTCCAGGCCCAGTGACCTCACTAGTAGACTTTACCTGAGAGTCAAGTAATAAATAACTTAATTTTACACAGATTTTACAGATTACAGAATAGAACACAGCTCAACAAATTTAGTGGCCAGAGTAAATTTGATATCCAAATCTCAGAAGAACTTCATGATTATGGGAAAATTTTCCTGTAAATATAGATGCAAAAATCTTTAAAAACTATTAGCATACAGAAAGCAGCCCTGTATAAAAAGGATCATCCATCATGCACAAATTGGGTCACTTATAGAAATGAATGTTTGGCTTAACACTGGGAAAATAATAAATGTTATATACACTATTAAAATAATACAGGAAAATTATATGATCGTCTCAGTAGTTGGCAGAAAAAAACACTTGAAAATGCTTGATGACAATTGTATCTACTTAGGAGAAAAATCTCTTAATAAACTAGGAAGACATGAAAACTCACATCACAAAGCCTTTAATACACATTATCCTTATAGCTGATACACCGACACATTCTCTGGAGGTCAGAGACAAGAATACCTATGCTATTACCAGTGCAGTCATCATGGTATCAGCAGTCCCATCCCAGACAGTCCAATTGAGAAAGAAAAGTTACAAGGTTTCAAAAGGAAGTAACACCTCTAGCATCTTTTGTGAATAAAATGATTGCCTATATAGAAATCCTAAAAGAAACTGGAGATAAATCATTTGGATTAGGAGAGTTTAAGGCTTCTAGACCTAAAATCAATCTACAAAAATGGATCATCATTGTATATACAGACAATGAACAGATAGATAATGTAATTTAAATAAATAAATAATTGGTAGTAACATCAAAAATGTAAGAAACGTAGAAATACATCCAAAAAAAATCTTCAAAGCTCTTATAAAGAAGATTAGAAAAGAAAAACAGCTTTGAGAATTTAAAGACCTGTAGAAATTGAGATATCATGGATGTATGGATTGGAAGATTCAGTGTCATACATATGGCAATTCTCTCCAAATTGATTTATAGATTCATTGTAATTCAAATATTACCCCGATAGGCTTTGCGAGCTTGTGGGTATGTGTGTGGAAATTGATCAGTTTATGGGCTTGCAAATGACAGAAAAATAGAGATTCTTCTGAATGAGAAGAATAAGGTTAGTTGTCTGACTTTGACAGATATCAATAATCATTTGAATGGTAGTAATTAAGACAGTTTTATATTGTTTCTGGGCTAGGCAACCCAACCAACAAAATTGATTGAGTCACAAATTGTGTGTGTGTGTGTGTGTGTGCGTGTGTGTGTGTTTAACATATGAGCAGATGTGGCTTTATAGATGAGTGGCAAAATAATGGACTTTTAAATACATGATACAGAACAATTTGTTATTCATATAAAAATAGAGTTCTACCTCACAGTATATAGAAAAATGAATTTCAGATTAAAAAGACTTACATGTGAAAAACAAAATGGTACAGTAATAAAAGATAATATAGTGTAATATATTAACGAATTTCTGTGAACAAACGTTTCTTAAGGCACGAAAAGCAAAATCCATTTAAAACAATTGATACATTCAAAAGACAGCAAAATAAAGGAAAATGTAGACTAAAAAATGGAAAAAGTATTCACAATATATATAATTGAAGTTATATATATATTGGTTAGTATACAAGATAAATAAAGAACTCCTATAAACCTATCAGAGAATTTCAAGTGACCTAATAGAAAAATGGGCACAAGACTTGGACAGGTACTTCGCAAAACAGGGAACTCAAATGACCAGCGACAGAGGAAGAGGTGTGTGATCTCATTGATAAATAGGAAAATGCAAATTAAAACCATGATGAGTTACTATATTACACTCACCAGATGGTCAAAAATTATATCTAACAGTAAGAACTTTTGGCAAGATGGTCAAAAATTATATCTAACAGTAAGAATTTTTGGCAAGATGGCCCAAAATTATGTCTAACAGTAAGAACTTTTGGCAATGCTAGAGAGCGAGTGAGACAGACATTTCTCAGGAGAGTGTAAATGGGTGCAATCACTCTGGATAACAATATGCCATTATCTAATAACATTGAAAATGCATAGATCTTTTGTCTCAGTATTTCCTTGCTTAGGTGTACACCCCTAGAGAATCCCCCTTACATGTACATCTGGAAACAGGGAGAAGAATGAGTCCAGGGAAGTTTGTTGTAGTACAACACTGAAAACAGCCCAAATGTACGCCAGGAATAGAATAGCTAAGTACATTATGGCATAGTCACATAATAGAATACTGTTCAGCTGTGAAAACGACTGAAGCACAGGTACATATAACAACACAGGTAAATCTCAGAAACATAATATGGAGCCCCAAATCCAAAACAAACAAGCAACAACAACAACTGCAAAATAGTGCATGTTGTCAGGAGAATTCGTTCAGTATCATTCCATTCGTATAAAGTTTAGAAACATGCAACACTGAAAACAAAAATTTTTAGGAATGCAAACAAATGGAGCATCTATAAAGAAAATGAGGGTGTGGGAAATACGGTGAGGGAAGGAGCCAGGTTGGGGGAGGGAGGAGCATAAAGTTCTAATTCTTAAATTGGGTTACACAGGTGTTTTCTTGTATTTTTAATTTTTGTGCCTTATATACATATTTTAGAAGAATTTGTGTATGAATTCAATCATTTATAAAAAAGAATTCTATGTATATTTATAATATAGTTAAAAAGCAGACATATGTGTAGCTGATGATGGAAATTATTCCATTGTTGATGAATATGCTGTCAATATGGGTAAGAGAGATCACTTGGATCTCAGTCATTTTGAAAGACTTCATGGAGAAATGAAGGTTTAAAGGAGGTCAAAGCTTTGTTGAGGTGAATTTCATCCATGGTGAGGATGAAATTCCAGCTTTGGCACGGGTGCATTAAGTGCAGCTTTTAAAGTAGGGAGGGTGGACTTTGAACACATTACTACCTTAAAAATGGCATTTTAGAGTAATTGGAGTTTGGCCAATCTAAGAACAGGTAAGCATTAGATGGCACACCATGTCATGTAAGTCTCCATGTGATACTGTGGTTAATAGTGACCTTGAGTTTGAGCCCTCTGCCAACTTTGTTGCTATTTGACCTTGGAAGAGTCATTTTATTACCTTGAGCCTCAGTGTCTTATTCCACATGATGGAGGTAAGAACTATGCATACCCCACAGTGTTGCTTTGAGGGTTAAATAAAGGAATGCATATGATGTACCTGGAATAGACTGATCGACACTGAATGTTGACCACTGTTTTATGATGTGGTTGAGATTACTGCTAGGGATGACAGATAGAAAGGACAAGAAATGCCGGGATACACAGGTGTGAGGATCCAAGTGCGACAGGAGGGACGTCTTGTTTTGGGAACCAGAGCATCAGCCGACTGGATGATGAGAAGAGGGGATGAGAAGAGGATGAGAGGGATGAGTAGGAGTCAGATTGCAGAAGGCTTTCTGTGCCACGCCAGAAACCTTGAACTTGCAAATGATGAAGGCAATACCTGAGGGTATTTGGCAGGAGAGTAGCACTCTCACTGGGGGGATGAGTATGATCTGAAATCTAAGCCATGTGCCTTTGGGGCTGCATGTGCCTTTGGGGCTGCATCTGCCCAAGTGACCATTTTATTGTTAGAAAGATCCTTCTGGCTGCCTCCTTGTGGAGAGTGGCTTGGAGGGGGCCAGATGGGGACTGATTGGACAGTCACGTGGAAGGCTGTCACTGCCATCCTTGCACAAGTTATGAGAAGGTCCTACACTAGGGTGGGGCCAGGAAGGAATATGAGCCACACAAAAGCGGCATCTCTGACAGGATCTCTCGGTGGTGGCTTAGTCTCAGAGCTTATTTTAAATGCCAAAAGGGAAATGGGGGCGGCATAGGGAGTGGGGTGGTGGGGAGGAGGCAGAGCTCAGATCTTATCTGGACTCTTGGGCTGTCATCGGAGCTGCTCAGAGCAGGTGCTTCAAAGCCTTTGGTGTTCCCCTGCATTCGGGCCCATGTCGGGTACACACACAAAGTGGGCATGCATTATTCAGGTGGCATCGCATCCTCTGTGCAGCTCGTCAGAGCTTGCAGCTTCAGGCCCTCCTTCCCCAAAAGCCCATTGTTAAGAATTATAAACAAACAGGATGGACGCCTCTACAGTTACTACACTGGTGCTGCCGGCGGGATCTGCAGTCATAACAGGAAATCGTGCACTTGCTGCAGAAAGATTTTGTTCTAAGAGGCATCATGAATGTCATTGACCTAAATTCCAGTGCCCTAGCCTATACCTGCACAACTTTTCAGCAAAGAAATGCCAGTGAGAGGCAGATTAAAAGGGTCTCTAACTATTTCTTTCTTTTTGTTTTACGAGAATCCATTGCCATGAATATCTAGTGACCCTGAAACCTACTTCCAACTTTGCAATCAGCTCCCCAAAGGTTGACTTAAAGGTACAGATAAAAATGATGCAGGGGGTTTGGATAGAGCAGAAGGTGCTGGCTTTCTACCAGTGAAGGCTGATGTCATCTGTGCTGCAACCAAGAGTAGTGATAGTGGCACACAGTCCCACCCTACAGGGACCTGCCTGGCTACAGAGCTGAAAGGACAGCGCAGGGGACCTCAGTCTTTCAGATCAATTACTAGTTGTTTGGAAGGACTGTGGCAATGTAAATTAGGTCAGCATCATTTTCTCCTTTACAAATAAGCTCATCCAGATGCAGTAGCCAAATGACTTGCCCAAGATATGGAGCTCAGAGAGTGTGCTCAGCTGGCCCATTTTCCTCTCACTCCAAGAAGGCATCATCTCAGCATCTCACTCATTCATTTATTAAGTCACTCATTCACTAAGTATTTACAGAGTGCCTACTACATTCAGGCATGGCGCTGAATGCTCAAGAGGCAGCACTTAATACACTGTAATCCCTGTCTGTAAAATGGTCACAGTCAAATACGAGCAGATAAGTTAGCTACTAGTTGGGACACAATGTAATAAGTGCTGCAATGGTGTTGTTAGGGGATTCCAGAGTAGACTCCCTTAGCCCAGGCTGGGGTATTCAGAAAAGGCCTCCTGGAAGAGGCGGCATGGATGTTGGTCCATAAAGGGAATAATCTGGATTTAGCAACAGGAAAGGGGAAGAAGGATGTTCTGCCAGAGGCATTTGTAATGTCAGTTGGATTGGAAATAGCAGAGCTCTGGCCAGCAGTCATTCATTTCAGTTGGGTTAGGGGAAGCACATGCCAATGGGTGCGGCAAGAGCTATTAACAATGGTGGGTCACATACTAAACGGGTATGAGAGGTGTTGTAACCACTCCATCTAAATAGTCAAATCGGAAGAGCAATTCTATAAAGTGGTCTCTAGGAATCTCTTTTAAGATTTAGGAAACTGAGGCTTATAGAGCTGAAGTGACTTGCCGGGTCACATGGCGAGGCAAGCAAGAAAAAGATTGTAAAATTTGGGCCCTAAATTCCGGCCAGAGCCTCTTTTGGTGCAGAAGTTCTGATTCCTCCTCTTTTATCTCATCATCCAGAGAATAACCAACCTGGAATATGTGTCAGTTTCTGTCAGAGAGCTGGTATCATTGCACCGGCCTCCTCCCTTTGCTCCTGGGAAGGGCTTACCACTGGAGAAAGCACGGGACATTGGCACAGTGGATACTAACATTGCATCAGGAGTGAGAACTCTGAGCGCACAGGTCCCTCAACAGCTCAGAGTCCCTGTACTCATTTCCCTACCGTAGCAATAGGGTCTCCCCAGAACTTGAAATTCCTAGGCTGTGCCACCCTCTTGTGATGAAGTGAGGAGAAAGAATGTCATTGGCTTGTTTTCAAGAAGCACCTCACATAGGTGCAGAAGGAAAAAGTTGGCCAAGGTAAGGCCAAGGGGAGTCTCTGCTTTTCACCCTAGTACAGTGAGTCTTGGGGAAAAGCTGGTCTTGCTGCAGCCATGAGTTGGGCCCTTAGGGTGGTTTCACTGAGAAACAGGCGGTAGCAGGGCTCTGCTCGTCTTGAACACCACTTGGTGTAGAGACAGTGTTGAGGCCAGCGTTGAGGTCGGGGGCCCTCTGTTGGCCAATGTTGCGTAAGGGGTTGTGGTCACCACGGCAGGTTGCAGGGTTTCTCAGGTTTGATTTGGAGTTCTAGTCCAGCTAACACCAGCTGCATGATTTTGGATGTGCTGATTGCCTCTCATTATCCCCTTCCAAGAGGTGAGAAGCGATGCTAGGAGGGTAGGTAGGTGACTCGCTCAGGTCATGCGGTCAGCAGGAGGCAGAGCTCAGTTCCAACCAAGGTACTGTCAGGATCATTCTGTGGATCTTGGAAAAAAAAAAATCTCTCTGTGCTTCACTTTCCTCACCTGTAATGAGAAAACTAAGTTATCTTCCTACTTCAGAGAGTAGTGAGAACCACCTGAGTGGAGAACATGAGGTTTTCCAAGATCTCACCGAATCTGAACATTCTGTACCCTGTGCCTGGAGTATTTGTTCCTCAGTCTTGCTTTCCACTTTCCTGCCTCTCCCACACCTAATTCATTCCTTTCTATTCTTTATTTTATTTTTTTACCTATTCTTGAACCCAGATTCAAACATCATTTTTGCAACAAAGCTATCTCTAATCTCCAACTGCCCACATTCAGTGCAAATTCCTTTGTGATATTTGTTGCAGCTTGTGATTAGAACGCACATCTGTGTGCCTATTGATTACCATTAACCCAGCATTGCCCCATGAAGGCAGTCACCATGCTAACATGTGCTCCCCATTACACTCTTGGGCCAAACAAATATAGAAAACTCTCAATAAATAGGGTACATTGCCAGTTGCACAGACAACCCTGGCTTTCGGAAAGGCTGCAGAAATGCAGCAGCAGCTGACTTGTTGAATGAATACATGTTCACTTCTCTCCGTGACTGCCAGTCTCCCTGACTAGGGTTTACCAAATCCCTGGCAGTTTCACCTTATCTACTTGATGGTGTTATCCCACGTGCCTGTTAAAATAAAATGTTGCACTCCTAATGAAATGATTGTATTCTGCATAATGCATCACTAATTAACCTTGCAAAGTTACTTTTCAAATCACTCATGAGTGTTCATTGCTAGGTGTGTGCAGTCACCCCCCCGCCCACCTTCTGTTTATATCTGCATAACTGTGTTGGTTATGCTATTTTAATTCTCCCTGTATATTTTGACTTTATTAATTGATTCCATCTGATTACATTAATCATGAGTAATTGAGATGTAAAATAGTTTTCAGCTGAAGTTTTTCAACAATCCTTATAGTAAAGAGAAGGGGACAAGTCTCTAATGGCCAATTGGTGCTAGAAGGATTCATTGTTTACCTCCTGTTCAATGTAAGGGCGATTCATGGAATTCCAAATTTCTAATGCTTCATTGATTTACAAAAATCATATTTTTAATTATAATGGACTGCTAGTGTGAAGCGAATCTTTAGGACTAGTTATTTGATCTCCAATTTTAAAAAATGTGAATGAGTAAATGTTTAAATACACAATAACACTTGGAAAGGCTGGTTGTGAAATAAAAGGCAAATGACGCATATGCATAAAGAGAAAAAAGCTTCTCTGTGCTATAGGAATCTTCCCTATGGAGGTAGCCAGTGACCACTCTTGTGTCTTCAGGCTTTTTCTTTCATGTTTTTGTCTCTACATGTATTTTATTTGTTTACATAATAGGAATTCAACTCTCCATTTTGTATCACAACTAACTTTAACCAATAGACTTTGGAAAACTTTCCATGTGAGATCTATGTTTTCTAAGCTGTCTGGTATTCTATATTATATGTATACTGTAATAAATTTAATGAAGTTTATTTAGCTTGATAGCAATTGTTGACCTGTTCACTGTTACACCTATACCCACAAATTTGCCACAAAACGTCTTCGTACATATATCATAATATACAGGATAGATTCCAGAAATACAATTCCTAGGTACTTTGTCCTGCCTGTGTAATGCACATTTTCACTTATTTTGCCACACAAACAAATAGGAAGTTTGCTACAATTATTCAGTTTACTTGGTCTGGTAGTCTCTGGACACTCCACCGCAGTGCTGTGAAAAATTCTCACATGACGCTAGGGATAGTGGTTCATGCCTGTAATTCCAGCGCTTTGGGAGGCCGAGGTGGGTGGATTGCTTGAGCCCAGGAGTTAGAGACCAGTCTGAGCAACATGGAGAAACCCATCTCTACAAAAACTACAAAAATTAGCAGGGTATGGTGGTGCATGCCTATAGTTCCAGCTAGTCAGGAGGCCAAGAAGGGAGGATCACTTGAGCCCAGGAAGTGGAGGCTGCAGTGAGCTGTGATTGCACCACCGCACTCTAGCCTAGATGAGAGAGCAAGACACTGTCTCAAAAATATATATATATATATATTCTCAGATGAGCCCCCCATGGCAATATATAATTTATTTACAAAGTTCACCTATTTTCACCTGTATGCCTCCATTGCTAATAACAAACCTTCTTTCTAAACTCTGATTACCTCTGCTGGCCATGTACATCTTCTTCAAGGAAAAAAATTGACAATTTCCATTTCACTTTGTTCTGAGTTAAATTGGTAGGAATGCTAATTCTTATTCATTTAGAGGGATTTTCCTTCTTCAAAAAAATTGTGAAAGTCAACAGAAGTCAATGTTTCTGCCACATTTTCATGGAAGAATTGCCCTCTGGGCTGTGTAGTGCAGCAGTTGTGATCAGGAATTTAGGAGTCCAGTGGGCTGGGCCTCCCTTCCTTAGCAGACCCTGGATGAGCCACTCAGTCTTTGTGCCTCAGTTTTGCCATCTGTAAGGCTGTTGTTTTCTAAGGAGTGCATTGGCCACATATGTTGAGCCTGCAGGACGGCAAACATTGTAATTGTTGATATGTTTGTAGCTGAGAAGTAAAAGAGAGAGCTTGAAAGCTTAGTTATGCATTTAGACAGACCTGGAGTCAAAATTCCGCTTGGCAGCTTTTAAAGTAGATGATCTTAGGCACCTTAGTAATCTTCAGCTTCCTGGTCCGTAAGCAGAAAATATAGCAGTACCTATCTTACAAGGTGTCATGAAGGCTGAAGAAAAGGTGCTAAATAGAGTGCCTGGCAGGTAAGCAGTCAGTGAGTGGTAGCTGTTCTTATTCCTGTTATTGAAATACTTAGACAAAAATGTCCTGTTGTTCACTTAAGATGGGAAATCTTTCTTGAGGCTCAATGCTCAAATGCGTGAACACTCCACAGAAGAAAATACATCTCATTCTCCACCCCACAAACGGCCAACTAGGCTGGGTGCTGAAAGCTTATTATTTTCTAGGAGATTTTTATACAAAAATCTATAGGATGTGTTTTCTCTGGAAAAAGAAAGAACTTCCCATTCCTTCTGATTGATGGCAAAATTCCTTGAGAGAATAACAAAGCAGAAGATGGCACTGCAGAAGGTGACCCTCTCACCTCTGGGGCTGGTGACTCAGATTGGCTTTGCCACCTCCACTACAACGACCACAGCTTTGCTGAATTAAAAATAAAGACGTAAGCCAGTAAACCCAAAGTGAATGGAGCAGATTGTTTAACGTGACTTTCCCTTATCTGCACAACACATGCATAAGATAATGCCGTTGACATTTTTGTCAAGGAAATGAGATGCGGACCCTTAGCATCACTTTAGATGGAAGTCAGGGGGAGGAGGCATGGCAGTTGGTGTGCCAGAACCCAAGCATTCGATGATAAGACAGACACAGGGATGTCTCACATGCTCTCCACACCAAGTGGGTAATTGCACTCATGGCTCTCTTGTTTAACTACTTGGGAGAGAGAGAATGATCCATCCAGCCCTGGAAAAAATAAAACGGAGTCACACATAAGCCACCGAATGTTAGCAGTGCAAATGAGCTTGAAGATTATCTCTTCTTCTTTTTTTTTTTTGTTTTTTGTTTTTTTTTGTGTGTGTGTGTGTGTGTGTGTGTGTCTTTCCTATTGCAGGTGGTAAAACTAAGAAAAGGAACTAACTTATGATCAAAGAAACAGGTAGCAAAGAGGTAGCATCAGGGCAGAAGGCTAAGTCAAGTGCCCTCCAGTAAAGAGAAGGTGCTCCTATTGAAATATCAGGGTATATTTTGCCTAGGAACTCTCTCTTCTTCTGTAAGCCGAGAATATATTTTACTTCTACTTATAAGCCCTCCCTATTGTTATTGCAGCATCTTTAGTTCCCAGTTGCTTGGTTTGAGCTACAAATGTGCTTTATTTAGGCAAATTCAAAGAGAGTCCTTCACACTGTTAATTTGCTGAAGCATCAAACTAACGGTACGGAGAGAAGATTAAGTTCTAGTAGTTGCCAATCTTGGGCCACAGCATATTAAGTCTGGGGAGGAAAATAAAAATAAAAATAAATTCTCACCTAGACACACATGGTAGAACTGAAAAATGGTAAGGACTAAGACAATTTCAAAAGCAATCAGTGAGAAAATTCAGATTACTTGTAAAGGATTAACAATTAAGCTGACAACAGACTTCTTGTCTTCGATCCCAATGTCTGAAAGATGGTTGAATAATATTCTCAAAGCACTGAGTGAATATAAGTCTCAACCTAGTTCCCTACCCAGTTAAATGCTGATTCAAGACTGAAGTAAGGCATTTCAGGCAAAAAGGACATCTAAGACAGGTTATCACTCAGGGACTTCTGCTGAAAGAACTGTCAGAAGACATTCATGTGGAAGGACACTCAAGCACAAGAAGTGGAGGAATGTAAAAACACAATGCTATGCAAATAAACTGTCTGACCATACATAGAGATTTATAACAAACAGAGTAATTATCATAAGTATAAATTTGAATAGGTCTGAAAACAAGATAATTCTAAAATATTAGACAACAATATCATGAAAGAGAGAAGAGGGAATTCTCTTCAGTCCTTGTGATATTCAAGAGAACAGTCATGTTGACTAGGCTTTTCTAAGTCAAATATACATATTCTCTTTTATTTTCAGTTGACACATAATCACTTTACATATTTACTGGATACAGAGTAATATTCTGATACATGTATACACTGTGTAATGTTCAAATCAGGGTAATTAGCATATTCACTACCTCAAACATTTATCATTTCTTTGTGTTGGGAACATTCAAAATCTTCTCTTCTAGCTTTTAAAAAATAAGCAATAAATTATTACCAACTATATTTAGCCTATAGTGCTGTAGAACACTAGAAATCATTCCTCAAATCTAGCTATAATGTTGTATCCATTAACAAATGTCTCCCTATCCTTTCCTCCCAACTACTCTTCCCATCCTCTGGTAACGAAAATTAACACTTGCTACTTCTATGAGCACGACATACTTAGCTTTCACATATGAGTGAGAACATGCCATATTTACCTTTCTGTGCCGATTTATTTCACTTAACACAATGTCCTCCGGGCTCATCCACCTTGCAGCAAATGGCAGGATGTCATTCTATTTTTACGGCTGAGTAGTATTCAGCTGTGTATATATTACATATTTTCTTTATCCATTTATATGTTGATAGTCATTTAGGTTGTTATCATATTATGGCTGTTGTTAATAGTGTTGCAATAAACATGGGAGGGCATGTGTCTCTTTGACATCCTGATTTCATTTTCTTTAGTTAAACACCTAGTAGTGGGATTGCTGGATCATATGGTAGTTCTATTGTTCTATTTTTGAGAAATCTCTATACTGTTTTCAATAATGGCTATACTGGTTTACATTCCCATCAACAGTTTATGAATTACATTTTCTCTGCATCTTTGCCAGCACTTGTTGATTTTTGTCTTTTTGATAATAGCAATTCTAACTAGGGTGAGATGTTATCTCAATATGGTTTTGATTTGCCTTCCCCTAATTAGTGATTGATGTTGAGCATTTTTTTTTTCATGTACACCTTGGTCATTTGTTTGCCTTTCTTTTTGAGAAATGTCTATTTGATCCTTTGCCCATTTTAAATATGTGTTATTATTATTATTATTTTGCTGTTGAGTTGTTTTAGTTCTTTGTATATTCTGGATATTAGCTTCTTGTCAGGTGAATAGTTTAACAAATTTTCTCTCATTCTACAAGTTGGCTCTTCACTCTGTTAATTTTTTTTGGCTGTGCAGGAACATTTTGGTTCAATATAGTCCCGTTTATCTGTTTTTGTTTTCATTGCCTGTGCTGTTGAAGTCCTGACTATAAAATCTTTGTTCAGATCAATGTTGTGAAGCATTTCCTCTATGTTTTCTTCTAGTAGTTTTACAGTTTGAGTCTTACATTTAAATCTTTGCTCCATTTTGAGTTACTTTTTGTATATGGTGAGAGATAGGGGTCTAGTTTTATTCTTCTGCATGTGGATATTTGGTTTCTTGAGCTATTTATTGAAAATTGTGTCCTTCCCTTTCCCCGATATATGCTCTTGAAGTCTTTGTCAAAAATTAGTTGGGACCAGGCACAGTCACTCATGTCTGTAATCCTATCACTTTGGGAGTCCAAGAAAGGAGGAGCACTTAAGCTTCAGAGTTCAAGACTGATTTCATAAAGATGGTGAGACCTTGTGTCTCCAAAAAAGCAAAAAGAAAAAAAGAAAAAAAAAAACTAGTCTGGTGTGTTGGTACATGACCAAAGGCCTAGCCACTCAGGAAACTGAGGTGGAAGAATTGTTTGAGCTGAGGAGGTTGAGGCTGCAGTGAACCATGCTCACACCACCTCACTCTAGCCTGGGTGACAGAGTGAGACTGTGTCTCAAAAAACAAAATCAATTGGCCATGAATATGTAAATTTATTTCTGGTTTCTCGATTACATCCTATTGGTGCATGTGCCCGTTATCATATCAATACCATACTGTTTTGGTTATTATAGTTTTGTACTATATTTTGAAGTCAGTAGTATGCTGTCTTTAGCTTTGTTATTTTTATCCAGTATTGCCTTGGCTATTTGAAGTCTTTCATGATTCTACATGAATTTCACAATTTTTTTAAATGTTTCTTTGAAGAAGGCCATGAGTATTTTATAGAAATTGCTTTGAAGCTGTAGATTGGTTTGGGCAATATGGTCATTTTACCAACATTAATTCTTCCAATCCATGAACATTTTTTGTGTCCTCTTCAATTCCTTTCATTGATGATTAGTAATTTTACTTGTAGAAATATTTCATCTCCTTGGTTCAATTTATTTTAAAATATTTTATTATTTTTTTGTTGCTATTGAAAGTGGAATTTCTTTATTTATTTCTTTTTCAGCTTGTTTGTTGATGGCGTATAAAGACATCACTGATTTTTTTTATGTTGATTTTGTATTCTGCCTCTTTACTGAATTTGTTTATCAGGTCTAACAGTTTTCTTGTGAAGTCTTTAGGTTTTCTCTATATAATATTTCTTTGATATAAAAAGAGGGACAGTTTGACACCTTCTTTTCCAATTTGGATTTTTT
Source organism: Papio anubis (assembly GCF_008728515.1). Taxonomy (NCBI): domain Eukaryota; kingdom Metazoa; phylum Chordata; class Mammalia; order Primates; family Cercopithecidae; genus Papio; species Papio anubis. Next base: position 8,952,126 of record NC_044982.1, on the reverse strand, counting down.
TTTTTTTTTTTTTAATGTTCTATTGCTGATTACTTTAGCTAGGACTTCCAGTACTATGTTGAACAAGAACAGTAAAAGTGGGCATCCTTTTTTGTTTTAGTTTTTGGAGGAAAAGATTTTAGCTTTTCTCCATTTAGTATGATATTAGCTGTGATTTTTTCATATCTCACTTTTATTGTGTTGGGGTATATTCCTTCTATATCTAAGGTATTGAGAGTGTTACCATGAAAGAATGTTGAATTTTATCAAATACTTTTTCTGTATCTGTTGAGATGATCATATTTTTTTTCTTCATCCTGTTGATGTGAGGTATCACATTTATTGATTTGAGTATGCTGAACCCTCTTTGCATCTCTTAGATAAATTTTATTTGATCATGGTGTATTATATTTTTGATGTGCTGTTAAATTAAGTTTGCTAGTATTTTGTTAAGGATTTTTGCATCTCTGAGCATAAGGGGTATTTGCCTAGAATTTGTAGTATTCTTGTCTGGTTTTCGGATTAGGGTAAAGGTGGCTTCTTGGAATGAATAAGGAAGAATGACCTCCTCTTTAACTTTTTTGAATAGTTTACAGATAATTGATGTTAATTCTTTAAAAGTTTAGTAGAATTCAGCAGTAAAGCCATCTGCTCCTGGACTTTTCTTCATTGGAATACTTTTTATTACCGATTTAATCTTGTTATTCATTTTGTCTTTTTAGATTTTCTGTTTATTCTTGGTTCAATCTTAGTATGTTATGTGTGTCCAGCAATTTATTCATTTTCTCTAGAATTTCCAATTAGTTGTCATATGGTTGTTCATAATTGTCTCTAATGATTCTTTATATTTATGTGTTGTCAGTTAAATGTCCCCTTTTTCCTTTCTGATTTTGTTCATTTGAGTCTTCTCTCTTTTTTTCTTGGTCAAGCTAAGAGTTAATTTCATTTTTTCAGAAAACAGCCTTTTGTTTTGTTGATTTTTTTGTATTTTTTTCTCCATTTCATTTAGTTCTGTTATCATCTTTAGTATTTCTATCCCTCTACTAATTTTGGTTTGATTTGTTCTTGATTTTATAGTTCTTTGAAATGCATTGTTAGGTTGTTTATTTGGAATCTTTGTCCTTTTTAGATGTAGGCGTTTTTTGCTATAAACCTCTTTAGTACTACTTTTGTTGTACCCATAGATTTTGATATGTTGTGTGTCTATTTTCATTTGTTTCAAGATAAATTTTAATTTCCTTCTTAATTTTTCAAAGAGTCATTGGTCATTCAAGAGCACGTCATTTAATTTACGTATATTTGTACGGTTTTCAAAGTTTCTCTTGATATTGATTTCTAATTTTGTTCCTTTGTGGTCTGAAAAGATACTTAAGATTTCAATTTTTTGAAAATGTGTTGAGACTTGTTTTGTGGCCCAACATATGGCTTATCCCTGAGAATGTTCCATGTGCTCAGGAGAAAAAAATATGCATTTTGTAGCTGTTGGATAAAATTTTCTGTAAATATCTGATAGGTACATTGAGTCCATAGTGCAGTTTAAATCTGACATTTATTTGTTGATTTTCTATTTAGATGATATTTTCAATGCTGAAAGTAGGTTTTTGAAGTCCAAAACTATTATTATGCTGAGATATATCTCTTTAGCTCTAATAATATTTGGTTTATATATCTTGATACTCTGGTGTTGGGTGCATATCTATTTACAATTATTATATTCTCTTGCAGAATTGATCTCTTTATTATTTCATAATGACCTTCTTTGTCTCTTTTTATGTTTTTCTGATTTAAAGTCCATTTTGTCTGATGTAAGTTTAGCTACTTCTGCATGCTTTTGGTTTTTGTTTGGCTGGACTATCTTTTTTGATCCCCTCACTTTCAGTCTAGAGTGTCTTTACAGATGAAGGTGAAGTGAGTTTCTTGTAGGTAGCATACTGTTGGTTCTTCTTGTTTGTTGTTGCTGTTGTTGTTGTTTGCTTTTGCTTTTTAATCCATTCCCCCAACCTGTATCTTTTAATCAGAGAATTTAAACATCTTACATTGAAGGCTGTTATTGATAGATGAGCACATACTTCTGTGATTTTATTTTTATTATTTTCTGGATGTGTTGTATACACTTTGCTCCATTCTTCTTCTCTTATTGTTTACCTTTGAGTTCTTGGTGGCTTTCTGTACTGATAATGTTTTATTCCTTTCTCATTTGTGTTTCTGCTCTACCAGTGAGTTTTATACTTTTGTGTGTTTTCATGATGGCAGATATTGTTCTTTCATTTCTTTATTGAAGACTTCCTTAAAGCATTTCTTGTAGAGTAGGTCTAGAGGTCATAAATTACCTTAGTTTTTAATTGTCTGGGAAATACTTTATTTCTTCTTCTTATTTATTTATTTATTTATTTATTGATGGAATCTCGCTCTGTCACCCAGACTGGAGTGCAGTGGCATGATCTTGGCTCACTGCAAGCTCCAACTCCTGGGTTCACACCATTCTCCTGCCTCAGCCTCCCAAGTAGCTGGGACTACAGGTGCCTGACACCACACTCGGCTAATTTTTTGTATTTTTTACCAAAAAATAGAGATGGGGTTTCACCAGGTTAGCCAGGATGGTCTCGATTTCCTGACCTCGTGATCTGCCTGCCTCAGCCTCCCAATCTTCTTTATTTTTTAAGGTTAGTTTTGCTGGGTATAATATTCTCGGCTGATAGCTTTTTCTCTTCTCTCTCTTTTTTTTCTTTCAGTACTTTGAATATATTATCCCATTCTTTCCTGGCCTGTATGGTTTCTGCTGGAAAATCTGCTGTTAGTCTAATGAGGATTCTCTTACATGTGATTTGACACTTTTGCTGGTTTTAGAATTCTTTCTTTGTATTTGACTTTCAACAGTTTAATTAAAATGTGCCTTAGAGAGGACCATTTTGAGTCAAATCTATTTGAGAATTTTTAAGCTTCTTGTATTTGAATGTCTATATCTCTCTCACAATTTGGGAAGTTTTCAGTTATTATTTTATTAAATTTCTTTTCTTTGACTTTCCCCCTCTTTTCTCCTTCTGGAACTCTCAATATGTAAGTATTTGTTCACTTACTGGTGTCACATATATCACATGAGCTTTAAAAAAAGTTCCTTTACTTTTTTTTTTGTCTGACTAAATTATTTCAAAAGACCTGTCTTCTAGTTCAGATCTTTCCTCTGCTTGATCTAATCAGTTGTTAAATATTTTATTGTATTTATTATTCATTGAATTATTCAGTTCTAAGATTTCTGGTTTTTTTTTTTTTTTTTTTTGAGACGGAGTCTGGCTCTGTCGCCCAGGCTGGAGTGCAGTGGCCGGATCTCAGCTCACTGCAAGCTCCGCCTCCCGGGTTTACACCATTCTCCTGCCTCAGCCTCCCGAGTAGCTGGGACTACAGGTGCCCGCCACCTCACCCGGCTAGTTTTTTGTATTTTTTAGTAGAGACGGGGTTTCACCGGGTTAGCCAGGCTGGTCTCGATCTCCTAACCTCGTGATCCGCCCATCTCAGCCTCCCAAAGTGCTAGAATTATAGGCTTGAGCCACCGTGCCCAGCCAGATTTCTTTTTTTATAAATTATATCTATCTCTACTTAATTTCTCATTCAGCTCATGAGTTGTTCTTTTTTTATTTCTTCACATTTTCTATCTCTGTTATCTTGTATGTTGCTGAGTTTCCTTAAAAATCATCATTTTTAGTTTTTTCAGGCATTTTATATATTTTTTTCTTTAGGAGCTGTTACAAGAGAATTATTGCTTTCTTTTGGAGTTATCATGTTTCCTTTTTTTTTTCCATGTTTCTTGTGTCCCCACATTAGTATCTTCATATCTGGTATATATCTGCATATCTGGTATATTTCATATCTCTATAAAATTCTTTCAATTTTATAGAGTAATTTTTATAGGGAAAGAATTTTTCCTGTAGATGTATTGATAGTGTTGGTTGGGTAGCATGCTTTAACTGTGGTTCTTGGTGGGCAGAGTAGTGTAGTTTCTATATGCTTTCTTTGGATGTAAGGAAAGCAGCACTGTCTCCAAATTCCTCAGTGGCTTAGACTGTGGTTGTTTGTAAAGGTTGTGGGGAGGTTTTACTCGGGGTGGGGCAGGTCCTCAGACCCCTGAGGAGCACACATGGCCATGTAGTAATCCCACCACTGGAGGAGACAAGTTTTCTGGCAGTAGCAGCAGCGGGTTCCACGTAAGCCAATTCTCAAGCTCCTAAATGGTGTACACTGGTACCAGTGGTGATGATGGTGGGCTCTGGGTGGGCTAGTTAATAGGCCCCTATTTTGTGGGGCCCTGGGTGGTATATACAAGTGCCAGCAATGTCAAATATGGGGTTTGTTTAAATATAATATAAAGGAAAACAGAGATAAAAGCAGAGATAAAAAAATAATAAAGACAATTCAATTAACTCAAAAGAAGGGAGATTCTAAGTTAAAAATATCAAAGGAAACATGAAAAATAGAAAAATAAAATTATTGAAATAAATTTATCATTAGTCACAATTAATGTAAATAAGTGAAACTTGCTAGTTATAAGACAGATATTTACACTGAAGTAAAAGCAAAATGGTTTCCAACTATATTCTATTCGCAAGAGGTATACATAAAACCATGAAACAGAAACGTTGAGACTAAAGAGTTCTATTTATTTTATTATTTTATATTGAGACAGGTTCTTGTTCTGTCACCCAGGCTGGAGTGTAGTGGTGTGATCTTGGCTTACTGCAATCTTGACTTCCTGGACTCATGTGAGGACTCCCACCTTAGCCTCCAAGTAGCCTGGACTATAGGAGTGTACCACCATGCTTAGCAAATTTTTTTGTATTGTTTTTGTAAAGATAGGGTTTTGCCATGTTTCACAGGCTGTTCTTGAACTCCCAGGCTCAAGCAATTCACCCCCACTTGGCCTCCCAAAGGGTTGGGATTACAGGTGTGAGCCACTGTGCCTGGCCTAAAGATGTTTTATAAAAGAACAGAAAAAGTAAACAGTTTAAATAGAAAATCCCAAGAAATTTACAAAATAATCCTGGAAATAATAATTGAGTTCAACAAAATCATAGGGTATAAGACAAATATAAAAACTAACAAATATAAAAACTATATACTAACAATGAATATATGGGCACTAATATTTAAACATACAATACCACTTATAGGGATTTCAAAGAATAAAAATACTTAAGTATAAAATGGATAAAACATGTGCACAATGTGTATAAATAAATAAAAAGAATTCTTAAAAAATTGAAAAACATATGTTTATAAATTGGATGTGTTAACATAGTAGAGATGTCAGCAATCCACATATTGGTAGATAGGCTTAATGTGATCTTTGTAAAAATCCCAGCAAGATTTTTTTGTACATATAGACCAGATTATTATAAAATTTATATGAAAAAGCAGGAATAGAAAAACTAAAACAATGTTTAAAAGGAAGAATAAGTGGGAAGACCCTGTCTACCCAGCTTTAAGATGTTTTTATATAACTACAGTAATCAAAACTGTGTGGTGTTGGAATAGAAATAGACACATACATCAATGGAAAAGAATTGAGAACCCAGAAACAGAACCACACACATATGCCAAATGATTTTTGACAAAAATGCAAAAACACTTCAAAGGAGGAGGATAACCTTTTCAACAAATGGTGCTGGAGCAACTGGACATCCGGGGTGGGGAGGGGAACAAAACTTAAATGATCTACTTCTCACACATTATACAAAATGAGGGACTTAAATGTAAAACCATAAATGTTTTACAGAAAAACATAAGAGAACTTTTTTAGTATCTAGAAATAGGCAAAGACTTGACATCAACACAATCCATCAAAAGAAAAATGGATAAGTTAGATTTCATCAAAATTAAAAGCTTTTGTGATGTTAAAGCCACTGTCAAGAAGATGAAAATACAAGCTTCAGAATAAAAGAAAATATTTACAAGCCACATATCTGGTAAAGAACCATTATCCTGACTATAGAAAGAATTCTCAAAACTCAATAATAAACAAATAAAAAGCTCAAACAATCCAATTCGAAAATGGTCAAAAACATAGCAAAATATTTTACTAAAGAGGATAGGATATAGCAAATAGACACATGAAAAGATAGATGTTCAACGTATTAGCCATGAGGGGAATGCAAATCAAAACCACAACAAGACAAGGCTACCTATCTATCAGGATGGCTAAAATAAAAGATAGTGACAATATCAAATGCTGGTAAGAATCCAGAGAAATCAGATCATTCATACATTGTTGGTGGGAATGGAAGATGGCATAGCCACCATGGAAAACAGTTTGTCAGTTTCTTAAAAATTAAATATGTAATTAGCAGATGATTCAGCAATTACAATGTTTAGTGAGCAATTTATATCAGAGACATGAGCAATTTATACCATAGAAATGGAGACATAAGTTTACACAAAAATCTGTACACAAATGCTTATAGCAGTTTTATTTATAGTAGCAAAAAAAAAAAAATGGAAATAGCATAAATATCATTTTATGAGTACATTGTTAAACTGTGATGCATCCATACTGTGGAATACTACTCAGCAATAAAAGGGAACTAACTTGGTTAATACAATGACCTGCATGGATTTCAAAAGAATTATGTCGAGTGAGAAGAGTCAATCTCAAAATGTTACAGATAGCATGATTCCATTTACATACCATTCTTGAAATAAGGAAATTGTAGAAAGAGAGAAGAGAGCAGTGCTTACCATGGGTTTAGGATGGGTGAGGGCAGAGGGAGGTGGACGTGGCTACAGAAGGGTAACCAGTGGGAACCTCGTGTTAATGGGAGTGTTCCATGTCTTGACCACAACACTGTCAATATCCTGGCTGTGATATCGAACTAGAGTTATGCAAGATGTTAACATTGGGTAGAAACAGGTAAACGGTACTCGTCATAATTTTTTTTTTTTTTTGGGGGGGACGGAGTCTCGCTCTGTCACCCAGGCTGGAGTGCAGTGGCGCAGTCTCGGTTCACTGCAAACTCCGCGGTTCACGCCATTTTCCTGCCTCAGTCTCCCGAGTAGCTGGGACTACAGGCGCCCGCCACCACGCCCGGCTAATTTTTTGTATTTTTAGTAGAGATGGGGTTTCACCGTGTTAGCCAGGATGGTCTCGATCTCCTGACCTCGTGATCCGCCCGTCTCGGCCTCCCAAAGTGCTGGTAGTACAGGCGTGAGCCACCGCGCCCGGCCACTCTATACTTTCTTACAACTTCCTGTGAATCTAGAATTATCTTAAAATAAAGAGTTAATTAAATGAGCAAGCAAACAATTCTCATCTGTATTCTATTTATAAGGGGGTCACATACAAATGATACAGAAATGTTTAGGATAAAAAGATTTTGTTAAAAAGACAGTAAAAGTACAATCCAAAGGAAAGCTGGAATAGCAACATCGATATCCAACAAAATAGACTTTGAAACCCCAAAGCTTTAATCAAACCAAAATTTATTAAGGATGATTCAAGCAGTAAAAGTAGCAAGCTTGATCCAATGACATGTGTGGAGGAGGAGAGTAAGGGTTGACATAAAATTTAGAGACGGAAGTACCCATGTTTAGGTGTATGTATATTACGGCATTTTGATCTGCAGATGAGAAAGTAAGAAAAAGCTCAACTACCTGCTTCTTTCTTAACCATCACTTTCTCTGGGAGCTACTGAGCTTATTTGTGGCTGTCCTGATGGTCCATTTTAGAGGCTTCTAAATGCCTGCCTGTCGATCAGAGGTGGTTTGAGAGGTTGTTTTCACCATTCTGCAGTGAAACGAGAAAAATAAGAGATGCAGCATGATTTTCATGATAATAACTTTCTTTGTTTCAAAGAAATGCTTTTGTTCCTGTGTCTTTAAAATGTCCTTTCTCCGATAAAATTATGCTGCTGATGTGACTATGTTTATTATTGTTGTTGTTCTAATTTCTTTAATTGACAAGATTCAGAGTCTGCAATACTTAGAAAAATTGCAAATAGATGTTGACTCTTGTTCTTCCCGAATCACCTCCGTGCAGAGATGGGAGTCTGGTGTTAGGTGACTGGTGCACCTTGCACAAGCTCACATCACTCTTCATGGTCTTTGTAATGATCTTGAGGCTGGTGTTTTTATTCTCCCCATTTAACAGAAGAGTAAACTGAGTCTAGATAATTTTGTTAAGCACTGATGTTTTAGATTTTTATCATTTGACTCCAAGTTCAGATCACTTTTTTTTTTCTCAGAAAAATCACACCCTCCTTCCATTACCCAAGTCAAGTTTGAGTGGGGTTTCTCTATGGATTGATGCTCTCCCAATCTTAGGGTCAGAGGTCCCAGCTGATTCACAAACGTACACCTAGTTTAGAAAAAGTGACAGTATTTGTTTGGGAGAAAAAAGTTTTGAGCTCTCTGCGTTAGGATCCTGCCAATATGCCCTTCCAGATTATATGCTTCTTAAGAGAAGAAGTTTGCTTTAATAAAAATAGATTCTATGCGACATGTTATTCTTCATAATTGGCCCAAAGATCACAAGGAGCACACACTTACAAGATAATCTGAAAATGAACGGACAAATAATATAGTAATCACCAAATTCTTATTACTTGAAGCCTATCCGCACCAGGAGGCCCTTTCTCCCTTGATGATCAGACCTGACCCCTATTAAATTTAATAGGAGTTAAATAGTCACATCAAGGGAAGTATCAGGGAGAGCATTTGCAGCAAACCAACCCCGGAGATTAAGACCTCCACTTTTGGCTTTCGGCTGAAAATGTGACACATTGCCTGATGCTTATCTGCTTTTAATTGTGTGTTGTGTGTGTATGTTTTTCTCCCTTCTTTTTGCAGAGGAGGCAATTTGCAAATCGTTGCTATCTGCCTCCCTACAAGGAAGAGAGAAATTATATGAGAGACTGTGGTGTTTGGCCTGTTTGATATCCTTTGCTGATAAATTGAAGTGCACCTTCATAATTAATATCCAATCTTTTCTGATCGGCTCTGTGACACTAAAGCTTGGAGGCATCTGACTGTAATGAAAAACCATTGTTGTGATCACCTTGCTCTTTTTTCCCTTTTTACCCCTTTCGTCAAAAATATGCACAGAGGTTTTGTTGGACAGCGTCAGAAAGATCTCTCGGTTTTATTAAGCAGCATCTTCAAAGATTCAACAGAGACAGACTTGCTTCTGTGAGCTTTGTAACATGTAAGTGACATTTCCCTGCATTTAAATATGGCTTTGTTAGGCTGTGCTTGCAATCAGAATGCAAAAAAAGCCCCACTGTTAAAACCTGAAACCAAAGAGAAATAGATCCTCCTTTAGTTTCACTTTTGAAATAGGAAGTCGAGGGAAAGTCAAAATCAGAGAAATTAAATTAGATTTAAAATTCCTGTGAACTCTCAGAAGGCAAGATCAGGATAAACATTTCTTTCTGAACCAAACAAAGCAAGACACCATTTAATAAGATTTTATGATGGATAATTGAGACTGCACATTTGTGTAGGACTTCACAACTAAGCTAAGTAATTAGAAAATTAGCTCATCAGCTCCTCAACTTTCTGACTTCGGTGGGACAGGGATTTTAGAAATAAGGCCTTTTTACAGAGAAGAAAACTGAGGCACAGAAACTAGGCATGACATCTCAAGGCAGACGTGGTATCAGAATATAGGTCTTCTGATATCTGCTGCAATTATTTTCCCACCAAAGGAGACTCCCCAACATTTTATGGTGATTTACATGTCAATATGTAGAGAAGAGGATTTTAGCCAAAACAGAGAAGAGATGAAGCCTGTGCCATCTCATTGGCTGGCCATCCCCAGTTGTCTTTCATTCTCTCTTTCCGCAAAACCAGCCACACCACGGACTTTTTGAGGATCATTCCTCTCACCTCATGCTCACTATTCTTGTTCCAGAGTCTTACTACGAATTTTATTCCTGGCTCCAGATTCACATTCACTAGCCCTTGCTATTACCAGCCAAGTCATATTCCCCTGCCCATACACAGAGGCCAGTGCAAATCCTCAAGACCTGGAAGGGGCAGTATCTTGGAGAGCCTTGGCAAGATACATGGCTGGAGACCTCAAGCTACCCTCCTAGACACAGATAATTGTTTTTAAGTTTCTGGTTTGCAGAATTTTTGTGAGGAAACAAAAGTAAAACAAAACTAAATAAAATACTGTATTTTTAAGGACCTTTCATAAGTCAAATTGGCTCTTGCAATTTTTGTGACTTCACAGCATGATGCCATCTATCCACCCATCCAAACCTCCAACCTTCATTGGTCAAATATTAATTGAATCCCTGCTTTATATAAAGATCCTGCCTGCAGTGGAGCTTACATTCCAGTAGGAGACAGAGGCAACAAGTAACAAACAAGTTGAAAGCAACAAGTAACAAACAAGTTGAAAGGTGATGCAGAGAAATGTAAAACAGAGAGAGAAAGTGAGGAGAAGATCTACTGCAGAAAATATGGTCATTGAAGATGTCTCTGAAGAGGTGACATTTTAGCAGTGACCAAAGAAAACAAAGCATGTAAAAAAACTAAAGAAAGGACATTCTATGAAGAAGGAATGACAAGGTACCAGCATTTTAAAGGACATGACAGTGGCCCCTTGGAAGACAGCATGACACCCATTGAAGGAGCGTTGTCTGGGGATCTCTGAGCTCAAGCAAATGCATGCACAAAGGGTCACCCCTAGCTGCCACCGACTAGCGTCAACATTTTGGGCAAGTCCCTTTTCCCTGAAATTGCTTCCCAATGGAAGTTCCGGAAAATGCAAGCATGAGAAATAATGAGATCCATCATGCATTCTTGGTGAAGTATTCTTAGCACAGTTGTAAAGTCTTTCTTCAGAATGAAATTCAAAATTTGATCAACAGTGGGGGAAAAATGATAAAGTTACCCTTAATGTAGTAAGTGGACAATAATTCTCTGAAGAAGACAATTAATGGGGGTGGATAACTCTGCCAGCAACTTCATATCCATATCCAGTTGAAGTGTCATCTTGGAAAGAAGATACTCACTTTTTAAGCCAGAAGACACATGATTTAGGAGAGTATGCCTGTATTTCCCTCTTGCCCTGAAAAATACGTGGAAGGCATAGGCAGAAAGACAGAAATTCAATAATTGTTCCAGAATAAAAGAACTTTGACCCCTTCCTTTGAAAATAAAAACAAAATAAATTCATGAGTTGTTCATTAATACATTATTTTATCTGTTATATCTATTATGTAAAAGATTGCTTTATTTTCTTTCAATGTTTTGGGGTTTCATTTTGAACCTGTCAGTTGAAAGAATGCTTAAAATTTGAAGCACTTGTTAATAGTTGAGTGCATGATGATAAAAGCACTACTGCTTTTAAAGACAAACCACAAATCTTAGGCTTATAAGATAAAAGTTCAGATCATAGCTTTCCATTTACTAGCTGTGTGACCTCAGGCAAGTTACTAGTTCTGTGTCAACTTTGATTGCATAGTCTGTACACTGGGAACATCACAGTCTTCCAACCTACTTCATGGATGAAAAACAAATATGAATGCATTTTCTTTGTAAATAGCAACACATTGACATTATGAAGAAGGAGAAAGAAGAGAGGAGAAAGACAAGAAAAAGAGGAGGAGGAGAAGGAGCAGGGGAGAAAGAACTTAAGTCTTACTCATTTTAATCCCATTTAGAGCAGAGATCTAACTAGAAGGATGTGATGGCAATTGGCAGTATCTCAGACCAAAATTCTCTTTAGTAAGTCCAATACAATTTCCAGAGCTGCACATGTTCTTTGAGTTTATTCCTTCTCCTTTTTTTTTTTTTGTCTTCAGTGTTAAGGGATTAAATATTCCTCAGAAACTAGCATATTATATTGATATTGGCCATCATTTGAGTTTTATGGAGTTTCCACTGTCAATAGAATAAAGAACACATTTCTCTAGAATTTTAGGGCTTTCGTTATTTGTTGTTAATCTGCCTAACATGATTTTGCTCTCTCTAAAACTATTTAAAGATCTGGAATCTACCCCAATTTGCCTAAATGCAGAGGAGATGGTGAGAAGAATTAATGATAGGAGTGGACTCTAAAATTTTCCTAGAGCTAGGGAGGTAGGCAATTGATCCTGGGGTGACACAGAAATGGAAAGCAAGTTGGAAGGCGAATGTTGGAAGTATGAGTAAAGGTGTTCAGAGGCATGGATATTCTACAGAAGATTATTCTTGAGATCCTTTCCACCACTGCAGTAGACAGGTATTGTGTTTCCCTGGGTAAAAAGTACCCTTAAGATTCAGAGTATTGAAATGCTTTTATTAAGCTTAGAACCAGTAGAAGTGGACCTAGAGTCCAGGTCTTCAGATGCTGAAAGATGTACTTTGTTGACTGTATGCAGCTGGTAGTTACATTGTGGAGAGTCTCAGAATCCAGACGAAGGAGTATGGAATCTTGGCTATAGGGTAGAGAGTCCAATGAAGAGTTTTGTGTTGGGAAGTGATTTGATGAATGTGAAAGCTTGGTTCAGAGGCAATAAAATGTTCACGGTAGGTCAGTTTGGAAGTCGCCAGGATCTGATTCACAATAACAGCAATGCGAATAGTCAGAAAGAGGCAGATGTAAGACATATTTGAAGGAAGGTACATGCAAAGAAGTTATCAAAGGCAAAAGGGAAGCCTGGGAGGTGTGAATGGCTTGGAATTACATGTAGAAGATGAAGAGCCAGATCAAATGGGACACAGGAAGGACATAGGTCCCAAATGGGACCCAGACCAAAATGAGACCTGTGTACAAAGGTACATTCTTGTGGGTTGTACATGGTGGATGAAGTTTGCATTGCACATGATTTGATTCCTCCTGGAGGTGACAATAGGTAGTTGCTAACCCTGGAATCAGTATTGTTCTCTGAGATTTAAAATAATCAAATCCACACATAATGGGTAGGTTAGAAACAATTTCTAACTGTGCATTGAAGTGTGGGTACAGCTTAAATCCCAATCCGGGGGCTCAACAATAATGTGTGAGAGTTAGAATCGGAATGAGGATATCATTTAAGAAGTGGATACCTTTGTTATGCTTACCAGGGGAAAACCCTTTGTGAGCAGCCAAGGACACAAAAACGGGATATCCAGCCATCTAGACCTGACAGTGCTCAAAAAGTGTCCAAGTAAAATTAGTCCCTCACACAGAGTCTTTCTGGTGGTGATGCAGGTGTGGAGTTACCCTAGCCAGGTGTCAGAACCACGTCTCCACTTTCTGGGCCCTGATGCTCTGCTCACTAAGCAACTTTAAGCCTGGCTTTCTCAGTGTATCTACCTACAAAGAGTAAATATTTTGTTCCACATTAGTATTTTGAGCATTTTGTCAAACTGAGTCAAACAACATTTTGGAAGCTATACATCTGACTTTATGAGCTTGGCTACTATCAGTCTAGACATGAGACCATTCTGCCAACCTGACTGAGTTCCAGAATGTGCAAAGATGAACAGAAAGTTCTGGTTTGGACCACGGTGTATATATGATTTGCTGTTTCTAGAAATATTCTTCTGTGATTATATGCTTCCCTTTCAGATGATAACGCTCTGTGAACACTTGATTGATTAGGAATAGGTCACCTCTGTGTGAGTTCCTGGATGGACCCATCTAGGTCATGTATACTTACTTTATGTCTTTTACACAGGAGGCACTCAGTAGAGAACAAATGAATGAAAGTTTGTTCACCTTTAGCTTATAAAGGTGCTATTTTGATGCCATCTATTTTTCTTTTTGTGAACTATCTTCTCTAAATCTTTTCTGCCACCAAAATCAGTATTGGTAGAAGCAAGAGTTCTTATAAACATTTCACTGTGCTCAAACCACAAGGCCCTTTATTAATGACACTTCCAAGCTCTGTTATTGTGCTCAAATTGGCAAAGGGGAGTTCTGTGCTCGCAGAATGTAATTCAAGAACCAATAAAAGTTGATTACATACATATGAAACGTATGGACTGGGGGTAGGAGTCTTGGATGGCTTACAAAGCAGGTGTCATGTTTCATCTTCTGCATGGGGTTTTATGGGAGGCCCGCACGAAGCCACAAACATCTACATTGTCCCTTTCACTAAACATCATGTAAACAGAATCATGTTCTCATTCAAAAATACATCTGCAAGATCGTAGTTCAGAAAGAGGTCTAGGTTTTATATCAATTTTAGCTCCAACTGGAGAGTCTTGCAAGAAACTCAGTAATTAATTAGGAGGTGCACTAGGCCATCTTTCACTATGAACAGTTAAAATAATATAGACTGTTAGTTCACCGATTAGAGTTGTGGCAGCTGGAGGTACATGATCTGATATAACGGATGAGTTTTTTTCTATTTTAAAATAAATGCAAAAATAAAGCTATATCCCCCTCCCCAATTACAGTATCTACTGATATGTGTGATTGGGAAGGCTTTGCTGTTTTTCACAGCTAAAGAAATGTCTGGATGCTCACTGGTATTCCCTGAAGCCTTGGTCATAGGATTACCTAAGCCTCGTTTGAACCCGTGTTGAAACACAGCTACCTTAGGGTAGCGATGTGGCAGCTGTTTCCAGCCCCACAGCACAGCTGGTTTTGAGCAGGAAATGAGGGAGACCTTCTCTAGGGAAAACTACAGGGAATTTTTGGTGAACAGAATGCAATTACCCCAGCTGGAAATATGCCAGGTTATGATGGTACACACCCGACTGTTGCAAAGGCATCAGGGCTCTCTCCCACATAGACTGTGTTTTAAACAGAAGACAGAATGAACATATAATTATGATCCACTTAATCACTATAAGGTAATTATGATGATGTTAATAACTATGATATTTTTCAAAGAAGCTTCTTTAACTTTCCAGGATTAAGAGTGAAAAGTGGTGGACTCAACAATTGAAAACAATAGTCTCAATAATAAACAAATGGTCTATCAGTCATAGCAACACCTTGATTTACTGCTTCAACATAAGTGGCTGGTACGGATTCATTCTTGAGTAAGTGCTGGTGACTGCTCCGCTGGTGAAAATTGAGCTTGCTCTTGTCAACATAGAAAGCAAGTCTGGCCTGTAGCACCGCAAACTCTTTCGAGAAATTGCATTTGTTTTAGAGTTTTACGAACTCTGTTTACAGCCATTTCCTCTGTGCTCTCATGGCAATTTGAAAAGTAATTTGAAAAGATGTGTGTTTTTATGATTCCCAATTTGCAGATGAGAAAACCAAGGCTTAAAGAGATGAACTGACTTGCTTACAGTAATATACTGGTGAGGGTTAGAGTGATTACACTGCATTAGTCCTTCCACTTCACCTCTTTCCCAGAGAAAATTTGAATAATGCACATTCATTCTTCCCCTCTAGAAATGCTAATTTATGTTTCTTGACACATTTTTAGTGCTGGATTTTAAAATTATGTAAGAAGTAGTTTTGAAGTTGAAGCCATCAAAAAGTTCAATCATGACTAGTTGACTAGAAAATATATTTAATAATAAAAATTCAGTTCAAAAAAATGGATTACATAATCCATTTTGCTAAACATAGCCTGCAAGAATCTAATGAGAGTCAACTCTGAAATCAATCACTCGAGAAACTAAATTGTTAAAGTTCTTGTGAAGTAGTTTCCTGACAAATGGCATTCTTTGACAGAGCGTCTGGGTAAATATGGTGCACTCATGATTGATCCTCAAGAATCTTGAGTTATTTTTAAAAGAATGTTTCATTTTTATATTTATATTCGGTTGCCATGAATGACACACATGGATTCAAATTTCAGTTCCACCACTGTTTGAATGACCTTGAATGTGGTCCTTCATTCTGGAGTGAGTCGTCAGAAGGTGGAATAAGACTGACATCATAGGCATAGCTGTGGATGATTAAATGATATATATGAAAATGCTCAGGATGACATCTGACACAAAGTATGTGCTCTGAAGCTTTAAAAAATCATTTCCAGAAGTTATTTATAGTTACCTACCTTCAATCAAAATAAAATACTAAAGGAATTTAGAGGACATACTTCTTAATAAATATATTAATTTTCATGATAGTCTCTTGATAATTAATTTGGGGATTTAAATTGAAACGTTGAATGAACTCAACCACATTTAGAATTGCAGATACAAAAATCACAGAAATAGGAACATAGCAGAGAACTGTTTCAGATTATCAGAAGCCCAAGGCCCTTGAGTGCCCTAAAAACTAGTATTTTTCTATTTGGTTGATTGTTGGCTATATTTATTTATTTACCTAATGTTTGTTAAATGCCTATTAAATGACAGGCAATGTCCTAGGTGATGAAAATGTAAAACTTCAAAGGAGAAATAAAGATAAAAAGTGTATTTTTTTTTTTTATCTCAAGAGAGTCACAGAATAGCTGCTCATTAGATGTGGAGACAAGTTATTTTCATATAATAATTGTATTTATTTAGCAGTGATGGGAACTTAAGATCAAATTCACTCGGAGACTCCTTTATGGTTTCTCAATAATCTCTAGTGTTTGGAAGCATCAGGAATCTTTGGTTATGAATCATTTGCTGAAAAAGGGAAAGATGGTACTGGATGGTGGATCTGGTATACTCAGATGTCATAGGTCTTCCTTCTTGCTTCCATCTGGGGCCCCTTTATGTTGGCTAGCAAGATTCTTGTATATAAAAGGGCAATGCTGAGATCGTGCCACTGCACTCCAGCCTGGGCGACAGAGCGAGACTCCGTCTCAAAAAAATAAAAAAATAAAAAAACTAATTAATAAAAGGGCAATGCTGCTTTCTAATATATAAACATTTTGATTCCAGGTCTCATTTTGCATGATGTCTCTGAGAAACAAATGGGACATCTGGCATCAAGTCATCAATACCATGCGAGGCCAGAGTAGCGGATGCAAACAAACTTGTTCCCCTTCTTTTATAAGACCCAACTTTTATTGATTCAAACAGAAACATTCATTAATTTTTTTTTCTTTTTTTTAGATGGAGTCTCACTCTGTCGCCCAGGCTGGAGTGCAATGACGTGATCTCAGCTCACTGCAACCTCCGCCTCCTGGATCCAAGTGATTCTCCTCCCTCAGCCTCCCATGTAGCTGGGACTACAGGAATATGCCACCATTCCCGGCTAATTTTTTTGTATTTTTAGTAGAGGCGAGGTTTCGCCATGTTGGCCAGGCTGGTCTTGAACTCCTGACCTCAGGTGATGTACCTGCCTCGGCTTCCCAAAGTGTTAGGATTACAGGCGCGAGCCACTGCACCTGGCCAATTTTTTAATTTCATTATTATACTTTGCAACATAGACAGTGCTCTGTACTAAGACTAGAGGAAAAAAAAAAATCTTCAGGGCACTGCCAGTTCAGAGCTGTCACCTCCAGCATCTTATCTCTTTCTCATGGTAGCCAATGAAAAGAAATGAGAGGGAACAATAGAAAAGGAAAGGAAAGAGGAACAAGAGAATAACCATTGCAAATCTGAAAGGCTCCCTCACACCTACTAAAACCTTTGTCTACAATTAGATATCACTATTTTTAGCATTCCTAGCCCAGTCTCCCTCCCAATTGAATTGGTCTGCATGTGCCAATGAGTTTCTACAGAAACATGGTTCCGCCGCCTTGCAAGTCCTACCTTGATATGTAGTATCTAAATTTCTTCCTTTTCATTGTCCAACTGTGACCTTTAGGAAAATTCACAATGTTCATTATCCATTTATTTTCAAACCAGTCTTATCTCATTCTTGAAACATTTTTGGGCACTGGAGAAATATAGTCTGGCTAAATTTTCAAAATGATTTTCAAAATGAATTTTCAGTTGATGACCTGTACTGAGAAGAACACAGGGCAAAGAATTAGCAGGGATGTAGGTTGTATCCTAAATGACCCTTGCTGTGTGATCTGAGGAAGTTATCAGACATTTTTAGTTTCCTTGTCCATAGAATGAGTGGATTGAACCCTAGATATCTTTCAGCAATTTATTCAGCAATCACAGACAACATTTTGACCCCGATGTCTCATAAAGTAAGTCATTATTGACCCAATATAATTTTTGTATCATTTCTTCATTTTATGAGAGCAGTTAAGGCTACAGAAATGATTGGCATTCACTCTTCCTTTTCAACTTATCAAATACTGATGTCTGTAAGTATTTTTCTTTTCATTTCCTTAAAGAGAAGAGCTGTCTTTTTTCTTTATGACATTTTTATAGATGGAATTAGTCTCCTCATCACAGTAAACTGAAGCAACATTAAAATAACTAACAGGAAGCCACAAACACATGGATGTGAGTACGCACGCACACATGGACACGCACACACTCCTCCACTGGAAATTTGGCAGTTACGGAGTTAGGGAGATGTGGTGGGGTGTTTGGTGGGGGCATTTTTTCTATCTTTTTCTTCTTGAGTATCTTTGGGGTCAAAATTTGGCAAGTTACTGTGGCATTTCTATTAGGACATGGTGAATTGGGGAAATGAAATATGAATTGAAAATAGGACTTAGGTAACATGATAATTTACATAGCCTCTTTTGTGCCAGTAAGAGATGGTGCTTAGGGGTAACTGGGCTCTTGGAAAAGACATCTAGCTTCTTTATATTTCGCTATCCCTTTTTTCACCATCATCCTCTCTAGAAGCCCCAAGCGTGGAGAGTTTGGAGGCTGCCTTTAACATCAGGTGGCAAGCCACACCCCTGTGCCCTTGCACCCTTGCCGTGAGAGTGCACCATATTTTTCATTTCTTCAACTTGCATTGGCAATCTGTTTCAGCATAATTTACACATTTACACATTTTAGAGAGCAAGGCACAGTCATGCAACTTAATTCCAAAAAACATAAGCACTGAAGGCTGCCTCCGTACATTAGCTTTGCAAAGCATATGAATGCCTTTACAGAAACCCAATCCAAGGCACACGGCTGTTTGGAATAGGTGTCAGGAGGTATCTGCTGCTTGTCATTTTCCAACCAGTGTCCTTTGGAGTGTCCTTACTTGGTAGACTTTTCAATTCTGATTTGGGGTCAGCAACTGGTTTATTAGCAGAGGTACTCTTGTAATTGCACGGAATGGAGCGTAAGTGTCACCTCTCCTTTCTCCAGTCCTGTGGCCGCAACCCTTAGGGTGAGCTTACCCCTCTGGGACTTCATTTTTATTTCCATAGAAAGAAAGAAAAATAGTCCTTTAATAATCTTGTGGTAAGGAATTAGTGAAAGAGCCTTAGCATAGTACGTCCTCAATTGTTACCAGTTTCCTTCTCTTCTTTTCACCAGTGGGACATGGTTCTCTGTTTTTTTTTTTTTTTTTTTTAAAAAAAAGAAAAGGACAAATCATTTGCAGAACAAAGTGTGTCTTGCATCTCTCCGGAGGAAGGCGCCTCTGAAAGGCACTGTTTGTGACCCCCTGTGACAGTTGTCTTAGTATACAAGGTAATTGAGCTTCTGTCCTATTCAATCGGGCTGCTTCCTTAAAAATAGTGATTAAAACAGATTTACTGGAGGGCAGGATGACATTTATATGGACTGGAGGCATTTTCCTGTTCATTTTGTTTGGGGAGTAACCTTTCAGAAAGGGTAGATTTAATTTAGGGAACACTTCATTAAGCGGGAATTGATCACTAGAAGGAATATTCTTACAATAAAAAATGCCATCATCTCCGAAGACTGGCTCAGTTAAAAAAAAATCTGACAGTTAAGGGAATTGAGGATTTGGGGAGGTAGAATGTGCTTCTTTAAGTTGGTGGATTTTTAATTTCTTTCCTTTTCTTTCTTGTTTTTTTTATTTGGTTTTCAATAATCAGTGGTGTTAAAGTGTCTACTCACCATTGCTGGCAACTTCTGATGAAGAAGAATACATGATTACAGTCATATAAATAGAGATACTTTTGGTGCTAATTTATATATTGAGTATATTCAAAGAGTAATTGATCTTTCCTTTACCCTCAAAATCCACCCTCAGTTATTAGGGCTATTTTGAGATCTTTTAGGGTTTGCTGTAGGTTGAGCCTTAGAGGGAAACTCCAATGTCTAGTAGAAAACTTCAAGGAATAGGATTGACTTTATTAACTTGGAAAACACAATAGCCTGGGGGAATACAGATTTAGACAAACACAGCAATTATTGACTGAATCTTTCCTTTTTGAACCTTGTACTGTTAGAGCACAAAGGTGCTTTTCAGTGACCTCTGAGTTCTCTATGGTAAGTTCATTTGCATGAGAAGGTTCTTCGTATGTCTTTTCATTCTGTTGTTGGGTTTTTCTGCACCTTTTAACAGTCTTCTCTCCACCTCTCTTGGTCGTTTAGTTGAGTGTTCTCTAGGGCTAAATCTCAAAAAGACTGTCTTAAACCAGGCTTTCAAACAATTTCAGCTTTCTTCCTTGAGCTCGGCGTGGCTGCCCAAATAACAATGGCACCATCCACCTTCCCCACTGGCATAGTACGAAGCCTGGCAAGATAAGTCATGGATATTCCACTCTTAAAGATGCCCACTGAATCATGTTTAGAATCTAGTGTGAGCTGCCTGCAGCGGTACGCAGTAAATTGATATTGTTGCTGTTTCAGTGAAGTGTTTTCTGGACTAGAAAGACTGCTATAGCAACATGCAAAATGTAATAGGTTTTCGAACAAAATAATCTACTATGTATGATGAAACATTATGGCTTTTTAGCATTTATTGGTCAGAAAACATCCCGTGTACAAGCTTTTACATTTTTTGTGTGAATTAAAAATTTTTTAAAATAAATGTATTGCTCAGTACATCTTTTAACACATTGTTCCAGGCAATAGTTATCATTTTTTTCATTTTTCAAATTTGCAGCGATTTTAAAAGATCTTGGAGCAAGGTAGGTACTGTGAAACAGGCACTTTTATATACTAGTTACAGGGGGTAAATTGATACAATTTGTATGGAAGACAATTTGCCAATATGCCTTTGGGGACATTAAATATGTTGGTATCCTTTGACCCAGTAATTCTATTTCCAGGAATTCATTTCAAGCAAGTAATCCAACATAGGTAGCTCTTTTCCATAAATTGGCTTATTTAAACATTACCCGAAATTATAAAGGAAAAAATATTGGAAATTACAAAATGCCCTTAAACAGATGAATGATTAGCTAACATTTTGTGTATATGTATAAGGTTATGTTAATAAAGAAATTTTAGTGATATAAAGAACATGCTTATTGATAAAGGTAAAGTCAAAATAGAGAAATCAAAATTGTGTGAACAGTGTGAACTCAATTCCATAAAATGTATATGCATAGAATATGAAAAAGAAATCATAGCAAAATATTTATTATTTGTTGTCTCCTGTTCTTAAAGTTATACACAATTTTTCCTTTTCTTCTTGCTTTTTTCTGTGTTATAAATATGTAAAATAATTAAAGACATCGTAAGTAATAAAAATAATTTGACCTAAATTGTGTGTGTGTGTGTGTGTATATGTGTGTGTGTGTGTGTGTGTGTATCAATGAAGACATTTTTTTTTGTTTTTATTTATGTTTTCTTTAGGAAAATAAAATATGTCTAGTAAGAAAGATGAGACAAAGAAAGAGTTGGGGTAAGTTCACATTTTTCAAACCAACTTGTGCTTCTAAAATAAAATTCTGCCTCTCCACACACTGGGTTCCTGGAAGCTGACCAAAATCTGCTCAGTAATATTAACTCCACTTAAAAAAAGGAAGAGAACATATTGAACTGCATTCACTTATGGTCTGGGTGCTTGGAAGAAATCAGTTGGTGAGTACCAAAGTGATGACTGCATGTTTCTATTTGCATTTTGAAAATTGACAGATAATTGAAAGGAATCAGCATATGAAATTTCTCCAAGGAAGCCAGCTGAGAAGCCCGAGGAACCCTGCCTACGGAGGCCTCCTGGTGCCTGAAGTCTGGTGGCAGAATGTTCTAGAACTCTATACCTCTTTGGTTATTGTTGAATAGATTCTCTGCCTGTGTGCTGGGGACTGAGAATAGCTCCATCTGGTTGTCCAGCCAGTGCAATGACAACACCCCATATTCGAAGCTTCCTTTCCATCATTTTTGTCAATTATGATTTCTGCAAAATCGCTGATACCCTACATGAGAAATAATCAGAAACAGTAATCCATCTTGGTGCCATTTAAATATCCACAGAGATACTTTGTCAGAGAACAGTCTTGGCAGACATTCTTTTAAAATATATTTATTAGTTTTTTAAGTGGAAATAGCAGCAATGCCTTCACCTTATGCAAGTACTCAATAAACATATTTTTAAATAATCATGAAAATTGAACAATATTTTAAAGGTTTCAGACATGCACAAAATATACATGCTGATAGAATTTTTTAAAGTGAAATCCATATAGAAGTGTAAAGAAATGGTGAATACTCCCTAATTAAAAAAAAAATACAATAAAGATATTTGTGGAGGGAGGGAGGAAGGTAGTTAGGAAGAGGGGAAAATTGGGTTAGGGAGCAGAAAGAGAGAGAGAATTACAAGAAATGCTAGTAACAAAAGCATGTACTTTTGGTTGTAGCTGTGTAAGTTTGGAAATAAAATACCAATGTGGAAACATAAACCCGAATTTACCACTTCACTATCCCCCTGGGGTAGGGGTATAGGCACTGAGAAGCAAACAGGATTCATCTGAGAACATCGGTTGCATGTCTCTATGCTTCAGTGTTCAAGTCTCCCACAAAATGTATTTATTTAGCAAATGTCACCCAAAACAGCTTGGTAGCAGATGAGGTTTATTTAATGGCAGTAAAACAGGTGAAACATTCCCTACATTTTTCGTCTCTGTTTATGTTTCTATCAGAAAAAAAAAAAAAAAAAAGTGAGCTAGTTACAGCTCTTTACACACTCACACAGAACCATGGCATATATTTGAGAAATAACACAAATTTTGCTTAGTAACTGGCTTGGAAAATAGAAATCCCTGTATTTTCTCAAAGCAATTTATGATTTTTCTGCCCAGAGGACAGGATCATCAAATCCAGACTCAACTTCACTTTATTTTTATTTTATTTTATTTTAAATGCTTTCCCTTCAAGATTTGCAGTCTCAATTTGGCATCCGTTTTAAGTTCTTTTAAGTCTTATGTTCTCTTCCTATTTTAGCTTTACTATGCTTTGGAGTGTCCTCTCAGTAAGGAAAAAAAATCCACCCGATCTCTTCCCCAGCCCTTTCATCTGTAACCTTTCTACAAGTAAATGCTAATTGAAAAAGAAAGAACACCACTAATCTTGGAATTTAAATGCATTTAACAAAACCAATCTCACTCTAAATTGTTGTTTCGCCATTCCCTTTTCCCTAACAGATGTCGAGAAACTGCAATTCCTATTAAGAACACTTGACTGTTTACTCAGCACGAGAACTTCAGCCCCAGCCTGCATCAATCTAAATGCGTTTCGAGACGTCAGGCCCCCGAAAAGTGCAGACGGTTAGTCGGTTATTTTTAAATGTAATCTTCACATAAAAGAATCACTGCACTTTCCCTTTCACTTCGTCATCCCTTCTCTTTTTTAACGACGGCATCAAGCTAAGGCGTAGAAGGGAATTTTATGACCGTTCCATTTAAGTTGCTTTCGGCATGAGCTAGTGGATTTGTCATGCGGTGAATTAAATTATTAGTTAAGTTTGTAAATTGATTGGGAAAATAATGTGCCGTCCGATATTCTACAGCCTACATGCTTAACACGAGGGATGGAGTTGTGGTCTCTTGATGGTGTGTGCATGCGTGTGGTGCCGCGGATAGAGAGGTTGAGGCAAAAGGAGTGTTGTGATGGGGTCTCGGGCTTGGCAAGGGCTGGTGGGTGGGGAACGAGAGGAACCTCGTGTCCACATCTGAATCTTGAAAACCCTTGCATTCACTTGGCCTGATCCTCAGAGCATCGTATCATATTTGTCATTTGTTTAAAAGCACTTGTTCAGCAGTTGGCATGTAACATACATATACTGCACACGCAAGCTGCGTGATTTTGCTGTGCTGTGTTTGCACCCGGTTTCTGGGGCCCTTGTCATCTTGCCAACACCAAGCTGCACAATTTGGAAAGATGTATTTTCAGAATTCTCGGCATTTTCACATGTTTTCCCTTTTCAGTTCACTGTCCCTCTTACTCAACTTATTAAGAATGGAAAAAAAAAAATGCAGATGAGGAAATAGCATCAACTTAAAACTGGAAAAAGCATTCCCTATTTGGAATGAAAGGGAAACATGTGCATGTGTGGGGCCCCTGATGATATGCCAGGCATATCGAGTATACCGAGTACACCGTAGGATCACCTGGAGCCTGCACAGCATCTGGATATCATGACTCTTGCTTGCTCCATTTTATAGATGAGAAAACTGAGGATCTACAAGGTTGATCTGACTTCTGAGCTAATCTGTTAAAGATGCCAGGCCAGCACTGAAGCTTATGCTTCATTAGCCAAACCACACAGACTTTCCTTTCTCATTCCTTTTTAAAAATCTTTGTAAAGAGATATTTGAACTAGCTGGGAGCAGTGGCTCATGCCTGTAATCCCAGCACTTTGGGAGGCCAAGGTAGGTGGATCTTTTGAGATCAGGAGTTCGAGACCAGCCTGGCAAACATGGTGAAATTCCATCTCTGCTAAAAATATAAAAATTTGCCAGGTGTGGTGGCACGTGCCTGTAATCCCAGCTACTCGGGAGGCTGATGCAGGAGATTCGCTTGAGCCTGGGAAGCTGAGGTTGTGGTGAGCCGAGATCACACCACTGCAGCCCAGTCTGGGTGAGAGAGTGAGAGAGTGAGGCCATGTCTCAGACAAAGAAAAAAAAAAGATACTTGAACACATACATTTAGTCTTTGACCACGTGGTAAACTTCTGAAGGATGGATGCTTGTTCTGATTTAACTGTGTCTAGTCCCCAGCACTTATTCCCTCCTGCTAGCCATATATTTGTGGTCAAATGGTAAATTACAGAATTACTAAGTGCATTCATTGCTAGACTTGCAGTCACACCAGCCTCCTCTGTGTGATTTTCAAGCAGACATTAATTTTACTGGCCTGTAATATACAAAAGAAATATCGAGGTTGGGGGTGGTGCATTTGGGACCTAGCCTCCAAGTCTTTTGGTGTGTCTGGTTCAGATTAAGAATCATCTTGTCTCATGTTTTCTCATTGATTTTCATGCCTTTGAGTTTGGCTATGTGTCTGAGCTGGGTCAGAACAGGCCTGAATTTGGAGGCTGGAAGTCCAGGCCGACTGGGGGTTCTGGGCTCTAGAATCCAGGGGCCTCGGTCTGCACTTCACTCTCAAGTAGCTTCAGAAGGATTATCTTGTCTGAGAGTCTGTGTCCTCCTCATGATGGCAAAAAGTAACAGTCCCTCTATCCACCTCCATCTCTCAAGGATACTGCAAAGTGCAGTAGCTTGTCTGGTAAATGTACAGTAAGTTCCAGTTACATTTAGTAGAAGTGATAAATTTTGGAATTTATGCAAGGTGCAGTGCCTCAAACTAGCACCACGGGCTTTTCCCTTTTGCTCCTGCCTCTGTCTTATTTTCTGCCTGTGCCCCTGCTGGGTTCCCTGCCTCCCTTCTCTTTCTTCCTGCTTGCTGCTCAGTCCTCAGTTCCTATTTTCCACCCCCTGCATCTTCCGTCTTCCTTTCTTAACTCTCTTTCCACTTTCCCCAGGCCTCCATTCCCCATCCCTTATTTGCAAATCCTGCTCTCAGGCTTTGCTTGCTCTTGGTAAGGTGGAGCAATAGGCATGGCACTTCTGAGAGGCACAAGAGGAAGCACTTTCTGTTGTCTTGAGGGAGGACAGGATCCCAGGAATCACAGCTCACCCCAGGGGTGTTTTGATGAGGTGGAACTGGCTTGGAGCAGAATCCAGAGCAGAAGGCTAGTTAAGTTTTATGTACTTGAGATGCTTAGACACTTAGAATCCTTCTGCCCTGGCTGAAAGGCTTGGCCCTACATCTCTCTGGAGAGTCAGAAGGAGGAATCCAAGCTTTGGTGGTCTCTCTGGCACAGCATTTGCATATGCTAAGTGTATCAGGCTAGTTTTCTGCTTGTAATCTTCCAGTTTCCGGAGACTAGATCACAAGAGGAGGAGGTGAATGTGGCAAGGGAGAGGAAGGGAGACATTAAGATTTAAAATCTTAAAATAGTTTAGGCCAATTCCTTCCTTTTATGTAGGAAGAAATCAATCTCAGAGAGTTCAAGAGACTTTTGCAGACTCACAGAGCAAAAAAAGAGGAGAAAAATCCAAACCTATGTTTCTTGATGTTTGTTTGTTTGTTTTCTCTATTCTATACTGATAGAAATGGAAAGGGAAAGAGGAAGAAATTAAATCAGGAGATGAGACGGAAGAAGAGAAATCAGAGGATCTAGTCCAATTGTTCTTTCCAAACAATCCATTGGCTAAACCCCACATGCTGGATTTAGAATCAAAGGACCAAGTAATGAGCCATGTGAAATTGAACAAGTCATTTGAATTCTCATACTTCCGGTTCCCTTATCCACTCAGCAACCCATTAGAGCATTCCTTTGATTCTTCCTTTAAAAGATCCAGATTGAAATTTGATATCGGTTGGATTTGTGCCCCCACCAAATCTCATGTTGAATTGTAATCCCCAGTGTTGGAGGAGGGGCCTGGTGGGAGGTACTTGGATCATGGGGGTGGACTTCCCCCTTGCTGTTGCTGTGACAGTGAATAAGTTCTCAGGAGATCATGTTGTTTAAAACTGTGTAGCCCCTTCCCCCCTCTCTCTCTTTCTCCTGCTTCAGCCATGTAAAATGTGCCTGCTTCTCCTTCACCTCCCACCATGATTGTAAGTTTCCTGAGGCTTCCCCAGCCACGCTTCCTGTACAGCCTGGGGAACCATGAGCCAATTAAACCTCTTTCTTTATAAATTACCCAGTCTCAGGTATTTCTTTATAGCAGTATGAGAATAGCCTAACACAAAATTCAATTAGCACTGAATTTACCTACCTTATCCCCTACAATGTATAAGCCAGGAATAATTCAATACTTCCAGTCAGCTTTTGAGTAATCTTCACTATCTCATTTTACAGAGAGTGAGACTGAACTTGAAGCTTCCTACGTGTATACCTTTTTTTTTTTCATTTAGGAGAAGCAAATTAAGTGTAGTGGAAAGAACACAAACTTTAGAATCGGGTGCATTTTTGTTTATTTTTTTTAAACCACTTTCTATGTTTCTCAGCATTATGTAATGACTCTAAACTTCAACTTTCTCAACTGTCAAAGGAAATAAGGAAGTTGACCCTGAAGAAATAATGGGGGCTAAGTGGGAACATGTACATGGAGGCCCTCGCTAGAGGAGTTGGCTCTCCAGGAGGTGAAAGTGAGAGAAACACACACATCACCTGCTGTACTTCAGTTTGGAGCTTGGTTCTTAAGGTGGGTGAACAGAGTAGATAAAGAAAGATTAAAACATCTTCCTACATATGTAATTGCATTCTGTTCATTCAGAGAATTAAACTGAGCCCCCACTAGGATTGAGTCATGCTTCGTGGTTTTGAAACTGTCAGAATGCTTGAGAAAACAACAACAAACAACTATTACTGGTGGGTGAAGAAACAAGAAAGTTCTTAATGAGGCAAAAACAATGGCTGCTAGAGCAAGCTCTGGTCCCACAGAGCACTAATGGTTCCCACGCATTCCCGGGATCCTCCTGTGCAGTGGGCCCCCTGGGCCTCACATGTAAAAGCAAAAAGGAAATAAATAGAACCATGAAATGCATAGTGTATCTATGTAAGCATCTTATCCCTAGCCTCAGAAAAAAAATGAGAAGAATGAATAGGAGGTTGGTTAACTGTAGTTTAACTTGAAGTCTATGTTCTTAGATAAGGATCCAGGTGGTCCCTGTGTAGAAGATAATAAAGAAATGCATGGTCTACCGTTGTATAGGCTTTTGGGAGGATTTGAGAAGGGTGAGAATTACAGGCTCTGCTGCAACCTTGCCAGGCATCTACAAGGTTGCCTGAGAACCCTTGTGCAAAAACTCAACCAGACTTTCCAAAGCCCCTACAGACACTTCATTGGCATTCAGCTTTGTTTAAAACAAAATAATAAAAAAAATAGTTCAAATTTGCTATTACAGCCTTATTGTCTCCCTTCCCTCACACAAAGCAGCCCTGAGCCCAGCCCCATTGTTGTGAGAGCCTGCCCACCTCTCACTTTGTGCTTCTTTGTCCTGTGTATTCACCTGGCTTGCCTTTCCCATTTCCATATCTGACCCATCCTTCACATTGCGAATGTGTCTTTCACTGGGAGCCCCTCGACTCCTTTAGCCCTAGGCTGCCTCCCTGCTGTCTGGGATCTGCAGGACCTCCTCTGCTGCACTGACTTCTTCTTCTTCTAAATTGCAGTTCTTTCTTCCCCGAGCCAGTCTCCCCTGAACCAACCCTGGGTTGGTTCTGATGACACTAGCACACTTCCGCAAGTCTCAGTTCTGCGTGTGCCAAGCAGAGTGTCGGGTACATTCATGAGTGTTCACGCACATGTGAGTGGACATACAGGAGCCGCTGCTCTGGAGTGTCTACCAGAGGGGCATTCACTGCAGCTCTGTGCCTTTGAGGCTGGGCTCTGTGCTGGGCTTTCTGCTCTGTGCTTTTGAAACCACGTGGCTTAGGTTGGAATTCTGGCTTGGCCACTTTCTGGATGTGACCTTGAGTGAATTCCTTAAATTCTTGGTACCTCACCTGTTTCCTTGTCTGTCAGGTGGAGAGATTCCTCACCAAAGGAAGGGATTAATGCTGCATATCTCCCTGGGTGTTGTGAGGATTAAAGGAGTTGATACGTATAAAACACAGAACCAGACTTGGGCATTGTTAGTGTTCCATACAGGCCAGCACTTTGGATGTAGAGGACATGGGCAGGGAGGCTTGGAGAGATTTGTCAGTCCAATCACTGCCCATGCAGATCCAGGAACTCACATACAGAGAGGCCCAGAGCCTGTGTCAATCCAGTTGGGTGACAGGCTCAGACAAGTCTCTGACTCTGTGGACAGTGGACATTATCATGAGTGCCTGTGTGTGTGTGTGTGTGAGAGAGAGAGAGAGAGAGAGAGAAAGAGAGAGAGAGAGACATACAGAGAAGTGGGAGGATGGAGGGTTAGGGAGAGAAGACAACGCCAGCCTGTTTCCAAATCTGAGCAGATTTCTAATTAGGATAACATTCAGCCATTCTTACAAGAAAATATAAGAAAGGGGGAACTCATCTCTGGGCCTGCTTAGAAGTACGCGGTGGCAGAAGGTAATCAAGCTTCCTTGAACCTCTGTAACTGCTTGGCTCAGAATCTGGCACGAGCTATCTTTGTTTCCCTATCTTTTCCTGAAGCCTTTAGCAATCGCTAACAATCCTATTTACCCTGTGTACCAGACAAACACTGTTACCGTCGCCATCTCACTATTTTTATCTAATATTGAAATTTCTCTTCCTAAGAGCAGCCCTGAATATATTACGATATCTGCTGAATAAATGATGTGCGTAATATACTGTGCAGAGATGGTATTTATGAAGCCCAGGTCTAGCTAAAGAGAAGGAATCATTCAGTTCTCATTTGAAAGGAAATTCAATTGGATAAATTTTCAAGAAAGCAAAGTCATGTATTTTTTTTTAAACATCTATACAAACTTTTGGATTCAAGGCCAATTTTTTCCTATCCCTCCATGAGAGAGATTGCCCTGCCATTTGTAAAATCGAGGTTGTCTCCCTGTTCCTATGTGAGGCATGTCCCATTAGTACCATCATCATATTAGTAGAATAAATATAATGATATATCAAACACATTTAACAGTGTCTGAGACATCCCAAATCACTCTCTCTAAATGTCTCTGAGTTAAAGGGGCTTTAAAGGCCTCCCATTTTGCAGGGGAGGAGGCTGTACAACAATAGGCAGTGCTAGGAAGTGGATAGCTGATTTCTCAATGACCCTTCCAGCTCTACGAAGTGTTTTAATATTCATCACACAATTTTCTTTCTTTTTTTTTGGGGGCGTTCGCTCTGTCACCCAGGCTGGAGTGCGGTGGCGGGATCTCCAGCTCACACGAGCTCTGCCTCCGGGTTTTATGCCATTCTCCTGCCTCAGCCTCCCGAGTAGCTGGGACTGGGTGCCATACCTCGCCCGATACAGTTTTTGTATTTTTAGTGAGGGGTTTCACGTGTTAGCCAGGATGGTCTCAATCTCCTGACCTCGTGATCCCAGCCCGTCCGGCCTCCCAAAGTGCTGGGATTACAGGCTTGAGCCACCGCGCCCAGCCTTTTCTTTCACCTCTTACACTTGGTGTAGAGTCATCAGTGATGGCAGAAGTTATGATATTAATAAAACTATTCTTTGCTTATTACAACAGTTTATAAAGTACCGCTCTCCAGTGATACATTGGGGGACTGAGGCCAGAGGGAAAAAAGTGGGTAATTTATGCAAGTTCTCATGAGGAATGAATGAGGAACCCTGGTTCAGCTCAGGACTTATGCTCCTGACGGCAGGTCCACCGTCTGTCTTTGTGAGTGTGCTGCTGTTGCTGCTGCTGTATTTGTCTTTCCCTTGGGGCTTTGACCCTCGTGATTCTGACTTGGGAAGCCAAAATCTGGTCAGCTTTGTTTACAAAAAATTGAAAGGCAGAAAGTCAAGCGCATGGTTAAAGAAGTGCTAATCCGGCCAGGTGCAGTGGCTCATGCCTGCAATCCCTGCACTTTGTGAGACTGAGGTGGGTGGATCACTTGAGTTCTGGCCAACATGGTGAAACCCCATCTGTACTAAAAATACAAAAATTCGCCGGGCGTGGTGGCATGGTCTTGTAATCTTCCCAGCTACTTGGGCGGCTGGGGTGGGAGAAACGCTTGAACCTGGGAGGTGGAGGTTGCAGTGAGCCTAGATCACGCCACTGCACTACAGCCTGGATGACAGACTGAGACTTTGTCTCAAAAAAAAAAAAAGAAAAAAAGAAAAAAAAAAAAGAAAAGGAAAGAAAAAAGGTAAAGAAAAGAAAAGAAAAAAGAAAAGAAAAGAAGCGCTAATCCTCCTTTCTGAGTTTCCTCATCCTGCGATTTTACCTGTACATTCATTCGATCTGCCCTTAAAGACAAGAAAGAAAAAGAAGGCTTGAAACAACAACACTGCAAAACTTTCACAAATTTTCTAAATAAATGTCTTTCTTTTTCAGATGGGGAAAATGATTTTGCAGGTGAAACTCAGAAAGATGAAGCAGCTTTCCAGAACCACAAAGTGAACCAAGGGCAACATGAAGACGAAGACTCAGGTCTCTTTATTCTTCTCAAAGTAATCTTTCCATTGTGTCAGAAGGCTGTTGCTTGGCGATCTTCAGACCATTAGGACAAAGTAACTCACCAATCAGGGGTTTACTGCCTTATCTGCCAGATCTGTTAGCCTTCCCAGACCTCAATCCTACCCCTTATAAGATGGATCACAGGTTAGCAAAGTGGCTTCAAGAGTCTTTCTTTTTTTAGCATCTCAGGGCCCGATAACAAAAACATGCTCAGAGTTGCATTCCCCAAAGCAAGAGCCCTCTGGGCAGGCACAGGGGCTGGGTGCAAAGGAAGGTGAAAGAAGTTTGGAAAAATTCTGCTTTCAATAGTTTCTTTGCAGCAGATTTGGAAGGATCATGTGCACTATGTGAATACCCTAGAGGGAAAAGGTATGAAGTATTTCCCAACTTACTTGTATAGAGACTTTTTTTTTTTTTTTTTTTTTTGCAAAGAATATCTTGCAGTACTAATGATCTGTGGATAATACTTCAAGTAAGGATGCTTTAGATCACCGGTCAACAAATTATGGTCCACAGATCAAATATGTCTTGCAAATAAAGTTTTATTACTACACAGACACACTTGGAATGCAGAGACTAAGTGGCCCACAGAGTCAATACCATTTACTATCTGGTTCTTTTTTTTTTTTTTTTTGAGGTGAGTCTGTCCTGCCGCCCAGGCTGGAGTGCAGTGGCGGATCTCAGCTCACTGCAAGCTCCGCCTCCCGGGTTCGCATGACCTGCCTCAGCCTCCAGTAGCTGGGACTACGAAGCCCGCCACCTCGCCCAGCTAGTTTCTCAGCATTTTGCAGTAGAGCCGGGGTTTCCGCACGTGTCGGCCAGGAATGGTCTCGATCTGCAGCCTCGTGATCCGCCCGTCTCGGCCTCCCAAAGTGCTGGGATTACAGGCTTGAGCCACCGCGCCCGGCCACTATCTGGTTCTTTACAAAATAAGTGGGTATCCCCTTTAGAGAATAGGACAATGGGCTCCTTTTACTTTTTATTATAACTTAGAGCCTCAGCATTAGTTACCATAAATGTTGGAGACAGAACATTTTCCCTCCTTCCTAACAGTAGATTGGAGTCTATTCACTGAGATGGTTGTTATGGACACATGTTTAGAGTTTTCACTTACAGTCCATCCAAGCATCCATTTACAGATGATATGGTTTGGCTATGTCCCCACCCAAATCTCATCCTGAATTGTAGCTCCCAGAATTCCCACGTTTTGTGGGAGGGACCCAGTGAGAGGTAATTGAATCATGGGAACAGGTCTTTCCCATGCTGTTCTTGTGATAGTGAATTAGTCTCATAAGATCTGATGGTTTCATAAAGGAGAGTTCCCCTACACACTCTCTTTCTCTTCAGCTGCTGCCATCCATGTAAGATGTGACTTGCTTCTCCTTGCTTTCCACCATGATTGTGAGGTCTCCCCAGCCATGTGGAAGTGTGAGTCCATTAAACCTCTTTTATTCATAAACTAGTCTCAGGTATGTCTTTATTAGCAGTGTGAGAGCAGACTAATACAACAGGTAAGTTAACTAAGACTCGCTTGCCAATGTGACAACCTTGAGATCATATAGATGGCCCAATTCCAGGGCTAGGGTGGTTACATCCACTGCATAATGGCCTTGTCCACTTGGTGCAGAGTGGGAGAAACTGGGATGGAAAGGCCACTTCTCTATTGCAAACCGCATCCGGATTGGAGGCCCATTCTAAATTTCCCAGTGAAGAGGAATTGCAATTGAGCTTCTGCCTGTGTCATTCCAGGGCATGCTAACATTTGTTATAGGTTTACATTTAACCTTAAATTTGTAGTTTTTTTTTTTTTCTTTTGTTGCAGATTGGTTTTCAGTGAACTGAATACTAAAAAGATATTATAGACAGAAACAACCCGTCTGGCTGATTGTTTCTTCCCAAAATGGATGTGATGATGAGCAAACGCTTTCATTTACATAAACAATCAGTTGAAAGGCCCTCACCGAATGTGAGCATTCATATTTGATGACATCCTGATTATAACCATAAATAACAATATTTTCATTGTTGGGTAATAAACATCATTACCCAGTGTGTTTTAGGTGAGTGGGCACTTAACGGGGTAAGAAGGAGATGATCAGGAAGATTAAGGTGAGAGCTCAGTAAGATGAGAAGTGATAACCTTGCAAATTTAAGGTGTGCAATAAACATCTTTGCCAAGGGCCTGTTTGTCAATACAATTAGGTTTTTTGACTCATACCAGATAACTTGTGCAAATAAAATGTATCACAGCAGAAAAATCTTTTAATCACCCTACAAGCCTGTGTCAAGGGACAAAATGTGCCAGGTTCTGCCCTTGGTGAGCTCATGGTCTGGCGAGATGACCAGAGCACTCATAGACAAGCCATGACAGTGCTGTGTGAAAAAAGTGTCAGAACAAAGAAAACAAGTTTTGTGGGTCTTTTTCTGTGCAGACATTCTACGATTCTGTGATTCTGATTTCATTGTTTTGTTCTTTTGCTTTGTTTTGTCTTTGATTGCTTATTTGTAAATTTCCATTTCTGTAGTTTTAAAATCCTGTATTCATGTAGGATATACCTCCATAAAGCTCATTAACCTTCAGCACACAGGTTGATGAATTTTTGTATATAAGCACACTTATGTGACCACCACCTAGCATATTCAGTACCCCAAATGTGGACACTTTATTTTTAAAGTGAATTGTTTTAAACCCCAAAGCAGTGTACCTTATAAATAAACAAAGGAAAATAAAATTACAGAAACCAAAGGAAAATAAATTCTAAAAAGATTATGAGCCAGGTGTGGTGGCACACACCTATAGTCCCAGCTACTCAGGAGGCTGACACAGGAGGATCCTTGATCCCAGGAGTTTGAGGCTGCAAGGAGCTATGATCACTCTGTTGCATTCCAGCCTGGGTGACAGGGTGACACCCTGTGTCAAAATAAAATAAAATAATAAGATGATGAAAGAGGCAGTGGTCATGAGCATAGGTGTTAGCACAGGGACAAATTCAAAACCTGGAGCTGGCATCCACAACCTGTGAGTCCCCAGGAAATGCATCTCATCTCTTTGAGACTCACTTTCCTCAACTGCAAATCACCAACGACAATATCAAATTGGGAGGGTAACAACCGTGAGGTTGATAGGGAGGATTGTGCAGGTGACTGTAGTAGCCCAGGTAGAAGCCTTCCAGGATGTGGCCCATAATGAGAGGTCAGGAAATATTTGCTAGTCCTATGATGAGAAGACAGCAACAATGCAGAGATTCCACTTTGCAGCAGGTCAATAGTTTGTATGGCCTCAAGTTATGGATTTACTTGTTCAAAGGAAATGCCATTCATAAGGGAAGAAGAACATGTCATTGATGGGTGGTCATTCATTGTGGAGTCCAGGGTAACTGTTTTCCAAATTAAAAAGAAAAGTGATTACATTGAGACTAAGAAATCTGGGGTTCATCTGTCTTTACATTTTTGTACCATGATTTTCTCAGTGCTCCTTGTCACCCAGGTCTTTGTTATTTTCTGGAAACAGTGGACCTTGACCTCAACCGTTTGACAAGAGAACGTGAGATTTCAATTAGTTTTTATGCAAGGATAAGTGCTTCTGGATTTTCTCTTTGTCACTTTGGATCCCATAATGAATACTCCCCATGTGATGGTTAATCTTATGTGTCAACTTGGATGGGTCAAGGTGCCCAGATATTTGGTCAAACATTCTGATATTTCTGTGAGGGTGTTTTTGGAGGAGATGAACATTTAAATTGGTGGACTTTGATTAAGCAGACTGCCTTCTCCAGTGTAGGTTGACCTCATACAATCAGTTGAAGGCCTGAAGAGAACAAACAATGACCTATTCTGAGTAAGAAGAAATTCTATGTAATACTCGAAATCAGCCTGTAGTATGGAACTATGCATCTGCTCATCTCTGAGTCCCCAGCCTAACAGCCCACCCTGCACATTTTGGACTGATCAAACCTTCACAATCACACCAGCCAATTCCTTCAAACAAATCTCTATATGTGCACACACAACCTACTTGTTCAGTTTCTCTGGAGAACTCTGGCCCATATATCCCACAGAAAGAAGGAGAGTCCAATTTCAGTGGGGTTCGTGATGCCAGGTACTCAGCAATCTCTTTAAGAGAAAATAACAGTCTCTAAAGTCCTGGAAGCCTGCACTGGAACTCTGGCATGTGCACTTCCTAATGCTTTGACAATGGTATAGTTTGGCTCTGTGTCCCCACCCAAATCTCATTTCAAATTGTAATCCCCACATGTCAAGGGAGGGTGAGGGTGATTGGATCAGGGGGGTGGTTTTCCCCAAGCTGTTGTTGTGATAGTGAGTGAATTCTCATGAGATCTGATGGTTTTCTAAGTGTTGGCAGTTTCTCCTTCACTATCTCTTTTTCCTGCTGCCTTGTGAAGAAGAAGGTACTTGCTTCTCCTTCACTTCTGCCATGATTGTAAGTTTTCTGAGGCCTCCCTGGCCATGTGAAACTGTGAGTCAATTAAACCTCCTTTCTTTATAAAATACCCAATCTCGGGTATTTCTTTATAGCAGTGTGAAAATTGACTAATACAGACAGCATGAGTGTCTAAGCCTCTCTGAGCCTTGCTTTTCTCATTGTTATGGGGACGTAGTGGAATCTGTGCTCCAGGCTACTTGGGAGAGTTAAATGATGTGTTATATTACCTCCTGGTCCATGGGAAACACTTCCCAAATGTTGACTTCTCCTTCTTCATTCTGAAAGCAGACCATTGGGAGAAAAGCTCTGTTTTTTTTTTTTTTTTTTCTCTTTTGCAAACTCCAGTACATTCTCTCTGACAAATCAGGACCACAAAGAGAGAGTTGATGGGAGAGATGAATGAAGCCCCAGTTCTTGCCTCTTCTTTTAATTCAAGTTTTATCTCTATGGATAAGCATCATCAGACATTGGTCAAACATTTTATGGTTTAGAAAGGAATTATAGTTTGGAGAAAGAAAATTACATAACAGGAAGGAAGTAGTTACAAAATAAGTTCTCTGGTTCTGTGTATCTTTTTATTTTGTACACTAATTTCTGGATATGTCTGTTAATCAGCATTTAACTGTTTTAAAACTGGTACAATTATTTTGTCAAAGGTCATAAGTGTTTTTTTGTAATTGTTTTTTAAATTAATCTTTGAAAATAAAGTTAATTTATAGTTTATTAACTTAGATTACTAGAAATCGCTCCCATGGGCTTTTCAACTGCAACAAGACCTCAAAAAAGTGTTTTTAAGACTAATCTGTAAGACTTAACAACATTAATAGCTATCATTGAACCAACAGGAGGAAAAAATAGACTGTCTATTCTCTCCCTCTGCATTCAGAACCAAGGTTTTGTATTTTCCCCATAAACAGCCAGAATCTGATTTTCCTGTTCTTTTTTCCTGCAAAACAAATGGCTATTTTCCATGATGATGATAATTACATAGCACCTAAGGGCTTAAAAGCACATTCACTCTCAGGCTGTCTATGAACACGCTCTTAGCTCACTCCCGAGAAGAAAGGAGTTTTATTGACAAACTGTTTTTCAGTTGAATGAATTGAAGCTCAGGGAGGTGGGCTGGTTTAATCAAGCTCAGGTGGCTACAAGTGGTTGAGGCGGGTCTGAAAACTGAGGAAGGAGTCGAGCCTTTGCACTTTCCTGTGATAAAAAGATGGTGTCTAAATTATACATATTGAACAACCAAACTGAAGACTAGCCCTGTCCCAATAACTAGGTCCCCTCTCTTCGCTGTCTTCCCCATCTTTAAGGCCCCAGGCAGGTATGCCCAGATTTTGAGAACTGACTAGTCATTCTAAGCCTCATTCCAAAGTGACTAGTTGAGTGTTTCCAAAGGGCCACGGTGCAAGAAAACCAAGGGGGCATCTCCTGCTTGAAATTCAGGTCCTTCCCTTGACGTGCATTAACTATGTGATCTTGTCCAAATTGCTACTTCTTTTTGACCCTAATTTTCCCATCTATACAATCTTTCTAATGTGATCTTATCCACCTAGCAGCATTATTATTATTATTATTATTTTTTTTTTTTTTTTGAGACGGAGTCTCGCTCTGTCGCCCAGGCCGGAGTGCAGTGGCCGGATCTCAGCTCACTGCAAGCTCCGCCTCCCGGGTTTATGCCATTCTCCTGCCTCAGCCTCCCGAGTAGCTGGGACTACAGGCGCCCGCCACCTCGCCCGGCTAGTTTTTTGTATTTTTTTAGTAGAGACGGGGTTTCACTGTGTTAGCCAGGATGGTCTCGATCTCCTGACCTCGTGATCTGCCCGTCTCGGCCTCCCAAAGTGCTGGGATTACAGGCGTGAGCCACTGCGCCCGGCCTAGCAGCATAATTTTAAGTATTATATAAAACAATGTGTGCAAGTGTATGAGGATCAGATTTAAGCATATAATAGATGCTTAATACGTGCTATCCCAATTTCTCCCTTCTCTGGAATGAGTTCACTTTGCTTAGACACATTGACATTGATAGGCATATATGGAAAATGTGAGGTGTGGTGAAGCAGAGGTTGCAGGTGGTCACCAAACCTGACTCTCCTTCTTCCTGAGAACACGGCAGACCACATTAACTGGCCTCCTTTGCAGTTAGGCATTGTTGTGTGTCTCTGAACATGATGAAGAAAATGATGGTGAATTTAAAAGGATGGTTCTTTTTCTTCAGAAACACACATTTAGAATGAACTTAAGTAAGCCATAAACTTCAGATCTGGCCAATCATTGATAGTTGGGGGTTTATCTGTTATAGTGGCTAGTGTTACCTTATCCAGTACCTACCCATGCAACATGGTCCATTCACTTAGAAGTAGCTCACACACCTAGATGCACAGCAGCGTGTGCACACACGCAGGCACACACATACACACACACACCAGAAAATTAACATTTTGTGGACACAGTGAATGTTTTATGGAATTTTAAAAATTCTTGATAGTATCAAGAATTAAAAAATTTATACTTGGAAAGACTTTCAGAGGTCAGTTGAGAATTTCCCTTTTATAGCTGTCTTGCAGGTGACCACCCACTGCTTGAACCTCTCCCCTGATATGGTGCCCACTGTCTCCCATGAAAATTCCTGGCCAAGACAGCTCTAAGTGTTACAATGTGGGCTTCATGTCAAGATCAGAGCTGCCTTCTCTAATACCTAGCCATTCACCAGGGCTCCACCCTCTGAGAACCAAGAGCCTGCTTGTTTTCCTATAGAAAATCCCCTTAAATAATTGAAAATATAGCCAGTTCCTCCATAACCTTTGCTTTGAAAGTGCACGTTTGTTTAGTGTGATTGATGTTGTAAGGAACAATGTGACATTACAAAACTATGCCTAGCTAGATGGAGCCACATAGAAATGTGAGACAACTTGTCTCCCCATCTCAGGTCACCCTCCATCACTTTACAGTAACTCACAAGCCTCCCCACTTCCCAGGCCCACTTCCACAAGCAAGCTTCAGGCCTTTCTCAAAGAAAGTGTTGTATTTATTGTAGCATGCATACATTTATTAACTACTTAACAGGTGCAAAAGGGCAGTATCTCTTCTATTAGGTCATAAAGTTTTAAAAATGTGTCCCTGATGAAGAGTTTGAATATTGTGCCCCAGCCTAATTTCCTCTCTAATCTCTGGGATTGTGAGTGATTTTTAGGAACACAGATGTCACAGTATGGCAGAACTGACTGTAGAACCTGCCTCTTCCTTTGGCCTGTTGATGAGATAGGGGAGTATTTGTCATTAAGGTACATCTTCACATTCTCTCAATAGAAAAGAACCTTGCATCAGGCTTGGCTTGGTGCTGGAAACTCAATGATGAGTAAACACAAGTAGTTCTTGTGTTTCCAGAGCTTACAGATTGCAGTCTTCCCAACCTCTCAATTCTCCTAGGAAGAAGAACAAATAGACAAACAAAGGAGGATGACAATGAAATGGTGTAATTTCTGGCTCAGCTAATCCATCCACTAAAAACAGAAAAAGGAGTGAATTCATGTTGGTGGGTCACTTGTACCAGTGCCTATGCCAGGTACTTATATAACCATTAAGTCCATTCAGCCCAGCTACAAGCCCTGGGGTGAGCTTTATATCATCCATTTTGGAAGTGAGGTACTGGGGACTTTTAGCGTCTTCTCAAGACGTGACTAGGGCTCAAATCCCATTGAGCTCTGACACTAATTCTTGTGTATTTTCAAATATGCCATGATTTTCCCCAGCATGCTTTCTGCTTTATCCAATGTCCAATTAAGGACCAAATATGTTTTTGATGATGATGATTCTTTGCATGGTGTTCACATATTAGCCAGGAAAGTGGGAGCTGGAACTACCAAATAAAAGTAGGCAGGATTTGCCTGACCATGGAGGGCAAAAGACAAAAACAAGTATGTAGATTATTAACAGATACTATTTGAAGTCAAGCCCAATTCAGAACTAATAAAGTCTACATAGTCCATGCAATCATAAAATGAAACATTTTGTAAAATTGCATCACATATGGAAGTGACGACCTATCATCTAGTGTCTATGAAGTGCAAGGGTGATTTCAAAGCTGTATTTCAAGGAGTCTTTGAGAGATCATTTGGGGCCAGAAATGGCCAATATAGTGGAGTTGTGGCCATTTGGTGCCAGCATGGAAACTATGAGCTGGAACTGCAGCCAGGAATGCAGTAAAAGGAGACTATGCATCCTGTTTCTACGACTTATATTCATCACCGCAGACAACCAGGTAATTCAATTATCTTTGGCCTTGCAAATCTGTGTCATGTGGTTTATGTGCCTTTCTCTATCAGTCCCTGCTGTTCCGTCAGACCTGAGGCTGGTGGCCCTGGGCTGGATGGAGGAGGGAGAGCACTCGTGTGCACATGGACAGGAGGCTAAGAAGAGGAATCTGTGTTATTTACTCTGAAAGTCATGACAATGATCTCGTGGTCCAGAATGCATTGTTCCTTGGAGCCCCCAGTAAGAATAACATAATTCACTTTTATAGCATCACATTTTATACAAACACTTTTGTTGGTGAAGAAAGATGTCTCATCTGACATGATTGCAGGGGAAATCTCTTTGTGTTCTTTCTCTCCCTTGCCCCTAATATTCTTGTGCCCATCTATAAGCACACATAAAATGTGTGGCATGCAAGATGGTAATGAGATGGCAGACTTTTTCTAACATCAGAATTTCAATAAGGATGAAATTTGCCTCCAAAAGAGGACAGTGATCTTTTCACAAACACTGTCCTTTGTCCTGAGGCACAGAAAATCCCCAAATCCCTAAAATATTTCATCTGAAGATAAGATAATTTTGCTCTAGCTTAGGCTGAAAAAGAAAGAAGGGGGAAAAGTCATCTATCAGATGCAGCCAGAAAAGTCCTGTTGCTTAGGGAGAAGGTAAATTAAAGGCTCCTATCTTATCTGTATTTCAATTAAAATCTTATTTTTGGTCCCTGGCAGTGCAACCCGTTGAAGTCTTTCCAAGTAAAAAAAAAAAAAATGCCATTTCAGTAGGTGGATGTTAAAGAAATCTTTAATGGATATGTTCTACATGTGATATGGGCTACTTTTCATGTAGGGAAGAAATGACATGAACAATATTTTGAAAGAGATATGAAATTTACAAAAGTTGGAAGGGCAATGGATGTATTACCCTGGTGAATTCTTTCTCACAGGGTCTTTTTATTCATTGAACCCCATTTGAATATCTGCTAACCCACCCCCAATAGGTAAGAAATTATAGCTAAAGGGGTTGGGGGAGGAGATCCAGGAAAGGGAGTTAGAAACTGTCTGAATATCTCGTTATCAAAATCCTTTTGAGGCACTGAGTTCAGGACTGGGTTTATCTCAACAAAGCAGGCAAAAAGAAAGAAGCCCGTATTCAGATTAGAGACTGCTACCCATGTGAATAACTCTTATTGAAACAGCTTAGTAGAACCCAATGAATAAGACCTAGTGCTTCATGCCAAATCATAGACTAAATGAGGCATCAAGTAATAAATAGAACAATCAACCAATCGATCAATACAATTAAATGCAAAGAATATATATAAACTAGGTTCCAAAGTAAAAATAAGGCAATTGTAAAAAGTGAGTTTTATGTCAGTCATCAAGGAAACACTAATGAGGAATTTGTATGGCCACAGTATTGTGCTGTATAATCCTTAGGGGGTAAGGATGGAGACGGGATAAAGAAGTGATATGGCTTGGCTCTGTGTTCCCACCCAAATCTCATCTTGAATTGTAATTCCCACATGTCTAGGGAGGGACCTAGTGGGCGGTGATTGGATCATGGGAGTGGATGTTCCCCCTTGTTGTTCTTGTGATAGTGAGTGAGTTCTCATAAGATCTGGTGGTTGATAAATGTCTTGTGCATCGCCTGCCCTCATTCTCTCTCCTGCCACCATGTAAGACGTGCCTTGCTTCCCCTTCCACTTCTGCCATGATTGTAAGTTTCCTGAGGTCTCCCAAGCCTTGTGGAACTGCGAGTCAATTAAGCCTTTTTTCTTTATAAATTACCCAGTTTCAGGTATTTCTTTATAGCAGTATGAAAATGAACTAATATAAAGAGTATGTTCCAGAGTGAAGGGAGGAGGTGTAGGTTCTATGGCTAGCTTTGCTACTAATGACCAAGACAAAGGTCAGTAAACTTTCTCCGTGAAGGACTAGATAGTAAATAGTTGAGGCTTTGCAGACCATACGGTGCCTGTTGCAACTACTCAAGTCTGCTACTGTAGTGTGAAAGCCATCATGGACAATATGTAAATGAATGGACATGAGTGCATTCCAATAAATTTTTCTTTGTGGACATTGAGATTTGGATTTTTTACATGTCGGTAAATATTGTTCATTTTTCCCAATCATTAAAACATATAAAAACCACTCTTAACTCACAAATGATACAAAGAGAGACAGATTTAGCTTCTTGGTGATAGATGAGCCAAGCACTGATGATAAGCACAAGATGATACCTCAATACCACCATAAGGTGGCCAGGTTCACTAATGAAGAAGTGATTTAGATAGTTCAAGGTGTGAATTGTGAGAGCACCTTAAATATTGGAGTTCCAAGAGAAAGCATCAGCAGGACTACTGTTGGGACAATTAGGCTGCATGGGGGAAGAGAGAGGCTGTGGCCCATTTGTTAGCTAGAAATATTATCAGAGGGAGTGATGGGCTAACAATAATAATGTAGTATGTTGTCTTACTGAGCCAAATTACTGAGCACTTACCCCAAGCCAGGCACTGTTCTACACACCCTTCCAATTCTTTAAGCTTTACATCAATGGAAAGAGATAGGTGTTTTTACTGCCACCACACTGCAAATGGGGAAACTGAGGCCAGAGGCGTAAACTAACTTGCCAGAGGGCACAGAGCTGATAAGTGATAGATCCAGAAAACACAAGAGCTGGGAATTTGGAAAATGCCATGTAGAAGTACAGACCTGGAATTCAGGGGTCAAATAGTCTGAGCTCCTATCGGGCCTTCACCCCTTGCCAGCTCCAGGAACCAGTTTCCTAAACTCTGAGCCTCACGTTCCTCCTCTGTGAGACAAAACGATCACTGAATCTACTTTCTAACGTGAGATTGAGACATAATTAAACTTATGGCTCATAACTAGTGACCAATAAACGTTAGCTAATA
The DNA here is from genome assembly GCF_008728515.1 of Papio anubis. Lineage (NCBI taxonomy): Eukaryota > Metazoa > Chordata > Mammalia > Primates > Cercopithecidae > Papio > Papio anubis. The sequence continues at coordinate 8,909,361 of NC_044982.1, read as the reverse complement.
CTACCTTTAACTATAAATTGTCCTAAGTCTTTTCAAACCCATTTGAATGTGGAGCTTTTAAAATAGTATAGTCTTTGCTTTGAAATTCCCTCAGTCTGACTTTGATTCCTCTGAATCTGTTCTTTGTATCAGGATTTGGCAAATGAGGCCATGGTCACTCCATTTATAAATTCATAAATATTACGATATTGTAAACAGCAGGGAAAAGTCCTGAGGATGTGTTTAGACAGCCCCTGGAAAAGCCCCAGGAGTGCGCATATCGTCGCAGACTCTATTGGGTCTGGAAACATAAGCAACAACAGCACTGCTTATTGAATGCAGACTCCATGGGCTCCAAGGGACCTGGAGGCGAATCTCACCTGACCCCTGCTTTCCAGGAGGGCGACATGCAAATCACTCCCACCAGCATTCTGGGTGCATGCGCAGCCAGTCCCTCAGGTGTCTCATCCTGAGGAAGACCCATATGATCCACTCAGCAGACTCCGTCTTGTTTTATGAACATCCCTAATTATTTTAGACAATGGGATTCTCAAGTTTTGAGGATTTTCTTTTTCTTTCCAGTAGTTCTTGATATTAAAATCAAGATCAGATCCTACCATCGCGTATTCCAAGTGCTCCCATCCTAATAATTTCTGGAGACTTTGTGTTCTTTAGAACAAATTCAAATCTAAAATAGTATTTTTTCCCCCCTGACATTCAGGATCTTTCAAACTCTCATTCTTCTATTTATACAACAGAAATTTATCAGTTTTTATTTCTATCTTTCAATAATTTTACAAAGCACAGAATCTAGCATCTCCGAAATTGGGATGTACCTTAAAATCAATGACATACTTCCAGGACACATCCTCAACACTGTATGCCAAGGAGCACTGATGACACAGTGGACACAGCCTGCATGCATATGTACATCAGAGGACCTGCATTGCAACTTGCAGATTCTCAGAGATAATGGTAACCTGGACATAATGGTAACCAAGATTTAAGGGCACAGCTTGTTTTTTTAATCCCTGGACTCAAACAGTTGTGGAAAGTGGTGAACCAGTTGGGTTTATCAACATTCCCAAATAGGAGTCAAAAATAGGCTAGCTGTCCATAATTGCAAAGACAACTTAATTGTCTGGCATCAATAACCTTTGTTCTTTTATGGATTCTTTTAAGCAACACTGCATCATCATCATTCTTGATGGCAGAAGAACAAACACTCTGGAACAAACACAGACTCCAACTTGAAAAGTGACTCAAGAAAGTTGCAACCTGTGAACAAGTTTTAAGACTATTAAGACCATACCTCCCTTTTCATCACAAGAATTATATATAATGAAAATCTACATCTACTTAAATCTAAAGGATTTCTTTCGTAAGTGTGAAATACAATTTCTAAGTAATAAGAAAGAATTGTGCTGTGGTTTTATTATCAATGTTCTTTTTTTCCTACTTTTTTATTGGTGGTACTTAAGATATTGTTTCATCTTACAATTGATGATATCTTAGATTCAATAAAATATGGTCGTGTGCTAATCACAGACTATACTGGGATCAGAGACACCAAATAACAGAGATAGTCCTTGCTGTAAGGACTCAGAATCTGCTAAAATGATATCAACTCCCAGGTCCTCTAGATATGATTTCCTCGGACTATGCCTTCTCAATTCTATTGATGCACATTTACTTATCCTTCAAGGCCCAGGTTAAATAACATCTCCAAAGAGATCTTTTCCCAGATAGTGCATCAGCTCTCATTCTCTGCAGAAATAACAACTTCTTCCTTGGCACCTCTATAATGTTTTTATTATAGTTGTGGGCACTGGAGCCAGGCACCTTGGTTTAAATCCTGGCACATCCTTTTGCTACTTCTGTGGCCTTAGGCATGATAATTAGGTACACTGAGCCACATCTATATTGTGGATCTATATCTCATTCTCATCTCGGATAGCGATTTTGAGGATTAAATACATTAATATGGGTAAGGCATTTAAAAGAGTATCTAGCATAAAGTAAGCAGATTTGACCATTATCATGCCACGTGTCAGCCTTGATCCCACTGTAATTTGGTTCGTTGTGATGTGGGTCTGTGTGTAAGCTCCTGGAGGCTGAAATGATGCCTGCTGTCAGCTTCATTTCTTTCTCTGCAGAGAGTACAGCATTTGGCTCAGAGGACAGAGTTGTTCATTAAGCCCATCCACAAACCTTTGTTAAACACCTAGTATACATTAGCCATTGTTCTAAGCTCTAATAATAAAGCTCTTAAAAATATCTGTGGAATGAATGAGCTAATAATTATTCACTTTATAAATAGTGGTGTGATAGCCAGAAAACAGACCAAGCACTTGGGGTGCATGAACTCTTCATGTGATCTCTGTTATGTTTTATGTATTTTGCACAATGTTTATTTGTTTAAACTAACAAATACTTTCCTAAAATTACAACCACCACACCTGATAGCATGGTATTCTAGCCTGCTTTCTGGTTCAACTTAATTCTCCTAAGGGGCTATCTCTGACTCATGAGGCATCATGCCTCTTCGTAATGTTAAATGTCTCCACATGCAGTTTGCGGGATTTAGATTCCAAATGTTTCAGCCTCAGCTGTTCACCTACTCTCCCTCTGCTCTCCAAGTTGTCTCAGCTATGAACCTTGTCTCCAGCCTGTACTCTTTCTCAATACTTCCAAGCTGACATAGACTCAATTTCTTTTGTGGTTGTGTTTTTGTTTCTCTATCTCAGCCCTTCTTCCTTGCTATAAACAAAATGTTTGTGTTCCTGCAAGTTCATATGTTGAAATCGTAGCCCCCAGTGTGAGGATATTTGGAGGGGGGACTTTGGGAGGAGATTAAGTCATGAGGGCAGAGTCTTCAAGAATGAGATTATCAAAGGGACCCCAGAGAGCTTGTTTGCCCATTTTGCCATGTGACGATACAGTGAGAAGACGGCCATCTATGAACCAGGAAACAGGCCCCCACCAGACACTGTAAGTGCCAGTACTTTGATCTTGAACTTCTCAGGGTGCAGAACTGTGAGGAATAGGTTGCTGTCAGTTATAGACCTCCCAGTCTATGGTATTCTGTTACAGCAGCCTGAATGGCCTAAGACAATCCCAAGCATAACTTTTAAGATAACATTTGCCTTCCCTCATAGGGAACTTCCCCACTTTCTCCTCACCTGACAGCAGCTACAGAAAGGTGATGTGTAGCTGCAGGTGCTGCTCACCTAATATTTCCTTGTCTCCAACTTCTGGGCACAGGGTAAGTCTGTTTCAGGAACTCTGCAACAGCTTTCGCCAATGTGTTGTGAACTAAGGAAATATGGCTCACTTCCAGGTAAAGCATTTGTTTGCATGTGAAGACCCTTCAGTTCTCCGTAGCCTTCTGACCTGGTGATAAGAATGGTCATCGGGCTGAGTTTTGGAGTGAGAAGTCAAGGAATAGAACCTCGTTGGCCTCATGATGGACTTGGGGCATGAGAAAGGGATAATGATCAGATGCTATTAGTGATGAATATCTGGGAGTTTCCTAATACCGCTGTAGAGTGGATACAATTGTCCAGACTGCTAAGGGCAGACAACATTTTCTACATCCTTAAACTCTCTTTCCTTTTGGCTCATTAACTGCTCATGTACTGTGGATGAATTCCACATGACATTTTTGGTAAAACCTCAGCCAAACATTTTCAGGTCTCTCTAGTGTATCCTATGGAAGATGGACTGTGTTGCCAAGTTGTATGCTGATGAACCAGTTCCGGCATTTATCACAATAGAAAAGTAGCAGAACACTGTCTAATAGAACTTCTACTGCTTAGTGAACAGGGCTGGAATTAGGTAATGGTGGCAGACACATTATAAGCAATCGTGCTTGATGCAGGGTTCACTTAGATTCATTCATGGTGTGGAGTCATTTCCAAATGCCAGTCTCCACTCTGTGTGCAGTACCAGCATCTAATATTTCTAAACATATTTTGGCTCAGTGACACTTTAATGGTCTACAATAATACTCAGCTTCCTTCTTAGAAAAATGGATACTCTCATTTCTCTAAACATTGGGCCTTTACCTTTAACCATTTCTATTTAAATGCAAATTTCAATCATGTCCACCTTTCTGTGTTCCAACATGAGCATACAGAAGTGATAGCGGCTTGAATCCAAATTTCAAGAGGCTGGGAGCTGCTTCCTATGGGGGTACTATATAAGTTTAAATGGTTAGTTTTTGTGTCGCTTCATGTTGCTGAGATTAGTCTCTAAGGGAATATTTTGCCTTTATTGGGAGGAGTGGCTAAGTCAGAAGAAGGAAGGATGGCTTTCAGAGCAGTGGAGAGACACAGGGATGGATGGCCCAGAAGTGATTAACACTTTAATGGATCCTGGCTTATATTCTTAGACATGGACCCCCAAAGATAGAATTCAGGACCCAGGGGACCCTAAAGGGCTTTGATGTACAATGACTGCATTGAGTTTTCCTTCCTGAGGGTGGTCTTAGTTTCTCAGCATATAGCCTCTGTCATCGTCATCCAGTCCTGAGTTAACGAGTCCATGCTCCCTGGCCTGATCGATCCTACCTTATCTATAGACAGGATTCTGGGGTCCAGGTCAGGTTAGACCAGGAGAGCAACCTTGCTAACAGTAGGGGAAGGAGGGGTCTGCACAACCTTGGAAGGCACTGGATGGGAAGGGGTTTATTGGGCTAAGTCCTTAGGAGGTCAAAGGTGGGGAGTGACAGGCCTTCAGGGTACCACCCAGTGAGAGAGCCAGGACCCGGTGATGAGGGCTTCTGGACTTCAGAAGCTTCTAGAAGTTTGTCTATTCGAGGAAAGAACATGGGTTCAGGATTCAGACTGCCTGGGTTCAAATCAGGCAATTTCATTTCCCAGATGTGGGACGATGAACAAGGCTGTTTACTTGGGTCTGAGTTTTTGCAAACACAGAGCCAAAAAACAGTAGCTACACTCATGGAGCCATACCAAGGACAAATATGCTAATGACTCAGGTACATAGCTTAGAACAGTGCTTGCTCCCCTGCAAGTGTGCAGGGAAAGTTGAGTAGGATCCAGTGCAGAGGACGAGGGGGCAAGAGGTCATGGTATTTGCCCTTCTCCTTTATCACCTGGTGGCCTGAAAGATTTCTTCAAGGTCAGCAGTGAAATCCTTCAAGCTGAAAGGCCTTCCCTTGGGATGGAAAAGGGATCAAAGAGAAGCTGTTGTTACAAAGGCCCAAGTTGTCCCGAGATCAGAGAAAGGCCCTTGAGGAAGCATATCTAACAGGAGAAGGACACAGGCTTACTGTTGAAAGCAAAGAAGAAAAGGGAGGTGGTGGAGCGAGCGAGCCCTAGATTGAGGCTTGGTCCTGACGGTTGCTATTTAGAAACTGCATGATGTTGTTATCATGAATTGATACAATATTATTTAACATTCTCTTCCCAATTGGGAAGGTGAGATGTGACTCACTAAAAACTCCAGAGTGGCTGTAGGTTGCCTTAATAAAAAAATGAGGTCAAAGCCAAGACAGGTGAATCCCTGAACAGTGCTGGTTGAACAGCTCTGAGGTTTATCTTTGCTTCAGGGCTATGCCCTTGAACAGGAGTAAAAGCAAAATATGGGAAGACCTCAGAGGAGCCTGTCTATAGTCAGAGAGGATGCACCAGGCCATGTCCTGTGATATGGAAGGGAAGGGAGGATGCCTTAGCATGGAGGGCAGAGTCTCCTAAACAGCCTCTTTCTGGAAGATTAGCCTTATGGTATGCAGCCAAGAGTGGCCGAACTGAGCACACTGGGAGGATTAAAGGGCAAGGAAGGCAAGATTTTCCCATAATCTGGATTTTGTATCAAGATCAAAGAGGCTGTCGACCAGGTGATGAGCACCCTTTCAACAGAGAGATGCAAGGTGCTTCCTGCTTTACATGGGAGATGACTGAGGTGGACATTGGGTTGCTAATGGGATCAGGATTCTCAGATTGCCTCTCCAAGAGAAGTCTTCTGCTTCTGTATATCTCAGGAGCTAAGGAATTGCCATGAAAATGTTATTCCCTTAACAGCCAGCAAAGGGAGTTTCTCGTTCTAAAGGCAGGCAGATGAGTTCTTCTCTTCTAAAGAAACACTTGAATGTTGGAGTCAGAGATGCAGGGAGATGGTGGCCAAGGTAAGAGGGGCTCGCTGCTCTGGCACCAGATGGTTCAGCAATACTTGTCATGTATCCGGGACCTCCCTGGTGGAGGAGAAATGACTTCCACAGCCTCTGCTGGAACTGGGCCAAGGCTGTGTGAGGAAGTGAATATGAAACCTGTGAACTGTCACTCCCACAGCCAGTTTTTTTTTTTTTTTTATCAAGACAAGCCATTGTGGAAGCTTTCTGAAGAGTGGATTTGTGGCTGAGTGCGGTGGCTCACATCTGTAATCCCAGGACTTAGTGAAGCAGAGGCAGGTGGATCCTTTGAGCCCAGGAGTCTGGGACCAGCGTGGGCACCATGGCAAAAAACAGTCTCTTAGAAAAAAATACAACAAAATAGCTGGGTGTGGGGTACGTGCCCATAGTCCCAGCTACTGAGGAGGCTGAGGTGTGAGGATGGCTTGAGCCTGGGAGGCATAGGTTGCAATTAGCCTAGATCACACCTCTGCACTCCAATCTGGGTAATAGAGCCAGACTATATCTAAAGGACAAAGTCTCTCTCTCTCTCTCTCTCTCTCTCTTCCCAAGCTGCCCCTTTCTGAGGTCTGCAATTGGATGGCCCCTCTCATCATTTGGCTTCAGCTCAGATGTCCAGCTGCCCTCAGGAAGCTGCCTCCTATACCTGTGACCTCATCACTTGTCACTCTCTACCACCATGCCTTGGCTCACGTTCCACAGCACTCACCTCTCTTAAGGAATTCACATAAGTGGTATGTGCTTGATATTTACTGTCTGTTTCCTCACCCCTCAATGGTATTTTGACCACACCAAAGCAGGAAGTATGGTGATCCTGTTGACTTCTGTTTGTCCAGAAATGAGGACAGTGCCTAACACATGGCAGGTGCTCAAGAACTACTGATAGGACTTATAAACTATTGATAGAATTTAGAATCACAGGTCAAGTTCAGACCCAAAGCAACTTTATCAACCTCACACAGTTACTACTAGCAGAGAAGAGAGACCATCCCGGCCTTGGTTCTTTATAAACTTTATTCCAAATTCTTGTGTTGCTTCTGTAAGATAGACGACATTAGCCACAGTTTATGGATCAGCAACCTCAAAACACACACGCATGCACACACACACACACACACACGCACACATATTTGTTTTTCTGCTAGACAAAACTCCTGCGGGTCTCAGAAAGTCCCCAGAAATGTCACAGCCGAGGTCCTAACTTTGTGGGCTATAGGCCCAGCTGGTCAAGAATCCAGGGCACAGGGGACAAGCAGGACCAATGTTTAAGAACATCCCCCTTCCAGGGCCAGCTCCAGCTTCCCAGGGCCAGAAAAGTTCACCACACATTGAGGCTCACTCCCAGCGGACAGCATCCTAACCAGAGTCAGATGTTTCAGCTACAGGAGACAGGCCAGTCCCTATAAGTTTGGGAAAACTTGAAAGAATTCTGGAAGAGCCATAAATCTTGAACTGGAGCCTTTTATCAACCTCTAATTTATCATGGTCTCTGAATTACTTTGACTGGAAAAGTCATAATCCATATGTACTGGAAATTTGGTCGACACAGGCCTGCTTTTCATGACAAGAGTGGTTCTTGACACATGTGATTTAGCTTAAAGAGATTCCACATGGTGGCAACTTGTCTCTACATCCCTCACTCCCGTGCTGGTCATGCTCATTCATTCAGCAGACATTCTCAGACCATCTCCACATTGCCATGTCTTACATTTGCTTATAGAGAGAGAGAGAGAGAGAGAAGACAATTCTATTCCCAAGACACTTGACATGGAATGAGAAACATAGAGAAGCAGACAATTACATTTTAGTGTAATAAATGCCAGAGAAGCCAAGCGTGGCGTCTTGTGAGGCCGCCAAGTAAGGGCATGTGACTAAACCTAGGGCATCAGAGAAGGCTACCTGGAAAAGGCAATGCCTCCTCTGAGACATAAAAGCCTTCAGAAAGCAAGGACTGTATAAAGGCCTGAAGATGATAACACGAACTGGTGGGGATCTAAAATTAGCGAGGTGTGGCTTAAACTAGAGCAGATGACATTGTAGGCATGTTGCTAGGGCCTGGGATATAGGAAGATCTCTTCTCTGAATTCCAGACTCATCCCATGGGCATGCCTGGCATCTGCATTTGCTTGGCTGACGGACCATCTCCAACCTAACGTGGCCAAAGCAAAACTCTTGATTCCCTCCCATGACCACACTTCTTCTCCCAAGCCTGTCTCATGTCAGTTCTTCCCCATCTTGGCCCATGGCTCCACCATGTGCCCATTTGATCAGGCCCCAAGTCTGGAAGTTAAACTTGTCTCTTCTCGTCCCATAAACTCCCTCATCTGGTCCATCAGTGAGTCCTGCTGGTTTTACCTTCAAAGCACACCCCAATCTGTTTATGTGTCACCATCCTACTCTACCACCCTAGCCCAGGCTTCCATCTGCTCTTGTCAGCTTCCTGTAGGTATTTCCTGTATAGGACTCTGGATTCCTTACGAGCAGGAATGGTGACACACTCATCATAGTGTCCCCAGCACTGATCACAACTGCTTGGATACATGCCTACCTGTGCACATTTGAGACTATTTGAAAGTCATAAAAAATGTTCAATTTGCCTTCAGTCCTTTCTCACATGTGTTTGGTAAAGGCAGAGTAAAGAGCATAAATGACAAATCCTCCCAATTTGGGAATATCCCTGTGTACCAGCTCCTAAACCCAGTGCTAAGGACAAGAGTGTGCAGGGACACAAGAAGTGACCTTATGGAGCTTAGAGCCTAGTGGGCAAGGCAGAGGAACGGCCAGTCGTAACAGAATGGGAAAGGACCATGTAGGTCATTGTGGGTGCTGGCAGGCTTGGCTTAGGGGTGCCTATTGTGGCTTTGAGGAGTTGAGTCAGCTGCAATAGAGATGGTTCTTGGGGCCGGAGATGCAGTGGCAGTGTGAGTTTGGGGGAAGACTCTGCAGTGATCATTTTACATCTCTTTAGTGAGGATGACCGCACAAGTCATTTGCTTTTTGCATCAGTTCGATCATCAGTAACCTGTCCTCCTCCTCACTTTTATTATCTAGAGTGTCCCTGTATGAACAATACATTTAATGGCCTCCCTATTTGTAGGAGAATATTGTCACTGCCAGGGCACCCACCAGTATAACAGAAGGAGCTTTTTCCTAATGCACAGTGGACTAAAGTCGAATCTTTCAGTTAGAAAAAGCTTCTTAAGTAATCCTAAGGCCACTCCCACTGTCCTGTGCACCAGCACGCACTGAACTGGGGAGGACACATGCACAAGCTACTGTGTGTGAAGTATCCACAAAACACTTCCAGGTGCCACAGCCCAGGGATAGGGGAGCTCTTTACCTTCTAGATGAAGAAACAGGACTTAAGTCATTTTTTTCACAAGGCCACATACTCAGTTCATGCTAGAACCAGCATTATCTGGATTCTACAGTTTATTCACTTTTTTACACTCTGTCGATGCTCACTTTGGCCCTTTCTGAGACAGCTAGAAACCAGGACCATGGGGGTTTGTTCATATGATGCTGGTTTATTTCTTTAGTCCTTCTTACTATTTTTGCCTTGGTTGTTGTTAACACTCTTCCTCCTCCCTAAGTGCCACTAAAGGAAACTTCAAGTCTGTGGACATCAGCTTGATTCTGGTTACTACCACCTGACTCATGGTAAAACCTACACCCACCTTTCCGGTTTTGAAGAAATAGTTTATTTTGGCTTTATTTGCTTCTTTCAGTTCAGGAGATGTGATGGTTAATACGGAGTGGCAACTTAACTGGATTGAAGGATGCAAACTATTGTTCCTAGGTGTGTCTGTGAGGGTGTTGCCAAAGGAGATTAACATTTGAGTCAGTGAACGGGGAAAGGCCTCCATCTGGGTGGGCACCATCTAATCAGCTGCCAGTGTGGCTAGGATGAAGCACACGGAAGGAAGTGGAATGAGCAGACTCGCTGAGTCTTCTGGCCTTCATGTTTCTCCCATGATGGATGCTTCCTGCCCTCAAACATTGTACTTCAAGTTCTTCAGCTTTTAGACTCTTGAAGTTACACCAGTGATTTTCCAGGGACTCTCAGGCCTTTGGCCACAGACTGAAGGCTGCACTGTCGGCTTGCTTACTTTCGAGATTTTGGAACTTGGACTGTCTTCCTTCCTCCTCAGCTTGCAGATGGCCTATTGTAGAAGTTCACCTTGTGATCGTGTGAGTCAACACTCCTTAATAAACTCCCTTTCGTATGTATTATACATCTATCTTATTAGTTCTGTCCCTCTACAGAACTCTGACTAATACAGGAGAGAGAAAATTTATATTTTGTTCTGCATTGCTGACCGCCTATTCAAGCCAGCAAGAAAGCTGATCCTAAAGGAAGTTGTACAAGACATGTAAGTTCCCTTTAGTTGATGACCTTGAAGCTGTCTCTCCATCCTGCCCCTAAGGTTTCAAAATCTGGTAAAAACACCACTATGTCATGCATCCACCACTACAAAACCTGCACTTGCTAAGCTGATGTGTACCCCATGCTTTATTGCATGTCTACTAAGCATCAGGTACTTAGCAAATAACCTTACGGGGCAGGCCGTGATATTACATTTTATGTATGAGGACAATGAGGCTTATACATTGAGGACATTTAGAGGATGCAGTGACTTGTTTTAGAAGGTCATAATTGGGTGTGGAATGTAGACATACACCACGAGTTGCCTAATTCTAATCCTGGGTCCTTTGTTTCTCATCAGGCTACTTCCATCTCCCCATGAAAGAAAAGAACTCTGCATAATGAATCAGAAAAAAACCTTGGGTTCAAAGTATTTATAGTCAAAAGGGACAGATAGAATGGCTTCCCTGGCACAGGTACCAAAACAGGCCAAGGTATGGGGGTAGAGCTCTCCTCGTCTACTTTGGAGATGAGCACATTACCTGTTTAGCTAGAGTGCTGCGTGTATGCACGTGTTAGGATGTCTAAGAATGTGTGTAGATATGCTTGTCCATGTACATGTGTGTACATGTGTATACATGTTTGTATGGCATGAATAAATTTTAGAAAATTAAGTTGCAACCCAATCCTGGAAAAGTTAGCACCGTGTTAAGCAGCATGTGTCTTTCTGTATTTTTAATAAAGAGCCAATGATGATTTTTTTTTTTACCTGGAAATGTGATTAGAATGTGAAACTATCAGTAAGGTGACTGTTTTCCCAACTGAATCCCCAATCCAGCCTTAAGTTTGGGACTTATTAAATTTGTCCTTGTAGAGGCAATTCTAAGCAGTCAATAGCATTCATGTATTCATTCAACAACCATTTAGTGAATATCTGCTTGATGCCGGATACTGTTTCGTTTCAATGTTAACAGTTGCAATCTGATAGGGAAGATATAATATGTATATGAATAGAGCATTGCAAAACAGTGTTCTGGAGTTGATGGAGACAAACATGGTTATTATGGGCACCTAAAGACCTTCCAAGCAAATCTGGAAGTTCATTGAAAACTTCTTTGAAGAGTTGTTGCATAGGCTGAATCTCGCAGGATGACTAGGAGTTAGCCCAGGAATGTAGAGAATATGCCAAAGACAGAAAACTGAAGAGAGAAGGCACTGGGGCAAAGCAGAGGTTGGGGTGATAGCAGAAGTATTTACCAGTCACTGAAAAGTCAGGTGCTTCCCTTTGTAGGTAGGTAGGGCCATGGGACTACTTCTAGCCTACCGGTTGCAAGCAGAAGTGTTGTGTGTCACTTCCAGGCTCCAGCATTTACAAGCTGATGTGAAAATCTCAACCCTCTACCCCCTGCTACTCCACTCATGGAGGCCACATATGGAAATCACTGCAGCCTGGATCACTGAGTCACTGCATGGAGGACATTTTCCTTGGAGAGTCACCCAATGTGCATTAAGAGTTTGGGTTAAGCCATTGAAATGCTGAGGTTTATGTTATGACTGGAGCCTAGTATAGTCTATTCTAACTAATACAGCAGGTGTTGGGATTCTAACGAGTTTGATATTGCCAAAGATAAAAAGCAATGCAGAGGAAGAAGTACCTAAAAATGCCTTACCTAAATTCCAGCTTCTTGAACCCTTTACTTACCAACTGATGCTAAAATTCCCTCTTCATCCTTCCCATTGAGGAGAAATGGTGTTTGAAGCATCTGATGAAGCAATTTCAGCAAAACTGAAAAAGTGCACCACTTATTTCCACTTTCTTTTCCTCCCTCTTCTTAGCCTACAAATCTTAGTCAGACCCATAGTTGGGCCTGAGCCATAACCAGACAAACTCTCCTTTCAGGGCACAGGGAATTTTCTTTGTTCACTGCTGAATCATAGGAGCCTCAAACCATGCATTGCATGAAGAAGGTACTCAATAAATATTTATTGATTGAGCATCCCAAGGAAAAGATGAACATAGGTGTCCCAGGAGAGAGAGGAGGGTCGCACTGCAAGGTCTGAAGACTCATGTTGATGTCCCAGATGCCTGACTTCGAATCAGCACCCCCATCTCTCTGAGGCTCAGTGTTGATGTCCAGCAAATGAGAGTAACATGCCTACCTCCCAAGTTTAAAACTTCACTATCTTATGAAGGTGAAAGCTTTCCCAACCCTGCCAATACCTTAATCTTGGACTTCTAGACTCTAGAAATGTCAGAAAATAAATTTCTATTGTTTAAGCTGCCCAGTGTGTAGTATTTTGTTATGGAAGCCCTAACAAACTAATCTACCCACCAATATAAACTAACATAAATGGTGCAGTCATTCAGCCATTCAACAAACATACACTGAGCACCTTCCAAATATACCTGTGACCTTGGTAGGCTAGGCTCTGGGCAGAAAAGATAAATTATGTAAGTTTTTTTTTATTCTAAAGGAAAATTATTGTCCATGCTTGTGCATGGTCCTGTCCCGATAGAACTGATGTAACATGATGTGAGATGGTATATTATGACGATTGCATTCATTCATTCAATAAGCATTTATACATACTTCTTAAAGGATAAGCATTAGAGACACGAGACAGTGATGCAGTGACTCTGATCCCCAGGCTACTGACAGTCCCATAGAGGTAATAAATAGAGCTGGGGTTCTGGACTCAGACTTCATAGGTTCAAATCCCAGCTCTGCCATCTGTTAGCTCTGTGTGTATGGAGAGAGTCTTTGGACTATTTATGTCTCTGTTTTTTAAACTGTCAAAAGGATATTGAAGAGCCTCAACTGCAAAAGTTTGCTGTGAGGATGTTGTAGAACTGTTCCTATAGGAAGCTCAAGCTGGTGGGTGTTGCGTTCTTATTTACAGAGTAATGATGGGCTGTAATTTAGCACACAAAGGCAGCCCCAGAGGCAATGTCCTTAGAATTAATTTTGAATGTTCATACAAAAGACAATTTGCAGACAGGAGGCCATTTTAATCAAGGGATGAGGAAAATGGCCCTGTGAGAAGAATGAATCCTCAGAAGTCCAGTGGTCCACCTATCCAACCTCTTTGCGTTTCAGTTTTCTAGACTGAAAAATAGAAATTACAGTATTTTCCTCATGCTGAAATATGTTAGCATCAGAATTTGGGCATAAACTATCATTATTCTTGCACTTTACACATGAGAAAACTGAGGCAAGACTATGAGTGAGTAGGCCCAGGTCACTTTGCTGCTAAATGTCAGAGCACCTGTGCCGTGTGATCTTTTTTTTTTCTTTTTTTGAGACAGGTTCTCATTGTCACCCAGGCAGGAGTGTAGTGGTGCAAACATGGCTCACTACAGCCTTTACTTCCAGAGTTCAAGTGATCCTCTTGCCTCAGCCTCTTGAGTAGCTGGGACAATAGGTATGTTGTCACCATGCTCGGCTATTTATTTATTTATTTATTTATTTATATTAGTTTAATGTCTTATAGAGATGAAGTCTTGCTATGTTGTCCAGGTTTGTCTCGTGGGTTCAAGTGATCCTCCAACCTTGGTCTTTCAGCATGCTGGGATTACAGGAGTAAGCCACCGTGCCCTGCCTGTGCTGTGTTTTGATTCCAGAATCCACGCTCTCGACTGCTAATGGGCTGGGAGAAATGACCTGCAGTTCCTTAAGTGGTAGCAGGAAAGAAGTGGGCATGCAGGATCTCAGGGGAGGTCAGGGAAAAGGATGGGGATTGCCCTCAACGATGGGAGAATGTTTATTAATGCACACGGGATGAGCTCTGAGGACCCTCTAGAACACTGATTCTGTCAGCCCTCCCATTTCTGCAGACACGTGGCCCCACCTTCCTCCACTTCTCCTGCGGAGCAGGATGTGCTGTCGATTGTCGATGCACAAGGATCGGCTCTGCGCATGTGCTGTGCGCTGCAGGGAGAGGAGAGGGGTCACTAGAATCTGTCAGCATCCCTCCAAGACAGCCTGGTGTCACACTCACCATTCCTGATTTCTTTTGTTAGTCTCAGAATAGGGACTTAGAACAATTATATTCATTTCACAATTAACATTCTTTTTTGCACACTAGCTGAAAAGTAATGGAACCTTGACTCTCCACTTTTGAGGCAGAGCTGACAGCTGAGTGTGGATGTGAGCGCTGGCCTCTTGGGGAAAACACAGCTATGGCAGCCTTCACCACGGTTTTGGGTAACACCTTCCCACCTTCCATTCAGTTTTGCTTGTGTGCTTGTTTGGTTTTGGTTAGAGAACAAAACATTGAAGCATTGGTGAATGTATTTTTTTTTTGTATTCTCGTTAGAATAGCCCTTGACTCCCGGCTCATTAAAGTCGTCATGTTGGCAAAGATTCCCTCAGGACCCGAAATGTTGATTCCGACTTCGCTGCATATGGAGGTAAATTAGTATGATCTGTATCACTTATTGAGGAATTTGCAATTTTAGATTCAAACATGTCCCATCTGTTCGGCCTGGCCTGTTCTTCTGCCCCAGGGCTTGAGACAACACCCTCTCTCATCCTCTCTGTAGGCTATGGGATTTGATGCTGTGTCTTGTCATTGATGTTCCTTTAGAAACTGAAGATGTCCTTAAGACTCCACTCAAACTCGGCCTTCTTCTGTACTGAATTGAATAGTGTTTTCTCAAATGTTTATGTACAACCAGAACTGCAGAATGTGAGTTGATTTGGAAATAGGTTCTTTGAGCTGTAAACAAATGAAGATAGGCCTTATTGGATTAGCATAGGTAGGCTCTAATCCACTGGCTGGTGTTCTCATAAGGAGAGGGACATTTGGACACAGAGACATGCTCACTCAGAGGGCAGGTGATATAAAGACAGATGCAGGGAACACTGCGTGAAGATGGGAGATGAGTCCACAAGGTGGAAATGCTACGGAGAGCCAGAAAACCAGCAGCTTCTAGCAGAGAGGGGTGGGGCAGATCCCTAGACCCCCACTAGGACCAACCCCATGGACACCTTGATTTCAGACTTCTCTCCACAACTGCCAGACAATGGATTTCGATTGTTTTCAGGCACCCAGTTTGTGGCCGTTGGTTACAGCAATCCTGGGAAATGAAAGTGCCTTCTCACCACCTAACAGTGATGGCCTTTGGTCTCTGACTGGCATTCTTACTACTTCCCAGGTTCACCTCTTCCTGGGAGGTCAACATTGCTCAATGACTTGCTTCTAAACTCCTTAAGACACTGAGGCAACATTCCCTCCCTCTTAGCCACAGCCTGGACAACCCATCTCACTCTGCCTTTCTTTGTGTGTCCCTCTCTGAATATGTTTACCCAGCTTCCTGTTACTTGTAACCCATTTCAGTCAACACCCAAAAGCCCTTATGATGTGTCAAGCACAGGACCAGGCACGGTGGCAGTAAATCTGGTGTCTGGAAATGTTTATCATAGTGCAGGTCCCTTCTGACACCAGAGAGGAAACACTCCAACCCTTCCTCCCCATACCTGGCACGGCAGTCTAAAATCAAAGGTCTAATGATCACGCATTAGACATTGATGTGGTTTCACCATTCTGTTTTAATCATGAGTGTACTTGCAAGATGCCATGAAGAATCTCTAATGTGGTGACGATGGTCAGAGGTGGAATAGGGAAATACAGCACTCTGTTCTCTTGTAGTCTTGGGGTAACTCCCTTTTCCTAAGGTCTGTTAGCACTTCCAGATCAGATGTAATGATGGGGCAGGTTCCAAATAGTGTACATTCCCCTCAATTCAGATATAGGATGGGTCTTTCTTTTAGGACTTTAGGCCACACAAAGAGAGCTCTTGTGCCCTTCAGGGTTTGAGAGCGTATCCTTCCCAAACAGCTGTCAGAACAGGAGCTGGGAAGGCTCTGAGAGAAGCAGGACAGAGAGGGGCTGAGGATAGATGCATCCACAGGTAAACTGGTGTTTGGAGGCAGAGTCAGCTGGAGATGAGGAAGATTCTTCTACCAGGTGGGCAGTTGTGTGTCTGGAAGTGGTGACAGGAGGCACAGGCCAGTGACAAGCAGATAGCCATGACTAGGGATTGGGTCTTGAGTAGGACTTGGTTGGCAGGAAGACCCTGGGGATGGGAGATCCATGGATAGTCCATGAACAAGACCCAGGAAAATGGACAGGCATTCAGGAGGGGAGAGCTGCTGCTGGGTGGATGGCCTCCAGCTAGATGATAGAATGTGGGAAAGGAAGGAGATGGGAAGTAGATAGAAAGACTCTCAGGTGAGAGGGCTCTCCCTCTGGCAGCCCCAGGCCCTGCCTAGATGCCAAGACCCAAGAGACCAGTCCCTGCTTACAATGGGAACCCGCTATAGTAG
Source organism: Papio anubis (assembly GCF_008728515.1). NCBI lineage: Eukaryota > Metazoa > Chordata > Mammalia > Primates > Cercopithecidae > Papio > Papio anubis. The sequence goes on along the minus strand of NC_044982.1, from coordinate 8,892,536 downwards.
AAGAAGTTCAAGGGCTACCACAGAAGGCTCAAGGGAAGTTACAAGATTGCAGTGTAGGATTTGGGAAAAGGGTGACAGCTTGGAAAGATGCAAAAGGAAGTCTTCAGAAGCACATGAGGCAGCCATCATCAAAGTTGGCTTTGGACTTGGTCTCCTGAGACTCTGCCCAGAATTTTAAATCATTCTTGATCAGCAGCAGGATCTAATGGGGGCAGATGAAAGTCAAATGGGCAGAGTTTAGGGCATAGCAGAGCAGATGCACTCACCTAGTTAGGCCAGTCCAGCTTCTGAGACATCTTATTGAGAGTCTATCTCTCAGGGAGAGCAGGAAGAAGAACGAGAAGGAGGCTGCCCACCATTGTCTCAGTGGCTTCTGAGAGACATTGTAAGGAGTCATGATTGACCCATTGTAAAAGGCAACCATATGGTGCATTAAACCATATGGTGTTAAAAAAAAAAAAAGACATGAATAACAAGAAAATAAGTCGCATTAACTCCTTTGCATTTCAAAAGTGATAAGACTATTAAATGTATATATTTCTATAAGTGTCTGAGAGTTAAAGATCAGCCCCAAAGGGGAGGCCATGGCAGGATATTAAAAGTTTAATGAGGTGCAGTTTCAGAGGTGTTAACATTTGACAACCAGAAACAGAAGTAGCCCCAAACTTTTAATCTGAAACAGACAATAAATGATGGACAAAGAGGTTACTTGCTTAGAGCAAGGCTCTGACCACAGGGATGTCCGAGAAGAGGAGAAATTAGATCTGGATGCCAGGCTGGGATATGAGCTAACAAAATGCTTGGCTTAGGCTTCTTAGCCTTAAAATGTAGTTTTGTGGCCAGATGGAAATAATTAATAGAAACATTGAACTCAGTGCTGGGCCATGGTGGGTACTGATGGTAGCTGCATAGACTGGGCATCAGAGTGGGTGTTATCACATTTTTGCTAGCATTAAGTAGTTTCTGAAACCAGGAAGGCTCAGAGGGGCTGTGTTCTGCACTGTGCCAAGTGATTCTTGCTATCGCATTCATTAAACTTTGTGTAATAATTTGATTTTACCAAACTTCAACATTTGGTGGAACAGCTCACAGTAAAATAAGCCTGACTCAGATCGTTCTAATGAAATCACCGCTATATTAAAGAGGTTTCAGTATCATTTCTGGAATGCGTCCAGGTGGTTGATTTCTAAGGAAGAAGGAAAGGGGGTTTTGATGTGTCAGAAATTCAAATGAGGGAGTGGATGGCAAGATGGCCAAAAAGGAACAGCTCTGGTCTGTAGCTCCCAGTGAGATCAATGCAGAAGGCAAATTATTTCTGCATTTCCAACCAAGGTACTCGGCTCATTGGGACTGGTTGGACAGTGGGTGCAACCCACAGAGGGTGAGCCAAAGGAGGATGGGGCATCACCTCACCAAGGAAACACAAGGGGTAGGGGAACTCCCTCCCCTAGCCAAGGGAAGCCACAAGGGACTGTGCCATGAGGAATGGTGTACTCCAGCCCAGATACTATACTTTTCCCGTGGTCTTCACAACCTGCAGACTAGGAGATTCCCTCAGGTGCCTACACCACCAGGGCCCTGGGTGTCAAGCACAAAACTGTGCAGCAATTTGAGCAGACACAGAGCTAGCTGCAGGAGTCTTTTTTTTTTTTTTTCATAACCTAGTGGTCCCCAGAACATCACTGACACAGAACCGTTCACTCCCTTGGAAAGGGGGCTGAAGCCATGGAGCCCAAGTGGTCTTGCTCCATGGATCCCACCCCCACAGAGTCCAGCAAGCTAAGATCCACTGGCTTGAAATTCTCTCTGCCAGCACAGCAGTCTTAAGTTGACCTGGGATGCTTGAGCTTGGTGGGGTTGGGGGGTTGGGGGGTGGGCACTCCACCATTACTGAGGCTTGAGTAGGCAGTTTTCCCCTCACAGGTAAACAAAGCCACAGGGAAGTTTGAACTGGGCAGAACCCACCATAGTTCAGCAAAGCCACTGTAGCCAGACTTCCTCTCTAGATTCCTCCTCTCTGGGCAAAGCATCTCTGAAAGAAAGGCAGCAGCCCCAGTCACGGGCTTATAGATGAAACTCCCATCTCCCTGGGGCAGAGCACCTCAGGGAAGGGGCGGCTGTGGGCACAGCTTCAGCAGACTTAAACATTCCTGCCTGACAGTTCTGAAGAGAGCAGCGGATCTCCCAGCATAGTACTTGAGCTTTGCTAAGGGACAGACTGCCTCCTCAAGTGGGTCCCTGACCCCTGTGCCTCCTGACTGGGAGACACCTCCTAGCAGGGGTCGACAGACACCTCATACAGGAGAGCTCTGGCTGGCATCTTGTGAAGGCCTCTCTGGGATGAAGCTTCCAGAGAAAGGAACAGGCAGCAATCTTAGCTGTTCTGCGGCCTCCACTGGTGATATCCAGGCAAAGAAGTGTCTAGCAAACTCTAGCAGATGTGCAGCAGAGGGGCCTGACTGTTAGAAGGAAAAATAACAAAGAGAAAGGAATTGCATAAATATCAACAAAAAGGACGTTCACTCAAAAACCCCATCCAAAGGTCACCAATATCAAAGACCAAAGGTAGATAAATCCATGAAGATGAGAAAAAAAAAAAAAAAACAGCTCCAAAAGGCTGAAAATTCCGAAATCCAGAATGCCTCTTCTCCTCCAATGGATCACAACTCCTCACCAGCAAGAGAACAAAAATGGACAGAGAATGAGTTTGACGAATTGACAGAAGTAGGCTTCAGAAGGTGGGTAATAGCAAACTCCTCTGAGCTAAAGGAGCATGTTCTAACCCAATGCAAGGAAGCTAAGAACCTTGAAAAAAGGTTAGATGAATTGCTAACTAGAATAACCAGTTTAGAGAAGAACATAAATGACCTGATGGAGCTGAAAAACACAGCACGAGAACTTTGTGAAGCATACACAAGTATCAGTCGTTGAATTGATCAAGTGGAAGAAAGGACATCAGAGACTGAAGATCAACTTAATGAAAAAAAGCATGAAGACAAAATTAGAGAAAAAAGAATGAAAAGGAACGAACAAAGCCTCCAAGGAATATGGGACTGTGTGATAAGACCAAATCTACATTTGATTGGTGTAACTGAAAGTGATGGAGAGAATGGAACCAAGCTGGAAAACATTCTTCAGGATATTATCCAGGAGAACTTTCCCAGTCTAGCAAGATGGGCCAACATTCAAATTCGGGGAATACAGAGAACACCACAAAAATACTCCTCGAGAAGAGCAACTCCAAGACACATAATCATCAGATTCACCAAGGTTGAAATGAAGGAAAAAATGTTAAGGGCAGCCAGAGAGAAAAGTCGGGTTATCCACAAAGGGAAGCCCATCAGACTAGCAGTGGATCTCTCTGCAGAAACCCTATAAGCCAGAAGAGAGTGGGGGCCAATATTCAACATTCCTAAAGAAAAAAATTTTCAACCCAGAATTTCGTATCCAGGCAAACTAAGCTTCATAAGTAAAGGAGAAATAAAATCATTTACAGACAAGCAAAATGCTGAGAGATTTTTGTCACCACCAGGCCTGTCTTACAAGCTCCTGAAGGAAACACTAAATATGTAAAGGAAAAACTGGTACCAGTCACTGCAAAAATATACCAAATTCTAAAGACTATCAATACTCTGAAAAAACTGCATCAACTAATGGGCAAAATAACCAGCTAGCGTCATAATAACAGAATCAAATTCACACATAACATGGGCTAAATGCCCCAATTAAAAGACACAGACTGGCAAATTGGATAAAGAGTCAAGACCCATCAGTGTGCTGTATTCAGGAGACCCATCTCACATGCAAAGACACACATAGACTCAAAATAAAGAGATGGAGGAAATTTTACCAAGGAAATGGAAAGCAAGAAAAGAAAAAAGAAATCAGGAGTTGCAATTCTAGTCTCTGACAAAACAGACTTTAAACTAACAAAGATCAAAAAAGACAAACAAGGGCATTATAATACAGGAGCACCCAGATTCATAAGGCAAGTTCTTGGAGACCTACAAGGAGACTTAGACTCCCACACAATAATAGTGGGACAGAAACTTAACAAGGATATTCAGGACTTGAACTCAGCTCTGGATCAAATGGAACTAATAGGCATCTACAGAACTCTCCACCCCAAATCAACAGAATATACATTCTTCTCAGTGCCACAACATTGCACTTATTCTAAAATTGACCACATAATTGGAAGTAAAAACTCCTCAGCAAATGCAAAAGAATGGAAATAATGAAAACAGTCTTTCAGACCACAGTGCAATCAAATTAGAACTCAAGATTAAGAAACTCACACAAAACCACACAAGTACATGGAAACTGAACAATCTGCTCCTGAATGACTATGGAGTAAATAATGAAATTATGGCAGAAATAAGTACGTTCTTTGAAACCAATGAGAACAAAGACACAACATACCAGAATCTCCGGGACACAGCTAAAGCAGTGTTTAGAGGGAAATTTATAGCACTAAATGCCCACAGGAGAAAGCAGGAAAGATCTAAAATCAACACCCTAACATCACAATTAAAAGAACTAGACAAGCAAGAGCAAACAAATTCAAAAGCTAGCAGAAGACAAGAAAGAACTAAGATCAGAGCAGAACTGAAGGAGATAGAGACATGAAAAACCCTCCAAAAAATCAGTGAATCCAGGAGCTGGTTTTTTGAAAAGATAAACAAAATACATAGACTGGTAACCAGACTAATAAAGAAGAAAAGAGAGGAGAATCAAATAGACACAATAAAATATGATAAAGGGGATAGCACCACTGATCCCACAGAAATACAAACTACTATCAGAGAATACTAGAAACACCTATATGCAAATAAACTAGAAAATCTAGAAGAAACGGATAAACTCCTGGACACATACACCCTCCCAAAACTAAACCAGGAAGAAGTTGAATCCCCAAATAGACCAATAACAAGCTCTGAAATTGAGGCAGTAATTAATAGCCTACCAACCAACAAAAGCTCAGGACCAGACAGATTTACAGGCAAATTCTACCAGAGGTACAAAGAGGAGCTGGTACCATTCCTTCTGAAACTATTCCAAACAATAGAAAAAGAGGGACTCCTCCATAACTCATTTTATGAGGCCAGCATCATCCTGATACCAAAACTCCTGGACACATACACTTTCCCAAGACTAAACCAGGAAGAAGTTGAATCCCTGAATAGACCAATAACAAGTTCTGAAATTGAGGTGGTAATTAATAGGCTACCAATCACCAAAAGCCCAGCACCACACAGATTCACAACAGAGACACAACAAAAAAAGAAAATTTCAGGCCAATATCCCTGATGAACGTCAATGTGAAAATCCTCAATAAAATACTGGCAAACCGAATTCAGCAGCACATCAAAAAGCTTATCCAACATGATCAAATTGGCTTCATCCCTGGGATGCAAGGTTGGCTCAGCATACACAAATCAATAAACGTAATTTGTCACATAAACAGAACCAATGACAGAAACCAGACAATTATCTCAATAGATGCAGAAAGGGCCTTTGATAAAAGTCACCATTTCATGCTAAAAATTCTCAATAAACTAGGTATTGATAAAATGTATCTCAAAATAATAAGAGCTGTTTATGACAAACCCACAGGCAATATCATACTGAATGGTCAAAAGCTGGAAGCATTCCCTTTGAAAACTGGCATAAGACAAGGATGCCTTCTCTCACCATTCCTATTTAACATAGTATTGGAAGTTCTGGCCAGGGCAATCAGAGAAGAGAAAGAAATAAAGAGTATTCAAATAGGAAGACAGCAAGTCAAATTGTCTCTGCAGATGACATGATTGTATATTTAGAAAACCCCATCGTCTCAGCCTAAAATCTCCTTAAACTGATAAGCAACTTCAGCAGTCTCAGGATACAAAATCAATGTGCAAAAATCACAGGCATTCCTGTACACCAATCATAGAGATCTAAATTATGAGTGAACTCCCACTCACAATTGCTGCAAAGAGAATAAAATACCTAGGAACACAACTTACAAGGGATGTGAAGAACTTCTTGAAGGAGAACTACAAACCACTGCTCAAGGAAATAAGAGAGGACACAACCATTGGAAAAACATTCCATCCTCATGGACAGGAAGAAACAATATTGTGAAAATTGCCATACTGCCCAAAGTAATTTATGGATTTAATGCTATCCCCATCAAGCTACCGTTGACTTTCTTCACAGAATTGGAAAAAGCTACTTTAAATTTCATATGGAAACAAAAAACAGCCTGCATAGCCAAGACAATCCTAAGCAAAAAGAACAAAGCTGGAGGCATCACACTACCTAACTTCAAACTATACTACAAGGCTACAGTAACCAAAGCAGCATGGTACTGATACCAAAAGAGATACATAGACCAAAGGAACAGAACAGAGGCCTCAGAAATAACACCACACATCTACAACCATCTGATCTTTGACAAACCTGACAAAAACAAGCAATGTGGAAAGGATTCCCTATTTAATACATAGTGTTGAGAAAACTGGCTAGTTATATGCAGAAAACTGAAACCAGACCCCTTCCTTACACATTATACAAAAATTAACTCAAGATGGATTAAAGACTTAAATGTAAAACCTAAAAACATAAAAACCCTAGAAGAAAACCTAGACAATACCATTCAGGACATAGGCATGTGCAAAGACTTCCTGACTAAAACACCAAAAGAAATGGCAATAAAAGTCAGAGTTGACTGATGGGATCTAGTTAAATTAAAGAGCTTCTGCATAGCAAAAGAAACTATCATCAGAGTGAACATGCAACATACAGAATGGGAGGAAATTTTTGCAATCTATCCTTTTGACAAAGGGCTAATATCCAGAATCTACAAGGAACTTAAACTAATTTACAAGAAAAAAAAAACCCATCAAAAAGTGGGCAAAGGATATGAACAGACACTTCTCAAAAGAAGATATTTATGCAGCCAACAAACATATGAAAAAAAGCTCATCATCACTGGTCATTAGAGAAATGCAAATCAAAATCACAATGAGATACCAACTCATGCCAGTTTTAATAGTGATATTAAAATGTCAGGAAACAATAGATGCTGGAGAGGATGTGGAGAAATAGGGATACTTTTACACTGTTGGTGAGAGTGTAAATTAGTTCAACCATTATTGAAGACAGTGTGGCAAATCCTTAAGGATCTAGAACCAGAAACACCATTTAGCCCAGCAATCCCATTACTGGGTGTATACCCAAAGATTTATAAATCATTCTACTATAAAGACACATGTACACATATGTCTATTGTAGCACTATTCACAATAGCAAAGACTAGGAACCATCCCAAATGCCTATCAATGATAGACTAGGTAAAGAAAATGTGGCATATATACACTATGGAATATTATGCAGCCATAAATAAAGGATGAACTCATGTCCTTTGCATGGACATGTGTGAAGCTGGAAACCATCATTCTCAGCAAACTAACACAGGAACAGAAGACCAAACACCACATGTTCTCACTCATAAGTGGGAGTTGAACAATGAGAACACATGGACACAGGGAGGGGAACATCACACACCAGGGCCTGTCAGGGGGTGGGGGACTAGGGGAGTATAGCATTAGGAGAAATACCTAATGAAGATGACAGGTTGATGGGTGCAGCAAACCACCATGGCACGTGTATACCGATGTAACAAACCTGCATGTTCTGCACATGTACCCCAGAATTTAAAAAATATATAGAGACAGCCGGGTGTGGTGGCTCAAACCTGTAATCCCAGCACTTTGGGAGGCCGAGGAGGACAGATCACGATGTCAGGAGATTGAGACCATCCTGGCTAACACAGTGAGACTCCGTCTCTACTAAAAAATACGAAAAGTTAGCCGGGCACGGTGGTGGGTGCCTGTAGTCCCAGCTACTCGGGAGGCTGAGGCAGGATAATGGCATGAACCTGGGAGGCAGAGCTTGCAGTGAGCAAAGATCGCGCCACTGCACTCCAGCCTGGGTGACAGGGCGAGACTCTGTCTCAAAAAAAAAAAAAAAAAAATATATATATATATATATATATATATACACACACACACACACACACATATATGTGTGTGTGTGGTTAAAAGAAATTCAAATGAGGCCCAAGAAAACTGTGGGAGGATCCAAGGAGCCCACTTTCCCAGCTAGCTTTCTGGGTGTTGACTTCTGTGCATATATAAACATTATCCATCACTAGTTGCTCTTGGATTGTTTAATGTGTGCATTGTTCCCAAGTAAGATTCTCAGGTTTTGGAAGGCAGGCTGCAGCTTCAATATGTTAGATAATTGTCCTGCCACTCACTCATTCACTCATGCTTTCATTCCTTCATTCACTTGTTCATCCATGCTTCTATTCCTTCCTTTTTAATACTGAGAAGACCAGACTGTGGTGTGGTACAAATCCCGGCATGGACTCCATCTCTGCTCCACCTCTTACTGTGTAATTTAGGAATTTCATGTCACTTCTCTGTACCTGCTTCTTCATCAGTAAAATAAGACACATGATAACACCTAATTCAAATGATTTCATGATGATTAAGAAAGGTAAAGGAGCTAACATAATCCCTCATGCAAAGTAAGCATTAATAAATGTTAACTGTCATTATCATTGTTGCCCTTTCAATCAGAGATGTCTCTGGGTGTCAAACACAGTGCTTTTCGCTGAAATATAAAGCATAGATAACGTGGCTCTGACCCTCAAGGAGCACACATTCTAGTGCATTCTTGGGAGAGAAACTGATTTACAAAGAAGCAGTGACACATTGTGTAAAAGTCATTAACGTGTCTCAAACATTTTTTATTGCCAGATACTTTTCTATACATGTCATGTACATGTGAAATATATGTCACTATTTCATGTATATATGTGGAATGTCATTTTGTATATTTCTTATATACATACGTATGTATGATATATTGTATACATTTCACGGGTATCAACAAATTTAATTCTCACTGCAGAGGAAAACTCCAGAGGACTAAAAAAATCTCACTTTCACAGGTAAATCAATGAAGTCACTGCATCTGTAGAACTTTTTTTTTATTAGGTTTTTTTTGTTTGAACCCATGACTGTTGTTTGCAAAACCCTTTACAATGTTCAGTTATAATTTTCAATTTTTTCCCATCTTTAGTCATCTATTCCTCACAAGAACCCTGTAGCATGGAGGTGGTTGTTATTTTTATATGCACTTTGCAGGCAAAGACACTGAGGCATGAGGAGTGCAGGTAGCAAGTTGAAGGTCATTGGAGCTAACACAGGTCCTATGTGTTAGGACCTCTTCATATCCGCAACCATCACCTCAGTCTTTCCCTGAGATGCAACCAGCTAGAAAGGCAGAACCACACCTTCTTGGGTTCATAACAGTTATACTTGGCAGAAGAGTACTCATTACTTTAACCTTTTCCAGCTCATGCAGCCCATTCTGTTCTTCCCATATTTAATCTGTTACCGTCCTTCCATTTCCATTGCTTTTCTTGCTGGAGCCCCCTACTGCATTCTCTGGTTGTTTCTGATCATTTTTCTCCAGATAGGTTTGTTTGCATTATTTCCAAGCTGCATCTCATTTTTAACTCATAATTCTAGTTTTGATGAGTTCCCTGCATTATGCTTTTCACTTTGATCATGCTCCCAGGCCATTATGAGTTAGGATATTCTTGGCAAACCTCATTAACCTGCTCTCAATTAATTAATGGTGCTGCAGAATCAGGCCACACCCTTCCCACTTTGTACCCTGTGGACTAAACCCCTGGACAATTAGGCACCATCAATTTTATTACATTCAGGCTGTTTCTCAGTCCACGTTATAGTTGGGCAACTGTGCTCATCTGCATTCCTTTGGTGAGTGCCAGTTTCAAGAGATGGAAGTTCACATGTTCCTCTGCTTCCTTCATCTGGTTTTACAAACCTATCAAAAGGGAACCATTTCTCCCCCATAGCACACATTATTATTTATAGGTCCAGACACACTGTTATTTTATGTTATGGTTCTGGATCTTTCAAATGTTTCCTGTATTCTTTGTTCTGTTGTTACTCTTATTAGAAACTGTCTTTTGATTTACTGCCTGGGATTGTTCTTTCTTTTCTTGAACATTTACTAGCTGTCAGGCATCTGGTGCAAAGCCCTGTGTCTTCAAGGGCACAGAAAAGGGCAAGACCCATGAGAAAGCAATTCTATGACAAAGAACACAGACAAACTGGCTTTCCCCATCTGACCACACGAATTTACCAAACACTTACCAGTACCGGTCAGTATGGTGCAGTCTCCATGGGTAGAATTACACTTTGTTTGTGTAACAGCCCAACAGGCAAGATCCACCAATCCTCCCATTTAACCAAGACCGAGGCAGGCAGATCACCTGAGATCCTGAGGTCAGGAGTTTGAGACCACCCTGGCCAATGTGGTGAAACCCCATCTCTACTAAGAATACAAAAATTAGCCAGGTATGGTGGCGGGTGCCTATAACCCCAGCTACTCAGGAGGCTGAGGCAGGAGAATTGCTCAAACCCAGAAGGTGGAGGTGCAGTGAGCAGAGATTGTGCCATTGCATTCCAGCCTGGCGACAAGGGCAAAACTCCGCCTCGAGAAAAAAAGAAAAAAAAAAAAAGTGCTGAAGCCAGGACTTGGACTGAAGTCTAGTTCTAATGCACATGCTTTCAGCTTTCAGATGCCTCTAGTTCCTGCTTCACCTTATTCAGATGCACAGAAATCTTGTGTTGACTCTGAAGATACTCTCGCTCGACCTTCCCTCTGCAGAAATGGCTTTGACAGCCCCACACCCACCTACAATCTCCAGCTTCTCTTCTGAGCTGTGCTCAGGCCAGGTATCCAATGCCCTCTGCATTAAGGACTCCCCCAACACATCTCATGGGAGTTTTAAAGCTTAGCATAGAGTAGATCGAATGGTCAAAACACTAGGTTGGGAAAAGAGATAGAAATTGGACTTGAGACCATCAGTCCAAGAGGCACTGCTTTTAGTTACACGATCCTAGAACAACCTGCCTACTTTGGGCATTCTCAGATGGGCTAAATCATATTTCTAATCTTGGTCATCTATGCCATAAGCAGGGAAGGTGGTGGTAGGGATGTTAATGAGGGGAAGGTTGTGAGTGTGTGTTGTGGACTCCAAAGTGTGGAAAATTGATTTTCACATGGTAAGCTCCAGTGCACAATGTCAGCATCCCTTTATTCAAAGCAATATTGAAATATAGTCACATTTCTGTGATGACCTGCAGATCTTCTTTACAGGTATTGTTGAATCTCAAAGCTCTAACTTTATAATTTAAAGCCCTCGAGTAGGACATTCTCACTGGGAAGTCCCCCAGGTGACATGAACTTGACAAATCCAGACTGAACCCTCAGCTCCCCTCTCTGCTCTGTCATCTTTAGTACTACCTGTCTCAAAAATGAGCATCATTATCTGCCCAGACTCTGAGGATAAAAACCTTTTCTTCACTTCCCACATGAGTCAAAACTTGTGTCTGGAAAATGCCTTTTAGATCCCTTCCCCTTTCTGTCCAAATTTCACCCTCTTGGGTCAAAACTTTCTCATTTTTCATCTGGTCTCTTGATTTCCTGATCTGCTCTCCTCCATCTATTGGTTACCAACCTGTGGTTTTTCTAGACCTCAAATCAGTTGCTGTCATCCTGTTTGTCAGATCCATCCTTCATGCTCAGTCTCCCTCCAGAGAGACCTAAAGTTCTCCAACAGGGAGGTCCTCTCATTCCTGGTCTAGGCAGATCTAATATCCAGGCTTGTCTCAGGCAAATCGATGCCTGCCCCTTACTCCTCAGGAGCCTGAACTACTCACCCTTCCTCAGCAGAGCGAGGAGCAGCCCTGCATACAATGCTCTTCCGTCTCCAAGGCTGCCCCACTTCCCTTGCTCAGGGAACTCTTCAGCATCCTCGGGATCCACTCTTGTGCCACCCTATGAATGACGTCTTCTATGCCCCGAACTAGTCTTTCCTCTCTAGGTATTTTTACCCCCACCACTTACACATTCATTAGAATTTCATGCATTCATTTATGAATATTCATTGAGTCAGACCTGCAGAAAGTGCTGGGTATGGAGGTGAGAGGCCATCCTTTAAAGGGCTCAGAGTATCAGTGGGGAGATGGGTGAGGTCACAAAGCCTAAGAGAACAATGTGAGATGGGCATGTCCTATCTCCTCAGGTTCTAGGTTTCTTCAGGTACAGCTCAGTCACCAGCTAAACCCTCTGAACTGTGTGCTATGTGATATTTATATACTCTTTGCAAGCAACTCTGAAAAATCATGAGGTAGTATATAGACAGGAAAGATGGAAGATTCTAGGGCCAGCTGGAAGGTGGGAGAGTTGAATGCCATGGGGAAAGTGGAATCCATGAACCTGGACTTTTCTTGAGGAATTTGGTGAGCCCTGAACCTAGGGGCAACAGGACACAATGGGCACAGACTAACGTGGCCATCAGAGCCCTGGTTCTGGGTCCTGCGGAGTCCCATCATCAGGTGGTGACCCTTTGGCTTGAGGATATAATTAGATTTTGTCCTAGGCATTGTCCAGTGGCTTCTGCACTGTAAATATTTTATGACTCGCTGAAAACCTGTGTGATCAAAGAGTCATGTATGCAAACCCTTGATCTCGGCTGAACAGCTTCTCCACTCCCTAATTCTTTCCGACAATGCTTTTAAATAATAATGCTTTCCAATTATAAAGTACTTTCCTTATCTCTTTTTTCACTTTTGATTTGAAAGATATCTTAATTTTAGGTTCTTTTTGTCTATTTCTATTCTGTTTTCATCACAGAACAGTGAGATTCACAGCTCAGGAGTTGGGTTGCCCCCCTTCTTGATAGGCGGCCAATTGATGTTCTCATCCTAACTCGGCTCTCTGGGTTGCCTTTTCCATACTTACAGAGGTAGGATTGTTATTAGTAGCAGAAGCAGTGACTGCATTCATCTACTAACCTCTGAATAGCAGGAATGGTGTCCTTTTCTTCCAGAACACACTGCTAGTACTAAGGACTAAGAAAGGGTGAATTGCTGAACATATTAATAGAAGCCATTTCAATCTACAATGTATATTAAGCATTTACATCTTTAAAATATTGTTTCCATTTATTTAATGTGAGACTGCTTATTTGTTTTCCTGCCTGGTGCTAAGCACTTAACAGGCAGTCACTCATTTATTTTGCTTAACCACAAAACTATGTGCTGTTGTTATCTCCATGCTAGGGATGAGAAAACTGAGACTTAGAGAAATTAAATATTTTTCCTAAGGACCTTGAAACAAGAGTCTACTCCGCAGTCACTTCCTCCTCAGTTACGCCTTTGTTACCTTCCAGTTTGGATCCTGCCCCTATTGTTCTAGTAAAACTGCTAGATCCAGGGTTCCCAGTGGCCTTTTGTTAGGAATTTGGTTTACCTGCTAGTCAAGGGAGACCGAAGTTTGAGAATGGATTAGCTTCCTAGGGCAGCCATAACAAAGTAGGTCATAAACTGGGGGGTCTCAAAGCAACAAAAATTTCTTCTCCCATAGTTCTAGAGGGTGGAAGTCTGGAGACAAGATCTTGGCAGGGCCATACTTTCTCTCTTTACTTTCAGTTGTTACCAGATATCTTAGTCATTTTCCTGTTGCTCGCAACAGGATACCGGAAACTGGGTAATTTAAAAAGAAAAGGCACGTATTTCTTACAGTCATGGAGGCTGAGAAGTCCAAGGTCAGGGGTTCATATCTACTGAGAGTCTTCTTGCTGCTGGGAACTCTGTAGAGTCTCATGGTAGCACGGGACATCACATGATGAGGAAGTGGAGCATGTTAGCCCAGGTATCTCTTCCTCCTAATATAAAACCACCAGTTCCCCTCCCCTGATAATCCATTAACCCATTGATCCATCAATGGATTAATCCATTCACGAGGTCAGACCAAGGCTCTACCTTTCCATACTGCTACCTTGAGGATTAAATTTCAACATGAGTTTTGGAGAAGACAAATCTTCACACCATAGTGTCATCAACCATTGGCATTTCTTGGCTTGCTGTTGCATAAATCTAATCTCTGCCTCCATCTTCTAAATGTGTTCCCCTTCTCTGTATGTGTCTGCCTTCAAATTCCCCTCTTTCTGTAAGCACACAGTCATACTAAATTAGGGCCTACTCTCGATTAGATCGCATTGGCAAACACCCTAATTTCAAATAAAATCATATTCTTAGAGACCAGACTTTAGGACTTCAACATCTGTTTTTTCATGGGGACACATTGAAGCCTCTCATGAACATTAATACACATAGAGATCTCTTCATATACATAAATAAGTCAGGAGGTGGCCATCTGGGACCCCAAGATAGCAGAAGGAACCTGGGCTTCTTCCCTTCCTGCTCCACTGCTGCCTTCATGTACCTTTCATCCTGGAGGCCCCCTCAGGGGACAGGATGGCTGCTGCCACTAGTCTTTGTGTCTGCTTATTAGACCACAGGAAAGAAAAAGAAAGAAAGGACAGAAGGGAGAGAGGGAAGGAGGAAGAAGTAAAGGAAGGAAGAAAAGGTGGTTTTATGACTTGAATGTCCCCTCCCAAAACTCATGTTGAAACGTGGTCCCCAATGTGGTGTTATTGAGAAGTGGGTCTTTTAAGAGGTGGTGGATCATGAGGGCTCTGTCCTTATGAATGGATGAATTTGTTTATGGATTAATGAATTGATGGATTAATGAATGGGTTATCATGGGAGGGGAACTGGAGGATTTATAAGACATGGAAGAGAGACCTGAACTGGCACGCCCAGGCCCTTGGCCATGTGATGCCCTGTATCACCTCAGGACTCTGCAGAGTCCCCACCAGCAAGAATACCCTCACCAGATGCAGCCCCTTGACCCGGGACTTCTCAGCCTCCAGAACTATATATATATATAAAAGCATTTTCTTTATAAATTACTCAGATTCTGGTATTATGTTATATGCAACAGAAAACAGGTTCACACATGTGGAAAGAAGGAAGGGAGGACAGGTCATGAGTACCCTCTTGGCTGGGCCAGTCCCCTTCAAGCATCTGGATTCCTTTCCAAGGGCTGCTGTAATATAACATGGCATATCTCAGCGGCTTAAACAACAGAAATTCATTGCTCCACAGTCCTGGAGACTAGAGATCCAAGATCAAGGTGTAGGCAGGGTTGGTTTCTTCTGAGGTGTCTCTCCTGGGCATGTAATGGCTACTTTTTTTTTGCTGTGTTTTCCTCTATGTGTGTCTGTGATCAAATCTTCCTATTATAAAGTTGCCAGTCATATTGAATTAGAGCCCACTGTAATGCCTTACTTTAACTTAGTTACCTTTTCAAAAACCCTTATCTTTAAAAAGTCACATTCTGGCCGAGTGCGGTGTCTCACACCTGTAATCCCAGCACTTTGGGAGTCTGAGGCAGGTGGATCACCGAGGTCAGGAGTTCAAGACCAGCCTGGCCAACATGGTGAAACCCTGTCTCTACTAAAAATAGAAAAGTTAGCCGGGCATGGTTGTGGGTGTCTATAATCCCAGCTACTTGGGAGGCTGAGGCATGAGAATTGCTTGAACCCAGGAGGCAGCAGTTGCAGTGAGCCGAGATTTTGCCACTGCACTCCAGCCTAGGTGACAGCGGAAGACTCTATCTCAAAAAAAAAATAAATGTAAATAAATAAAAAGCCACATTCTGAGGTACTAGGTGTTAGGACTTCAACATATGAATTTGGTGGGGAGTGAGAGTATGCACAGTTCAGCCCATAGCAACATCCATTTAAGGAGTACCACATAACACGTTCTCTTACATCTCTTTGGTCAGAACTTAAATGACCACACCTATGTGCTGAAAAGGCTAGAGAATGGATTTTTTTTTTTTTTTTTTTTTTTTTGCTGGGCTATGGATTCTTTCTTCTCACCAGGAAAAAGAGGAGAATAGATATAGTGCACTAAACTTTCACACGAGAAATCATGTGGTTCCCCCTCATGTGGTCATCCTGTCAACTTCTCTGCAACATTGGGCTGTTCGTCATTACCTCCTAAAACTCCCTCTGCGACAGCCCCTTCACTTGGCCTTCCATGGTCTGTCCACCCCCATGATCCTATGCAGGGAGGCATTGAATTCTGGCATTAGCCTAACCTGCCCACCAGGCCTAGGGAACCATTAGGCACAGTGAGTGGGCAAAGCACCCCTTGGCTTTGGCTCTGAGCCATGCCAGCTGGGAGCAGAGGCCCTATGGTGTGGGTGAGCCTTGGAGATAGAGCCTTCCTGTCTCACTCAGTCCCCAACGTCGAATAGCATATCTGGCCTCGTGCTAAGTTCTGGGTGGCTCAGGAATCTTCAATGTGGTGATTTTGTAACTCAGAGATTGGTAGCTTGACTCCGGGCATCCATGTCAACACAAACCTTTCCTACATAAACATGCAGTATCATCTCCGAATCCCTAGTGCCGGGAATGGCACCTGTGAACATGCGCCATACTCCTGGGAGATGGAGTGAGCAGTGGTGAGCCCTGGAGCCCTCCTCTCCTCCGCCAAGTATGTAGTGTGTCTGGTACATTCTCCAAAGCCCTCCCCATCACTCCCTAGTCACAGAAAAATGCTTTGTAGGCCTGGGTCCTGCCTCCTGAGGCCTCAGGCTCCCACTCGGTGAGATGGATTCCCCCAGGGCTCTCTCCTTACATCTCTTCTGTCTCTCAAGGATCTCATCCATCAACAAATCTTTAATGTTCAAGACCATGGAGATGGTGCATATATGGACCACCCTCTGCCCTGGGTTCTCTCCCAAGTTCTCACTTGCCTTTCCAGGTTCCTCATGGACACCTGCCTGGGAAGCACTGTCTGCCCTGAGGCCAGCGAGCCCATCCTGACTCTTTATCTTCCCTGGAGTAGCTTCTCTGGAATCCTGGGAGCCCCTTCAGTAACAGAACTTGGTGCCTGGCAGTGTGGATCTGAGAGCCAGGCTGTCTGGGTGAGCTTGAGCAAGATGCTTGACCATTCTGTGGACATCATTTTATCTATAATTGCTTACTGAGAGTCTCTGCTGAAAGCACCACCTTCTCCTAAGAATATTGTGCTTCTTATTTTGAAAGCTAAGAATTTAATTTCAAACGCCTCATCTGAGTATTCACAGCCCTCTATATTGTCCTAACTGGATCTATCTTGGTCTGCCATGAATACTCGATACATTAAGCAGCTCTTCTACCAGGCATACCCTCTTCTCCTCTTCCCATAGCCACACATTTAAATCCCATGAGCTCTTCAATATTTCAAATGACCTGCTTCCAGAAGTGTCAGTGTTCCTCCCATGCAGTCATTTTCTCTCCCTCTTCTGAACCATCTCTAACCCTCTCCCCACCATACCTGCAACACCTGTTACCTCTACTATACCTTGGCCCAGACACATTTGTGTAGCTGCCTGATCCCCTTGCCCTGATCAGCAGGCTTCCACCTCAGTGTGGTGATAGACATGTGTTTAGTCATTAATAGCAAACAACTGAGGTTTATGATCACTTAATTTTTTTTAGAAATCCAAGCCATCTCATCTCAGGATGCAATGTCTTCACTCTCATCACTCAACTGCATGCCACTTGCCTTGCTTGGAAGGATGGAGTTCCAAAAGCCCAGTGGGAAGGGAATTGTGCAGAGCCCAGTCACAGGAGTGGGTCCTGTGTGAAAGCCATCCTGCTTCAGTCTCAGCAGAAAGCAATCAGCAGGTACAAGGCGCCCCTGTAGGACCAATGTGCATCGTGGGCGGCACAGGTGAAGTCCTCTGGGCCTCATTCCTCTGCTCCCTGCCACCTGCCACTCACAGCCACTTGTACCACAAAGCCTGTCCCGGAAGTCATCACTCACCACCATCTTCTGCACATCTTATGCCCCAGAAAAACTCAATGACTTGTACTTATCTCCCCTGAAAAATTTGAATGAAGCAGTTGCTTTATTAAAAAACTGCATAAAATAGCTCTGGAATATCTTTCATCTACCGAACTAATAATTATAAGTATAAAAGAAGTTACCATTGACCGATTGGCACCTGAATGTCAGGCAGCCCACTAAGTTTATGTCTATTTCCCTTTATTTTCACAACAGCACAACAATTTAGGGGGTCAGAGTACTATTATGCTCATTTTTTTGGGATAAGGACATTGTCAGTGAAGAAGTCACCTGTGCAGAAAGAGCTAGCAGCGCCCACACTACTCACATGTTTGGTTTGCTTTTTGTTTTTAACAGATGGGGTCTCATTCTGGCACTCAGATTGGAGTGCAGTGGCACGATCATAGCTCAATGCAGCCTCAGACTTCTGGCCTTAAGTAATCCTCCCACCTAGATCTCCTGAGTAGCTGGGACACAGGTATCCACCACCATGCCCAGTTAATTATTGTTGTATAATTTTTGTAGAGACAGAGGTCTACTTTGTTGCCTAGGTTGGTCTTGAACTCCTGGCTTCAAGCAATCCTCCCACCTCAGCCTCCCCCCACCCTAGGATTACAGACATGAGCCACCATGCCCAAGATTGCACCACTGCTGCAAGACTCCTCAAGTTTATCAGCACACCACACTCCCTTATGTACACATGAGCCTGTGTCATAATGACCCATGAGATCCAAAGGATTCTGCAATGAGGCTACATAGCCCAAACTGAATCACTGTGAGATTAAAACGTCTGAGTTTCAAAAAGTTGTTTTGAGTTTGTGTAAAATACTTGAATTATGTCTCTTAACAACAGTAATGCTGAGATTGGCCCTTTGTGTTTCCTTGGTGCTGGGTTCTGCTGCTCTTGGAATCCAGCCTGGTAGCATGACCCCCACTTCCCCAGCTCCCGCAGTCCTCCCAGCCTGTGAGTCACCCTTAATTCTTCCAGAGAGGAGTTGCTCTCAACAAATTCGAAACCTCGTGACACTCTATACCCAGCATCTGGCTCGCCAATCCTTTCCGGCTAGTGGGAAAGGTCCGGATGGCTCAAGGTTGAAATGTGATTTTAATAAAAATAATGCTAAAATGAGATTCGTGGAGTGCATTCTTTAGCTTATGGGAGTTGAGCAATATTCGTGGCATCTGAATATTCGCAGCTTGACGTCTGGAGACATGAGTGCTTCCAAATCTCAAGGAGCAACTGATCGTGTCTTACTGCGTTGGCTCCCTTCATTGCCACAGCCTTGACCTTGCCGCGTGGGGCAAGGGTGCAGAGAACGGTCCGCACCAAGGCCTGACATGCGTCAGCAATGTGCTAGGTACACCATGGGCTTTGACTCATTAAATTTCCAGGCATTTTTTCCCAAGAAAGCAGTAGTTCCTTTTTGCATGTAAGGAAATTGAGACTCAAAGACCTGGGTCACAAGTCAAAGTTCATACTGTTATTTGGTAGCCAAGAAGGAATTCAAATCCTGGTCCCAGCCTAAACTCTTTAATTTTTCCTATGAAACCACATGTCTCTCTTTACATGCTTGCCTGTGCTTTTGATTACTTTGGGATATAGTCTAGAAACGCTGAGCAGAACCACCAGGGAGGGGTTTAGGGTCAAGAAGCAGCTCACCAGCCACAAGCATCACTTTTCTCTGGGCTAGGACTAGATTCTGTAAGTAAATACCCAACTGAAAGAGAACACTTTTCTTGGAAAACCGTGGTAACTTGATGCATGTAAACAAACTCTTTTCTAAGAGCCCCTGTCACATGGGGGCCTGCGGGCAAATTCTACTAAGCAGAGAACAGTTTTCACTGCAAAAACTCAAAGGAAGACAAGCTTGGTAATGAGAGCTAGCATTTATTGATCGCTTACTAGTGCCAGGCGTTATGTGGGTACTTGTCAGACATAATTTACTCTTCCCTGCAACCCTTTAGACATTAGCATGTCCCCCATTGAATAGATCAGGAAACTGAGGCACCAGATACGTAGAAAGAAAGAGGCAGAGAAGGAAGACAAAGCAGGCAGTCTGCTGTCAGAATTTCAGCTCCTGACCAATAAGCTCTACTCTCCCCTCATCCTTTTAAAGAGGGAGCTTTTACTACCTGCCATGCTCATGTTGGGTATTCCAACCCAATAATGGCTTTCCCTGTTAGCAGTTAGTCATTCAGTATATGCCTATATCCTTTTACTAGGGATGTCATACAAAGTTTCACAAACTGGGTGGCTGAAGAAAACAGAAATGGCCAGGCATGGTGGCTCACACCTGTAATCCCAGCACTTTGGGAGGCCAAGGTGGGCGGATCATGAGGTCAGAAAATCGAGGCCATCCTGGCCGACATGGTGAAACCCCATCTCCACTAAAAATACAAAAATTAGCTGAGTGTGGTCTTGCAGGCCTGTAAGCCCAGCTACTCAGGAGGCTGAGACAGGAGAATTGCTTGAACCTGGGAGGCGGAGATTACAGTGAGCCGAGATTGCGCCAATGAACTCCAGCCTGGCGACAGAATGAGACTCCATCTCAAAACAAAACAAAACAAAAAACCCCGGAAATTCATTGTCTTACAGTTGTGGAGGCCAGAGTCCGAGGTGGAGGCCAGAGTCCAAGATCGAGGTGTTGTCGGGAGGGTGTTGCTTCCTTTGACGATTTTAGAAAAGGACCTGTTCCAGGCCTTTCTCCTGGCTTCTGGTAGCCTCAGACATGTCTTGGCTTGTAGTTGCATCACTCCAATCCTGTGCCATTCCATTGTGCTCTCTCTCTGTGTGTCTGTTCCTGTGCCCACACTCTCCCTTTTTATAAGGGACACCCAACATATTGGATTAGGGCCCATCCTAATCATCTCATTTTAACTTGATTATCTCTTTTAGGACCCTGTTTACAAGTAGGGCCACATTTTGAGGCAGTAGGGGTTATAATTTGCGGTTATCTTTTTTGGGAGGACACACTTCAACCCATAGCAATATTTAATAAATTAGAAGCTTTTAAAGACCATTGCAATAGGCCGAAGTGTATTTTCCAGCTCCATTTCCTATCACTTGCCTCCCACCCTCAACCGTGAACCTGGCACACCAGCTGCACAGCCTTGCTCCATTTTGAACACATTATCACCCTCTTTGCCCCTTTGCCCTGCTTCCCTTGCCCGGAGTATCCTTAATCGCTCTGTCTATCTACCTCGCAAGTCTCTGCTCATTTGTCAAGGATAAGGGCTCAGGCCATACCTTCCTGGAAGTCACTCCAGATCCCAGAACCCCACAACTTCAGTATGTTACCCATGGTTACAGAAAGCATGCATACATTCTAGCATGATAGAAAAATCTGTGTGCCTCTGTTTAAATTTAGATTTAAAAATTGGCTGGTCATGGTGGCTCACACCTGTAATCCCAGTACTTTGGGAGGCCAAGACAAGTGGATCGCTTGAGACCAAGAGTTCAAGACCAGCCTGGCCAACGCGATGAAACCCTGTCTTTACTAGAAATACAAAAATTACCCACATGTGGTGGAGCACACTTGCAATCTCAGCTACTCAGGAGACTGAGACATGAGAATCACTTGAACCTGGGAGGCGGAGGTTGCAGTGAGCCAAGATTGTGCCACTGCATTCCAGCCTGGGTGACAAAGTGAGACAGTGTCTCAAAATGAAAATAAAAATAAAAATGAATAAATTTAAAAAGTATCAGAAAGAGATGGACTGCTTTGATTAGAGTTAGATAACAAAAGCAAGAGCAGTTGGTCAGTTACAGGCACAGTGGAGGAGAACGTCCTGGGACCATCTCAGAGAAGCATTCAGGAGCCACAGGCAGATGATGTGCCTCTGCCTGGGACCATTTGTGGCACCTTCCTGTACCCTGGGATAAATTGTTAGTAAAATCCTTAAAGTGAGAAAGTCTTTAGGTTTATCTCTGGGGAGACCAAAACAGGAGTAAGAAAGGAATTCTACATCCTGTTTTTCACACACCACGGGGGATGAAAGGAAGCCCAAGGAACCTCAGGTGGCTTACTGGGGAGAGGACAAGCAAGTAGGCCGGATCCTTAGGTTGATGGGGATAAAGGAAAGACCATGGGGAAGGGATTGTGTGCATCAAGCAAGGAAAACAATCATGATAACTGCAACGGCTTCTAATACCAGAGGTCACACACTATCTTAGGTCATGTGCTGGGCTGGTTGTTTGATGTATTGATCTCAGTTATTTACGATATCCAGAACACGGACAAGAAAGTGAGGGTACAAGATCGGTAACTAACAGTCAATGTTATAAATGTTATAAATGGCAGTCAGACGTGGAGTTCTGAAGAACTATATCAAATATGATTGTGTGTGTTAGGCACCCAGCGCATTTCCTGGCACATAGCAGGTTCACAGTAAACACTTGTTGAATTTTGCCAGAGAAAGAGAATAACCAACTATTCAAAAACATCTAGTGGGTTTCTGAGGCTCTGAACAAAGTCTCTATTGAACGGGTGTCCTTTAGTCTTTATGGCTCAAAGTCAGTGTCGTTGCTTTCTGTGTTCTTCAAATGACTGTATCAAACAGGCTGTCAGCCTGGCTGAATGGGCAGGGCCCAGGCTCCCAAGTCAGACACACCTGGCTAGAATCCCAGCGCTGCCACCTAGTAGCTGGGGAGGATGTGGGCAAGTTCCTTCACCCTGCTGACCCTCGCTCCTTCTTCTGTAACATACAGCCTGCGAGGCCTCCCTCAGGGTTTGCTGTGAAGACTAATGATATGGTACATGTGAAATGCCTGGTGACCAGCAGGCATCCTGTGACAGATGGCAGTTATTCCTATTAGTGGTGTGGCTTCCTTGGTGGCTGGTGTCACTTCCTGGTATCTGGGAGCCGATGGGAGGACATGCCTTCCCACGTAGATCAAATGACCACTTTGGTTGATTATAGGGTTTGGTGTGTGTGAGAGGTTGTTTTAAACAACCTCTCCACACTTGCCCTCTTGGCTACAACAGAAGTGAGTCAGGAGGGGAGCATATGGAAGGTGGAAAGGAATCAGGGAGGGTCAGACACCCCCAGGGACAAAGAAACACCTGGACAGGCCTCCTCGCCCAGGTTCCCAGGTACAGGTGATGGATCTTGAGCCTGAGTAAGGGAATGGGGAGCTTGCTAGAAGAGTGTTCTCTAACCAGTAACTCATGGAATTGGGGAGACAGACTTTGAAACACTTTGTTAGCACTTCAAAATCTACACACTGACATTCTTTAAGGACAAATAAGAAAGTTTAAATGACAGTGGAGGTCAACATTGAGTTCCTGACGACATAGCCTGCTGGCTCCCAAGTGCCGTCTCTCTTCTCCACTTTCCACTGGAACATTGCCCTATCCCTCTCTCCTCTTCCATGATGAAAGAAACCTGATAATCAATCGTGGAGCACACACATTACATGAGGAGCTGGTCTGGGAACTTATATAATATCAGTGTCACTTCAACCACTGCTAAATAATAGCTCACACTTGCTGAGTACTTACCATGGGCCTATGACCTGTGTATATCTACATAATCTTTATTTAATACTCACAATGAGCTTTTCAGTTAGGGACCTTCATTATAGTCTTCATTTCAAAGGTGAGGAAATTGAGGTTTAGTGATTTCTGAAGGTCAAAAGGTTAGAACTTAAAGAAGCCAGGATTTAAACCCAGGTCTGACCTGAGACGCTGAACCACTGTGACCAGTACAGGAAACCAATGGGGGAAGAGCAGGGTTATTCTCACTTAGGCGAGGTAGAGCAAGGCAACCAAGAGCAAGTGCTTTTGGGTTGGAGACACCTGAATCCTCATCCAGGAGTGAGTGACTCCTTCCCAACTCTATGATGGTGGCCAAGTACCTTCATTGCTCTGCAAGATGAAGGCAGAAGAGGGTTGGTGATGCTGGAGTGTCACTCTGTGCCCAATGCCCTGCAGGTCTGGCACACAGCTGTAAGAGAGGACAGCAGTCATTCTGATGTCTGAGTCCCAGCGGCCAGGAGGTGGGGTCCTGGGAGTGAACCTGGAACTCACTGATCCTAAAGCCTGTGCTCTTTCTACAGTGTAGCTTTGCCTCAACAGACACATAAATGCATATCATGGGGATAAAGTCAGTGTAACCCCGGGGGAGCCTCCTGTTTTTGTATTTCTCTCTCTCTCTCCCAGGACTGTGCACACTGGAGATATCAAAAGGCATTGGGAGGAAATGTGGAGATGTTTTTTCCTATCTAGGGAACCCAGTAGCACATATAGAGCTTTTGAGTAATGACAGAAAGACTGCTCCTTCCTCTGGGCAGGCTCGGTTCCACATGAGGATGTCCAGCATTGCAAGGGGAAAGTAGGCTAGATTCTGTACACCACTTTCCCTTTGGCCAGGGTTCATGTGTACAACTGAACACAGCAGCCATCAGTCTCCCCAAGCCCAATTTAAAGAGCAGGAAACTGAGGCCCAGCTAGGAACTGCCTTAGCCACCAAGTGGGTAGCACTGAGTAGACAGCACCATGAACCTTGGCTCTCAGTCTCTGCACCACCATCCCTGCTCAGCTCACTGGGTGATGAGGGGCTTCGGTCGGGGCATGTGTGAGTAGCTGCTGCTGCTTGGTGCTCTGCCCAGAACTCATGGGGTATCAAGGAAAGGGCATTCAATGTGAAGCCGGAGACCTACTCTACTGCCAACTAGCGTGAGCCTTGTTCAAGCTACTCCACAGCTTTGATGAGTGGGCTTAATTAAATTGAGTTAATAATACTTCCCTCGAAGCCTTGTCCTGAAATATACTTGAGAAAACACGGGTGAAGCCCCGTAGCCCTAGACTGGGACAATATGTGTGAGTTGCACCAAACCTCTGGAGAGAAGTCCAAGCCTCTTGGGCAGGAGATCAAATAGGAAAGGGTCTGTGACTTGAGTGAGACCTTAGGATACACACTGAACTTCTTGAGCCCAGGGCACCTATATCTCCAGTGCTGGCATCAAAATTGGTTCATTGAGAGGAATCAAATAATGTGATGAAGGCTGGCTGGGCACAGTGGCTCACCTCTTTAATCCCAGTACTTTGGGAGGCTGAGGCAGGCAGATCACCTGTGGTCAGGAGTTCAAGACCAGCCTGGCCAACATGGTGAAACCCCATCTCTACTAAAAATACAAAAATTAGCCTGGTATGGTGGCAGGTGCCTGTAATCCTAGGTATTTGGGAGGCTGAGGCAGGAGAATCACTTGAACCCAGGAGGCAGAGGTTGCAGTGAGCAGAGACTGTACCATTGCACTCCAGCCTGGGCAACAAGAGGGAAACTCCATCTCAAACAACAACAAAAACAACAACAGCAACAAGAACAACAACAACTATATCACATGCTCATGGTCACAGAGCACATAAGTAGCAGAAACAGAAGTCAAGTCCAGTTTTCTGTAGACTGCAAAACTTGAAGTCTTTCTTCTGCTTCGCTTGCCTCCTCTGGGAAGAGTAGCAGACAGCAACACTTGGGGCAGTCCCCACAGCCTGTACTCAGGGTGTGTGGTGTCCATTTCTGGGTTTTCACTTACATGTTGTTGCTTTTTTAGGGGACTTCCCTTGTCCTCATAATACTGAGGCTTACAACTTTTCACCTCTTCCCGAAATGACTCTGCTACTGGTTTGGACAGGCCCAGTTGCTGCCTTCTGAGCAAGGGGAATGGGCTGTTGAATCATCACCTTCGCTGTTGATTTTCCCAGAAGCACAGAATGGTCTTGTAGTTCTGAGTCCCACATCAGAAGGACCACCCATCTCTCCTTGAAGAAAGCAAATCGTATTTTCTTAACAAACCCAAATGACAGCCTCTTTGGTCCCACAACTAGCATTTCCTGAGAGTTCATGAATTCCAAAGTTATTTGAGCAATTTAGCCTTTGAAGCTCAGCTTCCACCTTGGACTCTCAGAATTATTTCTTGGAAAAACGATTAGCACTGAAAAGCTCTATGAAAATTGGCATCCAAGGATGGTCGTCTCATTATGCGAAGTGCCCATAGATTCACCTCCAAACACCTCATGATTTCACAAGGGCTATTATCTTCCAGCTACATCTCTTCTTTGGAGCTTATTACTTAAATAAAAAATGTTAATTGTTTCTGAGAAGTGTGCAGTGAGGAATGGGGGCTGCCATCTCTGAGGAGCCGGGTCTTCAAATTCCCAGGCTGCTACTCACTTTCTTGCCAAATGCTGGAAGCTCTCCACCAGCCAACTATCAATTTATGTGGACTGAGTCACAATTTACATCAAGCACCATTTCCATACGGGGTGTTATTTATTGAGCCCGGTACCACAGTGAGGAGGGTGAGCTCTTGAATAATTAGAATCCTGTCCTAGCTGGGGAGCGAACAATGCCTTCCTCCTATCTCTGCTTTCTAATGGGTTTGCAATGCTGCTATCTCTGCTTCCATAAATAATGTGCTCCATGTAAATAAGGAGTCATTAAAAATGGGGCAGCACCCACACATCATTTCATAAACATGAGGGAAGTACTTAGGAAGAGGATCATCAATAAACAGGCTGTGCTCTGCGTTACAAAACTGAAGCTGCTCTGCTGTGTACACACTGCCTTTTGTAGCTTCAACCCTTCCATTCTTGCTAACTCCACATTAACTGCTGTAGGTATACATCTGGGCATTACCAGCACAGCCCCTGGAGGCAGATAGATCTGTATATGGAGCTGCAGCTCTGACCTGTGCAATCTTGGGCAAATCACCTGACCTGTCCAAGCCTTGGCTTTCTTCTCTGGACAGTGGAGCTAGCACAGTCTACCTGATTTGTATATCAAAATTCACAAATGGGTTCTATTAGGTTGGGTGCAGGCAGGAAGCAACTTTATTCTTTCATGTAATTTTCCTGCCTCTCTGTTATGTCAGGTCCCCCTTCTCTATTCCTGTCTTGGAATTGTTAAGATGCGTAGTCCAGTTGAATAAACTCTTCATGCTGTTTAGAATTTGGGTTGGATGAACTGAAATGCCAGCAGTAGAGAAGGCATGAGTTCTCCTCTCTCTAACCCCTTCTGCTCCACTTCTTCCCCCCTCTCCTTGGAATGTGTGGCCCTTTAAGAAAGGGGCCACATCGAAGGGTGAGCACAGAAGAGATAGTAGTACCCATAGGGCCTGGCATACCTGGTACAGTTGCAGGTGAACATTGGCATTTGTATTCAAAAGTAATTCTTTCTTCTTGAGATGCTTTTGTGGGTTCCCCAGAGATCTTACTGAGGACCCCCTTGGTAGTCCCATGGTGGGATGGTGGCCTCTCTAATGGGCCTTTTATGAGTCTAGTCAGCCCTTAATTTCTAAGAGGTCTCTCCATACTCACCATGCTGAAATCCTCTCACCATTGTAGGACATTCCCTTGGGCATCCCAAAGCCAGAATCTTTCTATTGGCTATTCTGGCAGATACCAAGAGTTTCTAGAAGAAGAGGTGGCTCTGATGGCTGCTATCTGGCTTTGCTGTGCCACACTACACTATTTCAGCCAGTCTACCACCTTTAGACTTCTATAGGTAAAAGTCATATGATGGTCCCTATCACCCCCAAAGGTGGGGAGCACATATCAACTCCCCCTAATTATTCTCTTGACACTTCTTCAGTTGCTAAGGGTTACCAGAGAGCATGCCAGTGACTGTTTCTAAAGAGGCTTTCACTCTTCAGCCTTCTTTCCAAAAAATTCCTAGGCTGCCAATAGTATTCGATGGGCTGATGAGAGCAGAACCAGGTTGTGGCTACTTTAGAATGTGAGGTCACAGGTCACTGTTTTTCCTGACCTTGACACTCAGCTGACAAATAAGACAAAAGGAAATGTCTCAAATTTCATTGGCTGTAATGGAGATTGAATGAAAATATGTTTTAAGTGCTTGGCAATAACGCAAAATGAGATGTGAGTGAAGTTTAGCTCTCAGAATTACACACTGTTGAGTGTCAGATGATCAGCACGCACATCACCCATACTTGGGGTGGGTCCTATTCTACCTGCTTTAGCCACAACAATGGTCCTATGAGAAAGGTCCTGCTATCATCTACTTGCTGTGAATTAGGACTCTAAGGTATGGAGAGACTCCATGACTTGGGAAGTGCGCCCAGGAGTAGATCCAGATGGGCTCCTACTCACTTTCCTATAGGCCTCAAGAGGTGATGGGCAGGTGGAGCTCTCCTCTTCCAAAGAGACATCTATGCAAGCAAAAGTCATTCCTGAGAATTCATCAGGGCCCCGTCTGCATCCATTCTTCTCTTCCTTGCTTGCTCCTTGTTTATGCTGATGATGGCTTCTGTCTCCCAAAAGTCCTCTTCACTCTTAACTAATCTTCCTGGTGCCATTGGACCTTGGCTCTTATAAAAGTGTTCTGAGGGCTGAGTCCCCTGAGTCAGTCCAGAACCTCTCCTAATCTTAAACTCACACCATCCTAGTATTGACCCTGAATTCATCTTTGGGGCTTTCCCAGCTGAGATGTCTGGTCCATCTGGTCTACTAGCTCATCACACTTCTGAGCAGCCATTTCCTCCTGGTTTCTCTTCTTGTTTTGTCTCCAACCACCCCTCCCCAGAGCTTAACACTGGCTCCTCTGATGTGGTATTAGCGTTCTCCTTTCCTGCTGGTAAGCCCTAAGAATTCCCTGAGCTCCTGTTCATCCTTTAAGCTTGACCCTACCCTGTCCTTCCCATTCTAAACACCACACTATGTGCTCCCCTGTTCAGTCACCTTCACAGTGCTCTCCCTCTTTTCATTTACAACCCTTGCCTTCCCATGAGATGACTTTGTCACTTTCCACTTTGTTTGATTGTATTTCCATCTACACTACTAGTGTGTGAGGCATGGTGATATGAAGCTAGTCCAGAAATCAAGTCCCTGCCCTCAGCCATCTTACAATCTAGTTAAGGATGGCAAAGGGCATCTGTTCACTGTGCAAACTGTCCCAAGGCACTGCTCCTCTCTGAGTCTCACATTTTTTGCCTCTCTCAGGAGAGGTTAGGCCACTTGATTAAAGTGGTTATTCCTGCTTTAAAGAACCATGACTCTGGAGTTGCAGCTTCCCTTAATGTTCCTGGAAGAGCAGACAAGACCAATTTGTGATACTTGAATCTGATTGATGCGGGAACAGTTAACGTTGGGAGGAAGGCATCCCCCCACCACTTCTTCCCTTTCCCCTCCAGGCAGCTTTTATGTTTCTGGGTTTTTATCCCATTATCCCAGCCTCATTTTATTAGTACCACCTGGAGAGGAGCCCGCATCCCACCAGACACTGGAGCGAATGCAGAGCGTTAGCTCCCCAGGTTTTGTTAGCCTTGGTGCTCTATTTACACACTTCTGGGCCATGCCTCTCCTCTCCTTCCTGTTAATCTGGGAAGAAAATCTTTGCCACTGGTCTGGATACCAGGAAAAGAAAAGCTTGCTGAAGCCACTTAAAAACTGAATCCACTTTTTAGTTCTCCCTAGCCTAGTGGAATCAGACTGAGGTTTTCAAAATGATTGTATTCTGTCCAAAGAACGAGCATAGAGAAAATAGAGAGAACTGAAAGGAAGGAGAGGTTTGGCTGACTTAGTCCAGGTGGCTGATTCTAGCCTGCTGGTGACTCCTGACGATTCCTGGCCTTTACCTGTTCTCTACCCCATCAGACAAGAACCTGAATGCCTTCCAGTCCTCAAATACGGCATTCTCTCTCTCATTCCTGAAGGTCTTCAAATGGGCCTTTTTACCTCGAAAACACTTGGTTGTACCAACTTCAACATTTCTCCAGTGGTCATATCCTCCAGGCTGTTTATCCTGAGCTCTCAGGCTTGGGTGATATGACTACATCTACCTTCCTATAATATTCAAGTATGGATCTCGACACTTGGCCTGCAGTAATGAAGTTCAACTATGCATGCTGGTACATTCTACTGTCTGCAGTGGAGGAGATATGACAAGTAAACGAGAAGGTAAAACACAGGGTAACAAGGCCATGCTAGAAGGAACCTAGGGAGCTTTGGGAGCTCAGGGAAAGGGTGACTTAGCCAGGTGTGGGCACCAGGAAATGCTCCTCAGAGAAGAGGCTTAAAGGATGAGTAGAAAGATAAAGAGATTGGAAAAGGTCTTCTAAGAAAAGAAAACACTATGTGCAAAAGCTTAACACTGAGAAAAAAACATGGTGTGAGGTTAAGAGGATTGTATCAGTTAGCTTTTGCTGAGTAACAAGTCACCCTGACACCTAATGATGTAAAAAATAAAAACCACTTACTTGGCTCACAGTTTTGCAGGTCAGCAACCTGAGATGAGCTCAGATTTGGAATGGGTCGTTCTGCTAATTTGAGCTGGACTTAGCTGATGTTGGCCGGGCCTCACTCATGCATCTGAAGACAGACGCTAGGTTTTCTGGAAACTGGCTGCTCTCAGCTGTAGTGCCTCTTATCTTCTCAGCATGGCAACCAATCATCCAGCAGTTTATCCCAGGCTTTTTTATTCTGACTTGTCAGGGTTGTAAAAGAGAGATCAGAGCCTATATGGTTTTTTTTTTTTTTTTTTTTTTTTTGAGATCTGGACTCAGAATCTGTCCAGCACCAAGTTTTGCTACACTGTACTAGGCAAAGCAAGTATCCCAGAGTCCAAGTAGAAAATATTGACTGTGTGCCCATATTTTCTGTGTGTCTTCTGCAGAGAATTCCATTCCATGCAGAACGGTCATCTTTTTGCAATCTTCTTTGGGGTGTAATCCTGGAGAAGCAATCCACAACCATATTATGAGAGGATTTATGAAGTCTACTGAAGTTTGGATTTTCCTTCAGGATAAAGGGAAAAATTGTAAGTATTTTTAATGAGGAGTGACAGACATCAACATGTACGTGATTTGGAAGTTGCTCCCTGGGTACTCTTCTGTTGGTGTGAAAAAGACTACTACTTACCTAAGTAGACCCAGAAAACCCATCTGCCTCTGGATTCCCAGGGCTGCAATTCACCAACCCTTGGTCTAAACACAGCTAGTATGCATGTGAAGAATTTATTAAGCACCAGCATGAATGTAGGCAAAGAGATCCATAGAACTGAGATGAAAATCCAGAAATGGACACTTGCATTTGCAGTCAATTGATTATTGGCATCAAGACCAGCCAATGGGGAAAGAAGAGTCTCTTTAACAAATAGTGCTGGGACATCTGCATGCAAAAGAATGAAGTTGGACTCAGTGGCATGCTTTACACAAATATTAACTCAAAATGGAAAGAAACATAAATGCAAGAGTAACATTACAAAATGCTTAGAAGAAAACATAAGCATAGTTCCTCATGACCATACACTGGGCAACAGTGCCTTCAATATGGTATGGAAAGCACAAGTAAGCAAAGAAAAAAAGGATAAACTGGACTCATTAAAATGGAAAACTTCTGTGCCACTAAGTGAAGATGAAAAAAGTGAAAGATTAACCCACAGAATGAGAGAAACTATTTGCTAAGAGATACTTGAAAATATTGACAAGAGTCTTATATCCACAATATATAAAGAACTCTTACAACTCAACAATAGAAAGAAAGACAAATACCCCAGTTTAAAAAACGGGCAGAATATTTAAATAGAAATTTCTCCTAAGGAGATCGATCAATAGCCATAAGCACAGAGCAGCTGTTCAACACCACTAGTCTTTAGGAAAACACAAATTAAAACCATAAGTACCACTTCACACCCATGAGGATGGCTAGAATAAAAAAGACAGTAGCCTCTGTTGGTAAGGGTATGGAGACATTGCTGGTGTGAATGCAAAATGTCACGCCTACTTTAGGAAATAGTTTGGCAGTTCCTCAAAAAGGTAAACATAGAGTTACCATGAGTCTGCAACTCTACTCCTACGTATTCCCAAGAAAAGTAAAAACAAACGTCCACAGAAAATCTTATATGAGAATGTTCATGGCAGCATTACCCAAAATAACTCCCAAATAGAAACAACACAAATATATGGATATATTAAATGTTACGTAGTCAAATAAGTGGAATATAATTTGGCAATAAAAAGGAATGAAATATGACATGATATGGATGAACTGTGAAAACATTATGCTAAGTAAAAGAAGCTATATATCTCATTATTCTGTTTATATGAAATGATCAGAATTGGCAAATTTATAGAGATAGGAGGTAGATCAGTGGTGTGTAGGGCTGGGGTGAGGGTGGAGAAATGGAGGAAATGGGAATTGACTGCTAATACATTTGGGAGGACTTCTTTCAGTGGGGGAAAACATTCTAAAATTAGATTGTGGAAATGATTACACAAACTTGTGAACATACTAAAAACCACTGAATTGCATACTTTAAATAAGGTGAGTTATGTGGTAAATAAATATGTTAATAAATCTTTAAAAAATTACTCATCACTAAATTAAGATATATTAAAGAAACTATAACCGAAGCAATGGCAATGCCTTCCTAAATATGAAAGGGGTGTTGAGAAAAAGGAAAAGAAAGTATTTGCAGAGGTGCCCAGGTCTCAGTTAAGGACATCTGAAGGTTGGTGGTGACAGGTACATAGATCAGAAGGCTTGTTGTAGATTATTTGCTTCCCTGCTTCTGGGATGACTCACAGTGCCAAAGTCCTCATATGATCCTCAGGTCTCTTGAGTAACTTTTCTTCATAATCACATTACAGAGAGATTCCTGGCAGATCCTGATCAGGCTGCTGTGAACCTGCATGCAGGTTGCACACTGTGCGACTTGAGTGGCTCAGTTTCATCACAGCCCTGCAAAGTCAGGCCCCTGAAGACTCAGAGCATCCAGCCTGCCCGGCCATTTGCTGTGGCCCGGGCTGTGCATCCATCTGTAGATCAGTAACTTCGTTGATATCCACCTGATTGTCAGAGGTTGCTCATAAGAGGGATTTCTCTCAGGTCTCAAAAAGAGCAAAAAAGTATCTGCTTTTCCTGGTTTAGTCTGTTCTTAACTGGTAAACTCTTAGAGTATTTAACTGATTATGCTTCTCTGGGCCCCTGAAAAGGCTACAAGTTAAATTTGCAGTTTTCTTTTAGTAATTTTCTAAAACTTTGGACAATGGTTCTCAAACCATAGTGTAAATTGTCTGGAAATTGAAATATTAAAATATGCTGTTTGCCTATCTGCCCTCAACTATGACCATTTAGCAGGTCTAGAAAGGGGCTAAGAATCTGTGTTTTGGCCAGATAGCAGGTGATTCCGATGCAGGGCGTAGACAACACATTTAGAGCCCTCCCTCATGGTAAGCCCTTCTATCATTTAATTCTTCCTTGTTCTATCTTGTATATATTTTTTATCATTGTTCCTTTCTACAGATGTGTGTGTGTGTGTGTGTGTGTGTATGCTTACTTATAATTTGTTATTTTCATTTTAAATCAAGTTGTTTTTGTAAATAATGCAGGCTATAAACTTGTCAATTAATTAATTAGTATATAAAATGTGCACAGCATATTACAGTTTCAAGGTGCTTGGGCATGCATAATTTTCTTTCCTGTGACCCTCACAGCAGCCTCCTGAAGTCTGTATTGTTATTCTAGTCTAACACATTAAAAAAAAAAAAAAAACTCTGAGGTTTAGTGAAGTAACTTACAGGAACAAGCATGTACTAACTTAAAAAACGCAAACAACTTAAAGGACTACCGGTGTGGCATGCCCAGTATGGGCACTAGGTCATGATGCTGCGAAGATAGAGTTACAGGCATTTGCAGAAATGGGTTGAGTTTCCATCTCAGAAGGGAAGTGATCTTTCTAAAATTTACCCATGAGAAAAAGCAGCCGATCTCAGCTCTGGTTTCAGACCGGAGATCAACAACCCTTGTTCGGGTTGTTCAGGTGACCTCTCTTGGTCCAGCCTTGATTCAACCCATCTCCGGCATCTGAAACCACATCAGTTATCCCCTCCCCTACCTCCTGGGCTCTGACCACAGTGGGAGCCTTACCGAATATCAGGGTGCTGAATGCTCACAGCCAACCATGCGCATGTCTCTATGGGGAGAGGGCCTCCCCACGCCCAGGCCTCCTGGAGCTGCTGGGCTCAGAGTTCAGACGGTGGATAGAAAGGGAAGGCACAGGGAAGCAGTGATTAGATCTGGTGCCTGGTAGACCTGCTAGGGAGCTGCAAAGTTCAGTGGGAAAAGCTAGGAAGCTCTTGGTCTAGATTCCAGCTTGGTTTCTCACTGGTTGCATTCTCTTAATGCAACTGATTTAATGTCTATAGAGCTTTAGATTCCTCACCTATAAAATACCCACATCTAAGGTTCAAGTGACAAGCACACAAAGCAAAATGTGTCGTCTGCCCCAGGTGTGTCAGGTCTCACAGTAAACTAGGTCATCTTTCTTTCCCTCTCTGTGTTTATTTAATTGGCTCTATGATTTGTTTCCCATTCCTGCTGTAACAAGTTAGCAAGAACTTAGAAGCTTAAAATAACACAAATTTATGATCTTGCAGTCTGGAAGTTAGAAGCCCCAAATCAGGGTGCCAACAGGCTGGCGTTCCTTCTGGAAGCTCTAGGGCAGAAATTGTTTCCTTATCTTTTCTACCTTCTAGAGGCCGCTTGCATTCCTTGGCTCATGGCCACTTCCTTTATCTTCAAAGGACATCACTTTATCCTCTGCTTCTGTGGTCATCTTCTTGTCTGACTCTGACCCTCCTGCTTTTCTCTTACAAGGACCCTCGTGATTACATTGGGCTCATTCAGATAATCCAGGATAATCTCCCATCCCAAGACCCTTAATTTAATAATATAAGCAAAATTATCTTTTGCCAGGGAAGATGACATATTCACATGTTCCAGTCATTAGAATGTGAGCATCTTTGGGGGTCATTATTGAGTCTATTAGGAAGGAAGGTCCAGAAGATGCCATCATAAAAACATGTCCTGAAGCCATGGCTAAGAAGATGATGGTGGAACATGAAACATGTTTGCTACAATAATTTAAGCCACATCTAAG
The DNA here is from genome assembly GCF_008728515.1 of Papio anubis. Lineage (NCBI taxonomy): Eukaryota > Metazoa > Chordata > Mammalia > Primates > Cercopithecidae > Papio > Papio anubis. The sequence goes on along the minus strand of NC_044982.1, from coordinate 8,857,797 downwards.
AGAGATGTGGAGCCACAGGGCACTATAAGAGCTTCCTACATCCTCATAGGGTGTCCTAAAGTAGAATACACTCAAATCTTTTCCTTCAAGCACTAACCCATGAAAATCCCTCTGAAAACTCCACCGCCATTTGTTCTTCAGTCTCTGCCAAGCTCCTCCAGTGATGACAATCCCCAGGCTTCCTAAGTCCAGCTTTACCTGTAAGAAATTCTTTCTAGATATGGAAAAGATCTCTCTGAAACCTGCTTAGGCTCTTTCATTCTGTCCCTGGAGCCACAACGAAGAAAAACCCAGCCCCTTTGCCTTCAGAGATCTTTTGCTTTTGCAGACAGTGAGTGATTGTGAACGCCTCTTCCTGTTTACACTCTGGTAAGAGTTTACATCTCCAGAATAAATATTCTAATTTTCTTAACGATTTCTTGTACAAAACAGTTTGGAATTCCCCTTTCATCTTGGTTACTCTTCTCTGATGTATTTTATTTTTTAATGACTTATTGAAAAATTTTAAAAAATCAGACTGTAAAAATAATTTACATTCCCTTTTGAAACTTGGAAAAACAAAGAAGGAAATCAGTTACCCCTAAATCCATCACCCAGTGAGAACCACTGAGTGTGTATTTTTCCAGTCGTGGGATAGGCCTGGATTCTAATCTAACTGCTCTCACAGAGCCATTGTGTGACCATGGGCAGGTCCCTCTCTCCTCCAACCCTCACTTTATTCATCTCCAAGCTAAGATGCTGGCTTTGAATTCTTTTCCCCTTTATATATCTGTGAAAGTCATTTGTTTCAAATATTCACACTGGATTCTGGCTAGAATAGAAGAGCCTCGCTTATTATTAACTTTTTAAAAAGAATATTACTTCTGAAGGCCCAACTTATAAGGAAACGTATGATTCATCCGTGGCGATGTCAGCCTGCATTCTGCTGAGTCATCTTATTACAGTTGCACAGTCCTGGGTCTCAGTGTCACCCCATTGAGTGGATCTCGTTCCAGTCCTTAGCACTGGGGTCTCCAATAGCCTCAGAGTTCATTTTCTGCCTTGTATCCATTTCCTCACAATTGCACCTCCCCAGAGCAGCTCCGTGTTTATTAGACAATCATGAGGAGATGGAGGCACTCTCTGAGGAACAGAGAAGTAGGGGTTCAAATCTGGAACTCTGAGTGGCATGTGATGCCAACCTTTTCTTGGTGGTAAACAGCCTGTTTGTGAGAAATCAGACTTTACAAAGTCCTTTAATATACATCTCATTTGAACCTCACAACAACCCATTAGGTTGTATCTTTATATAACCTTTTTAATAGAAAGCAAAGAAAGAAACCTAAACTTTCAGAGAGATTCAGAGAAGTGAATTTAAAGTTTTTCAACCTTAATGCATAGTAAGATATGCATTTAACTACAATCCAGTCCAAATATGTGTATGGAATGATAGACAGACAACAAACTAGATACAGACACATAAACAGATAGAGAAATAGCCAGATACATATACAGGCAAAGTGAGAAACAGAAGTTTTACAAAACATATTTACAGCTAGCTAGCTATGTGACAGATAAACTAAACAAAAGTTGCCCAAAACAACATTTCTTCCAAATGTGGGTGTTTAAATCTGATATTTTCTATTTTATAATATTCCGCTTCATTGTTTTAAAATGCTAGTTGTACTCAGTTGATTTCATGAACCTCCAGCAGGTCGTGACCATAGTGTGAAAACACTGGTATTGAAACCCCTAGTGGTACTCAGTTGATTTCATGAATCTCCAGCAGGTCATGACCATAGTGTGAAAACACTGGTGTTGAAACCCTAACCAAGAGTGCACAGCCAGTGTGCAGCAGAATGAGCCTCCAGTCACCAGCCCAGAGCTCTCAGACAGAATTGAGTTCCCATACAGTAGGACTTTCCACTCATGTCTGCGGTCTAGGAGGAGATTGGGTTGAGCAGCCACCAGGCACGATGGAGCAACAATTAACCCTGGAGTTGTGGAGGCAGGTGAGGTGTCTGGAAAAAAGCAGGGAGGCTGGAATGCCACAGAGGTGGGGTTCTGACCCGCAGAGGCCGGCTTCTCTGTTCAGATCATCACTTCCTGCTCAGTCTCAGGCCCTAGTAAATGAAATGTCTGCTCAGTAGCATTGTTGGAAGAATTAAATAAATGGAGTGGTTTACATGAAGCTTATGACCAGTGCTGTGAGCTTCACTGATCTTAGCCTCCTTTTTCTAAGGACATTCTTCTACATGCAGCATATTGCTGTAGTGGGGTGCTCTGAGGCAGAGCCCCAATATTTCTGAATTTCGGGGATTTGAAACATGGAAACATATATTTCTTTTGGGTAGAGAGTGTTTGTTCCAGGTGAAATCACATTGGAGATCCAGTTAAACATGCATTACATAAGGTCAATATCTACCAAAGTTGTGTATGGGGGAAGCGATGTAACCTTGGGAAAAATTCAGAATCTATGAAATTATTCAAGTGCTTAATGTTTCCACTAGGATGTTTAACATCTGCTGAGTGAAATGAAAGTCTACCTTCCCAGGTCTCTAAGGACCACGTAGGGTCTGGCTGAGACTTGACATCAGGGCAGAGCTGGCTCTTCATAGGGAAATGACCACAGCTCCTCAGGCCATGGTAGGTTGAGAATGAAGGAGGAGGAGCATAGGGACCCTTGTGGGGGCACGAGGTTTCTGGGTAGAAGGAGCAGCGCTAAGTCGCTATTGAGGTTGAGCTGCTTCTTCTTTGGGTGGTAGATTCACTCTGCCCTTCCCACTCCCTCAGTGGGATCTGCAACCACAGCAGACCCATGAGGGAAGGAGTAGAGCCCAGTGTGTACATGTGTACATGTGTGTGAACATTAAAGTGGGCAGGAGATGGTATCGTGGTACAGAGACGTCGCAAGAGAACCAGAGGAGAAGGATGGAGAAGGTCAAGCATGAGGTCAAGGTATGAGAGAGGCAAACAACCAGAATGTCTGAGAAGGCAGAAGGATGGGTTTCAGTGAATCCTGTGGCATGAAGGGTTAGATTATTAACATGGGGATATGTCAAAGATGGTGCAGCGACAGCACAGGAGTGAGTTTATGATTCCATGCTTCTGAGACCTGAGCATCCTGCTATGTTCCAGCACCATGTCAACTCTCTCAGTCATTCATTTATGCTCCAGAATGAGCCTGTAGGCGTGGTACTATCGTTATGCCTATTTTACAGTAAACAGAGACACAGAGATGAAGAAACTGGACCATGTTAGTAAGTGACAAAAGGCAGAAATGAACCCAACAGGGTTGGCTCTGCAGCTTGTCGTTGTACCTGCGATGCCCGGGTGCTTGCCTCTGCTCCGTGTTTCTACCCCACTGCCACTCAACAGGCAAACTGCAAAGACTCCAGTGGCTGTTAAAGTGCAGATACTCTTTTTAAAACTAATCACTTCCCTTTTGCTTTTGACTGAAACTCATTGCAGGACCACAAGCCGAGAGAGGGCAGCAGTGGAAACCCAGCCAAACTATTAATGGAAGGCTGGGTCCCATTCTTTATTATCCTTCTGTGGTCTCATCACCAGCGGGGTGAGCCAAAGCCGAGGGCAAGAACACGCTGGGTGACCTTCCACACCCCAAATGCAAGATCAAGTGCTGTGGAGAAGGTGGTAAGCCATGGCTCTTCATTAAAGCAAATATCATTAGACATATGTTCAAGATAACAGAGTGTTTTGACCCCAGCAAGCATTTGAACTGCAGTGAAAATTCATTTTCCTTCTCTAAGGGGAGAGGAAGCAGAGAATTTTTCTAGGACTAAAGCCACCATTGTGAATATGTATTCCTCAATAATAAAACCTGTATTAATAAATAGGCATATGTACATATACAATTACTAATTCAACAAATATTTTGGCAGGCCTACCATGTTTTTGGTAGTGTGTGTGTGTGTGTGTGTTGTGTGTGTGCATGCACACCTGCATAGAAAGTCCTTATGATTTGCTTCTCATCACATTTTTTCTAGTAACTGCCCACCTTGACTGTCCATATCTTTACTGTTATTTTAAAATCCACTTTAGTGGTAGAATGTTACTCTGTTGCCTGGCTGTTTTATTGGTCTTGTGTTGGTCATCCAACCCCAAATAAGCCAATCTAAGGCTTATCTGGAAATGTTGAGACAGAAACTGGGAAATGGGGTACAGTTTTGTTGAGGAAGTCTGGAAGAGCGAAGGGATATGTGAAGACTTTGGCTGAAGTGTTGGCTACCACATTTCTTATCAAGTGGACATGAAAAACAAAAGGAGAGAGGGAAGGGGGCATAAAAGGATGGCGGGAGGGAAGGAGAGAGAGAGCGAGCGAGAAGAAGGGATATGGGCAAAAGTTGAGAGGGCCTGAAAACACATGACATGAGGATCTTTTCCTCTATCCATTCCTGAAGACTACCAGTGTTCCTTCCTTAAGCTCCTTGTGATGTCTCATTATCTTTAGGATAAACTTCCTTTTTTGCTTCATTTATCTAAGTGGAGTTATCAATGCTGCTTCTTCGACCTGACCACCAAAGTTGTACCCTAGCAAGTCCTCATTAATCCCCACCCATATGCCACTGGCATGCTGGGCACTGAGAATGCCCAGAACTCAGATCCTGCTCCCAAAGTTTCCTAGTCTTCAGAAGGTGATGTTGTTCAGGGATATTAGTTAGCACATGGGGAAAGGATACTCTACTGGAAGACCTCCAGGAAGAGAAGAATGAATCTTGAGCTGGGCCAGAGTCTGGAGGTCCCTCCCAGACATGATTTTTTCAGAACTGTGTCTTAGAGGATGTGTCCATTGCCAGCTCAAATAATCAGTGGAGGCCCAGAGGTGCAAAATAGGAAGGAACAAGTCAGTGAGCATGGCTTGGTTTGGCTGTATTGGGGAAATAATGGATTAAGAATGGGTTAGGGCAGGAAGGGAGGCTGGAAGGGAAGTTAGGAGCAGAGTAGGAAGGACCTTGTAGGCCAGTTTAAAGAGTGTGGGCTGGACCTTGGTGAAGGTTGTTAAGCGGTGATGGTCCCGTTCCATAGCAGACATTCCTGGAGATAAGGGAAGTCCACTGTAGAACAGTATATATATTTTCTATTGCCCCAACTGGAATGATTTTTTGATTTGTACATTTTCTAAAAGGTTCATCTTGAAAAACTTATATAAATATGCTCTTCCTTCTTCTGCATTTGATAAACCAGAAATCTTCAAATTGAATGATTCCTTATATTTTTTCAAACAGGTATAAACAGGAGAAAAAGCACTGGGTATAAGAATCCACAAAAGGTGATGTAAGAGTAAATTAGGAGTGAATAGTAATAGTAGCAGCAACAACGATGGCTGAGTGTTGAGTGTCTGCCACAAGCCAGGTACAGCGCCAAGGGCTGTCTTCAAGAGACAGGCACGGTAACAAAACCAACTGATGGGGACTGCGATGGGAGGGGTGGACAGAGGCTGCCCGGATGCACATCCTGGCTCTGCCACTTGCTGACAATGTGGGCTTGCATATGTCACATTAGATGGGGACGGCTGTAACAATTTCCTCATAGGCTGTCAGGAGGATTCAGTGCAATAATTCAAGTTCAGTGCTGGGAACACTGTTAGTGCTCAGCAAGTGTAAATTATTTGTTCCTTGAAATTAAGAAAAAGAGAAATGATTGATAGATAGGACAGAGATAGCTAGAGAGAGAGAGATAAACATTGATATATTTAAAAATACATCTCTCCACCATATTCCAATGCAACTGCAATTCTACACATTTCTTTCACTGCAAAATTCAGTATGTTTATATGACATAAAATATCAGTTGTATACCACCTGAGGGGAAACCAAGAAAGAGAAAAGCTGACAGTGACTCTTCCTGACTGATATTAAGTCTAAAAATGCTGTGATTTATTGACTATTCTTAGTGAGTACAGATGGCTTTGATAAAATGATTTGTATTTTAATTTATTACTTCAATAAATATATATTGGATAACATTTGGAAAAATAAAATGAATTTTAAAATCTGCTTCTCACGTTAATATTTTAGGTATTTTCCTTCTCATTTTATTTCATACAGTCATTGTACAAAGGATTGTGAATGCACACACTCACAATTGTGTACCTTTCAATTCTATTTCATTGATAATTATTTTAAAACTTTATATACCTTTGTAATAATATTTCAAATATCTACATATTATGATTTTATACGGATGATAAATGATTTACCTAACCTTTGCTCTGCATTGGATATTTCTGTTCTTTCTAAACGGTAATGATTTTGAATAGACACATGTTCATGCCATTAAGAATAACAGGAGATTGAGGTTAACCTACCCCAGTACATTTACAAACACTCAAACCCAGTCCTGGTATCACCAACATCAAAATTTGTATTACCTGAAGACAATTTTAGGGACAGCTGGAAACACCATAGCCATCCTTGTTTCTGTCCTCCTGAAAGAAGAAAGTGCCTAGGCTCTAAGCCACACACATACAGGTTCAGAATCTGCTACCTTCTAGCTGTAGCCTTGGGCCGCTGCTTGACCTCTCTAAGCATTTACTTTCTCAGCCATAAAACTATAAAATATGAGTAATATTGCAACTCTCATCAGGTGATTGTAAAGATTAAATCACATTCCTTTGATCCCTATGCATACCAAATCCCACATACATGATATTCATTGTACTAATCAGGTGTGAGAGCTATGAGCCCAAATCTGATCTCTTTCTGCAGACAGAAAACCTTACGCAGGCAGGAGTGATGTCTCCTTTGCTCCTTTAGTGCTTAGCATGATGACTGTCACGTAACAGGCACTTGGTGAGCAGTTATTAAACAAATGACTGAGTATCCCTCAATATGAAAACTTGAAAAAATGTAGTAATCATTTGACCTTCCAGGGAATGACGAGAACTTCATTTTCTATGTCTAACACTACAATTATGCACACGACTGAACTTCTATCGCAGAATATTTTCCACTGGGATGTAATTGTATTTATGGAAATGATAATATATCTTCAGCGAAACAAACTTCGATTCCACTGTCCTACGTGGAAAAAGTCTAGAGAACAATAGACTTTCCTAGCGGAATGCCCCCTCCCAGACATTGCTACAAAATCACAAAGAAAAGGAAAAAAAGGAAAGTGATTTTCCAAACAAAGCATCTCTACATGTGGGTGGTCAATGATGTTTACCTAAAATGGATTTGTGGCTGAAGAGAAAATTCTTATTTCCCGAAAGGTGAATCTCACTGATGTTGATTACAGAAATAAGTTGTACTGCTTGATGTAAAGAGAGGAAAAAGTAACTTTTTAATTTATCTCTGCCCTATACAAACAAGAGCCAGGAAAGATTACATGTTTGCCTGTGATTCAGTTCTAGAGAGGCAAGAGACTCTATCAATATCGAAGCTGTAAATACCGGAACATTCGATTTGCTTTCTGCCCATGAAAAGCAGATTTTGTTGCTTTTCTCTTCTCTCTGCCGACAACATGCATAAACAGTGGTCCAAAGTGTGATTATTCCCTGTGGATGCCCAGGTCCTTCCTGTTGCCTCCCCTCCACAGTTTGGGGGAAGGACTGTCAATCCCGGTGAGACACCGCAACCTGGAAGCAGCTTCTTGTTAATACTTTCCCCATGAAACTTTGAGCATTTAGGCAAAACCAACACAATCACTTTTTCCCTCCAGATAAATAATTAGATCTCTAAGGCTGCTTATTATCAGAAGCCCGTTACGTAAGGAGCAGAATGATGGTTCTTTCATCACGTCGCGTGAGTGGCTGTGACACACACTGGGCACACGTGCGTCCTGACCTGGGCTACAACAGCATCTGTGGCAGGTATTCCTAGGGTTCCAGAAATAGACTCTGCAGACAAGCAGAATAGAGCGCGGGAAGCATCTTCGTCTCTTCGGAGCCATGGTCTCCTAGTCTGCAAACACCTACCATGTGACCCTCATCACTGCCTTTTTGTGGGGCCTCAGTGCCATCGGGCTGGGCTGTGAGGACCCTTTTTCTAATCACACAACTCTGTACTGACTATTTTCAAACCAAAGAATTGGCAAACGTTGTTGGTAAAGGCTGAGACCACAGAGCACTCTCTTGAAATGGAAGTTCATGTTCTCATCAGGAATTTAGTAATTCACAAGCAAAGGAAAGTCAGTAGATAATAGAGAAGCAACTATCAGCCTCTTTCTATGCATTTTTTCTTTTTACTCTTCAGTCAAAGGGCTTTGACTTATGTGCTAGTATCTTTCATACTTAAGCTTCATCATGGCTCAAAACTTTTATCTCTTTCACCTGTTAAAAGGAAACAGTATCCTTTGTAATTTAAGTGATGTAATTTATGTGGAATTGCTAAGCAATGTTGGGGGCATAGTGGGTGCTTAAGAAATAGCAAGGAAAGTTGAATCTGAACATCTATTAATCTAAATGTCCCTTCAGACTACAAGGTTCTGGAGGGCAGAGACATTCCTGGACATGACTTACCAGGAAAGGAAGATGATAAAAGTCTTTCATCACAGCTGCGTTCCAATGAGATTCTGGGTACTTTCTACACGTTAACTTAGCTCACCCTCTCAACCTCCCAGCAAAGGAGGTTTTTATACCCCCAACTAAGGGGAAAACAAACTCAGAAAAGTTTCAAACTTGACCAAAGCCGTGGAGCTAAGGAAGGGGATATAGCTGGGTTTAGAATTCAAGTTTGTCTGTCTTCAAAGCTTGTGTCTTCCCCCAATAGGTTAATAAAGCAAACATAAGGTGGGACTCTTAGCCCAAAGTTGGGACCTTGTGGTGAAAAGACTAACCAATGAATCATACTTCCAGGTTGGAGCCTAGCCCCACCATTTACTCCCTCTGTGACTCAGTTCCTATCTATAAAATTGGGATAACATCACCATTACACTGCATTGCCTGTGATGTGCCAGGTGCCGTTCTAAGTGCTTACGTGTTCTGACTCATTTACTCCTCACCAAAACTCTAGGAGGTACATAGTGTGATTATTCCCATTTTATACATAAGGAAGCTGAGTCACAATCGACATTAAAAGTAAGTGTCCTACAGGTAAAAGATAGTATGTGTCTGAGCTTGGTTTGAAATCCAGGTAGTAGGTCTTGTAGTCTACACTCAACTGCGCCATTGTTTTTAGTAGCTGCCCTCACAGGATTGGCGTCTGGCTAAAGTAATATGATGCTTAAAACCTCTTAGAACAATATATTGTCCATAGAGTCATTTGCTTAACATAAACAATTATTTAGTATTGTTGCTACTATCATGATTGCTATGTCTGGAATATCCAATCCCTATAAAGCTCAAAGTAACTTCAGCAAAGCAAGTTCAAGATAGATGGGCCAGGAGGTGCTGACTGTCAGTAAGTGAAGAAAAAACATGACCCACAAGGCTGCCAGAATGCTTCCAGGGATCAGTGTGAAATTTTTCTGCATTTTAAAATACATTTTTGAAATTCAACCATTTCAAACAATTCCATAAAAAGAATGTGTATAATTTCATTTTCAACTCTTAGGCAGAAAAGAATATGAGTAAAGCTGTGGTCTAAAAATTAGAAATCTGGCTACTCAATTTCAGATAATTGCAACAAAAAATAAAGTTGATCAGTGTTTAAAGAAACAAGAAATGGCTGGGCGCGTTGGCTCAAGCCTGTAATCCCAGCACTTTTGGGGCTGAAGTGGGTGAATCGCTTGAGCCTACGAGTTTGAGACCAGCCTGGGCAATACGATTAAACCCCATCTTTACAAAAATAAATACAAAAATTAGCCAGGCGTGGTGGTGCACACCGGTAGTCTCAACTACTCAGGGGGCTGAGGTGGGAGGATCACCTGAGCCCAGGAGGTCAAGGCCGCAATGAGCCATGATCATGCCACTGCACTTTAGGCTGGATGACAGAGTGTGACCCTATCAGAAAGAAAGAAAGAGGGAGAAAGAGAGGAAAAGGGGGGGAGAGAGAGAGAGACAGAGAGAGAGAGAGAGAGAGACCGAGTAAGAAAGCTGCATAGGTAACTCTCTAATAGGCTCATATATTTATAATACCTTTTTCCCTTAAAATGTGTCAAGTAAAACTATTCCTTACATGTGCTTAAAAAGTCAAAGAATATAACAATTTATGATACAAATCATCAGTCTCCAGGCTCCACTCCTACCCTAATCCCCTAAATAAATCACTTTTACTGCTTTTTATTGTTGAATTGTTAAAGTAATGGGATTATTATACTCTTATTTCTCACTTTACCAATATCAGATATTTATTGATTTTGTAACACGATAAAACACAATTTAGGTCACTTACATTACTTCCAATGTACTTATATTATATTACATTACATTGTTTTAAAACTCAATGATTTTAACTCAGTGAATTTTATTGGTTAATTTTATTTTACTATTTTAGCTTATCTGTTGCTTCCCATCGTAATTTTTTAAAGTGGACTCTTTTTTTTTTTGTTGAGAGAAGTTTTAGGTTCACAACAAATATGTGCAAAAAATACAGAGCGCTCCCTCATAGCCCCTGTCCCCACACATGCACAGTCTGCCCCGCTATCAACATTCACACAGAGTGGCACATCCGGTAACAACCAATGAACTTGAAATGATACATCATCATCACCCAGAATTCATAGGAGTGAACATTAGGGTTCACTCTTTGAGTTGTAAATTCAATGAATTTTGACAAATGTATAAAGAATGACATTGATCCACCATTACAGTGTTATACATAACAGTTTCACTGTCCTAAAAATCCTCAGCTTGGCCGGGTGTGGTGGCTCACCGCCTGTAATCCCAGCACTTTGGGAGGCTGAGGCGGGCAGATCACAAGGTCAGGTGTTCGAGACCAGCCTGGCCAACATGGCGAAACTCCGTCTCTACTAAAAATACAAAAATTAGCCAGGCATGATGGCGCATGTCTGTAATCCCAGTAACTCAGGAGGCTGAGGCAGGAGAATCGCTTGAACCAGGAAGGCGGAGGTTGCAGTGAGCTGGGATCATGCCACTGCATTCCAGCATGGGCAACAGACCAAGACTCTGTCTCAAAAAAAAAAAAAAAAAAAAAAAAAAAAATCCTCGGCTCTGCCTAGTCATCCTTCTCTTTCTCTAACTCCTGACAGCAACAAATCTTTTTATTATTTATTGCTTTTTCCAGAATGTCATATAGTTAGAATTATACAACACATATTCTCTCAAATTGGCTTTTTAAAAATAAAATGCACTTAAGTCCTTAATGTCTTCGCATAGTTTCATCTCTCATTTGTTTTTAGTACTGAATAATATTCCATTGTCTGGATATACTACAATTTAGTTACTTGTTTGCCTTTTCCTATTGAAAGACATTTGGATTGTTTCCAACTTATAAATAAAGCTACTAAAAATATTCATGCATACATTTTTGTGTGGCCATTAGTTTTCAACTCATTTGGGTAAATATCTAAGAATGCAACTGCTGGATATTATTAATATGTTAGGAATATGTTTAGTTTTGTCGGAAACTACCGAACTGTCTTCCAAAGTGGTTGCACTACTTTGCAATTCTACCAGCAATGAATGAGAGTTCCTGTTGCTTCACATCCTCACTAGCATTCCGTGTTGTCAGTGTTTTTACAGATACCGGCCATTTTAACAGGTATACTTTGGTATCTCCTTGTTGTTTTAATATGCATTTTCCCGATCACATACAATGTGAAAAATCTTTTCATATGCTTATTTGCCATTTGAATATTTTTTTGGACTATGTATCTGTTTAGATCTTTTGCCTGTCTTTTCACATGGTTGTTCATTTTCTTATTGTTGAGTTTTAAGAGCTCTTTGGATATTTTGGACAACATATTTTACCAGATAAGTATTTTCTAAATATTTTCTTCTATGGCTTGTCTTCTCATTATGTTGATGATATCTTTTGCTGAGAACAAGTTTTTAAGGTAATAAAGATCAACGTATCAGTTATTCTTTATATGGATTACGCCTTTGATGTTGTATCTTGTATCTGAAGACTCATCATCAAACCAGGGGTAATCCACATTTTCTCCTATGTTTTCCTCTAGTAGTTCCACAGTTTTGTGTTTTATATTTAGATAAATATTTTAGGTGCATTTTGAGTTGATTTCTGGGAAGAGTGCAAGAACTGTGTCGCATATATATGTACATATTTTTGGCAAATAGATGTTCAGTTTTTCCAGCACCATGTGTTGAAAAACTATCTCCTCTCCATTGTATTTCCTTTGCTTCTGTTATAGATCTGTTGACTGTAATTGTTATAGATCAGTTGACTGTAATTGTACAGGTCTAGTTTTGGGCTTTCTATTCTGTTTCATCAATCTCTTTGTCTATTCTCTCACTAATACCACACTGGTTTGATTACTGTATCATTATAGTATGTCTTGAAGTTAAGTAATGTCAGTCTTGCAAATTTATTTTTCTTTAATACTGTGTTTACTATACTGTGTCTTTTGCCTCTCCATATATACTTCAGAATCAGTAACATTCACAAAATAACTTGCTAATTTTTTTTTTTTTCTTGAGGTGGAGTTTTGCTCTTGCTGCCCCAGCTAGAGTGCAATGGCGTGATCTTGGCTCACTGCAACCCCAGCCTCCCTGGTTCAAGCGATCCTGCCTCAGCCTCCTGACGAGCTGTGATTACAGGCACTCACCTCCCTGCCCAGCTAATTTTTTGGATTTTTAATAGAAATGGAGTTTCACCATATTGGCCAGGCTGGTCTCCAACTCCTGACCTCAGGTGATCTGCCCACCTCAGCCTCCCAAAGTACTAAGAATACAGGCATGAGCCACCATGCCTGGCCAACTCATTGATATTTTTATAGAGAGTATTTTAAAACTATAGATCATGTTATGAAAAACTTACATCTTGACAATATTGAGTCTTCTTACCTATGAACATGAACTCTCTCTCCATTTATTCAGTTATTTGATTTCTTTCATCAGATTTTATATATTTTTCTCATAGATCTTGTTTTGTTAGCTTTATATCTAAGTATTTCATTTTGGAAATACTAATGTAAATGTTACTATGCTTTAAATTTAAAATTTCAATTGTTCATTGCTGGTATATAAGGAAGCAATTGATTTTTGTATACTAACTTGATATCCTGCAACTTTGCTCTAATTACTTATTAATTCTAGGAGTACCAGTGTCTTTTTAATGAAATATTTATCATATATTTCTATTTTATAAATTTAGTAGTGCTTTCCTACCTGTTATCTTCCCCTATCTACCTCCCCTCTTGCCTCTGCTTTTCTGTTGGTTGTAATATTCCTATAATCTTATCAGGTGGATCCCACTGACTTTCTGTTCTTTCCCCTCACATATCTCTTTCTTGGATTTTTTTTTTTTTTTTTTTTTTGGTTAACTTTATAAATTAAAACCAATACATGTACTTACCTTGTTATAAAACATCTCCTTACATGTATTCTTGAGGCTCGCTGATTTCCTCCTACACTCAGTTGGACATGCTGTAAAGTTACCATCTTGACTTGTGTTTTTGTACAATGGCACCCTAGAGTGGATCTTTTTCTCTTCTACGTTATCTCTTTTTTTCTCTATGATTCACTTATTTGGTTAGAGTGTATTTTCCAGAAACTTTTCAAGATGGGAGATTTTGGAGGTAAAATTTTGTGTCTTTGAAAGTAAAAACAAAATAAACCAAAGGTAAAAAAGCATTATTATATCTTCACACTTGAGTTATTTCTACAAAACACTTAGAAGACCTTGTTTCCATCATTTCTATTCATGGTTGTCAAATTTTATTTTTTGATAGGTAATACATTTTATATTTTTCCTTTTGTAATAATTTGATTCTTCTCTTCATCATTGAAGTTGTGATGTATACAAATAAAGATAGGTGAATTTTGGATGATTGAATTTTCATATCCAAAAAACATTGGTTAAAGAAACAATACTAACACAGGAAGACAACCATCTATTTTGTTCCATCCATCTGCATTCCGCTTGTTCCCTTGTTGGAGGACTTGATTGAAGACATATAAACATGAAAATAAAATTTGAGACAGCATAAAGGGACACCATGAATGATAACATCATGATATACAGTGTCTAGAAAGATTTTAATACACTGAGTTATCTCTAATAAGTAGCAGTGTGAACACAAACAGGTAGACCATCTGTGAGAGCTGCAAAACGATTGCATATATGCATTTCACATTTTCCCAAATCTTACACACTTTGTAATCTCTGGTTTCATAATCTCCAATTTAAAAGCCTATGAAAACATTCACGTATGGCCAAGGAGTGCCATTTCCCTCTCTGCTGATGGGCCCCTGCTCTGTTTTCACACTTTCTCTTTTCTCTCGGACATTGTCTTTTTCTGTCTTTCACTATCAGTTGATTCCCATCCCACCCACCTGAGGAGAGGTCAGGAGATCTCACTTTTTCTCCTCTCCTTTCTTTCTTCTACAAACATATTTGAATGCTACACACTATAGATGCAGAGTAAGCATCAGCCATGTCTTCACAGAGGTTAGAGTTGAACTAGAAATGGAAGCATGAGACACAATGTTATTGGGAAGTACAGGACACTATGGGTCCGAGAACAGGGTGGCCTAATGCATGCCTGGTGGGTTGGAGGCTAATCCAAGATTTCTCTGAGTCAACGATCTTGAATGGAGACAGGACAAACAAGTTGGGTTTACTTACCTCTTGAATAGTTTCTCTGCAGTTTTTCTTCCTGTTTACTCTTGGCACTTCAAAGCTAGCATTTTACCATGAAAAATCTGGATCCTTAGAAGAGACTTTGCTGAAACAAAGTATCAGAGACTAGATGGCTTATAAACAACAGACATTTATGTCTCTCAATTTGGAAATTAGAAGTCTGAGGTCAGAGTGCCAGTACGATTGGGTTCTGATTGAGGGAGCTCCTCCAGGTTGCAGATGGCCAGCTTCTCACTGTATCTTCACATGGCAGAAGAGAGCTCTCTGCATTCCCTTTCATAAAGGCATTTATCCTACTCATAAGGGCTCCAACCTCAAGTCCTAATTCTCTACCAAAAGCCCCACCTCCTCATACTTCACAGTGGAGGTTGAGATTTCAATATATGGGTTTTAGATACATGAAAATATTCAGTCCATTGCATTCTGTCCCTGGGTCCCCCAACTTCATATTCCTCTCATATGCAAAATACTTTTATTCCATCCTGAGAGTCCTAAAATTCTTAATTCATTCTTTTGTCAACTCCAAGTCTAAAGTCCAGTCTCATCAAAATATTGTCTAAATAAGATATGGGTGAGATTCCAGGCACAATTTATCCTGAGGTAAAATTTATCTCCATCTGTGAACCAGTGAAATTAAACAAGTTATGTGATTGCAAAATACAGTGTTAAACGGGTGTAGACAGACATTTTCATTCCAAAAGGGAGAAATGGGAAAAAGAAGTGGCGGGTCTCAAACAAGTCTAAAACCTAGAAATAAAGCTCCATGAAATCTTTTTTGAAAAACTTATTTTAAAATAAATTTTATTGTGTGTATTTAAGGTATACAACATGATATTATAGAATACACATGGATAGTAAAAAGGTTGCTATAGTGAGACAAGTTAATATATCCATCATCTCACCATTACCATTTTTTTTTTGTTTTAGTGGCAAAAAGGAGAAAATGTGGCACATATACACCATGGAATACTATGCAGCCATAAAAAAGGATGAGTTTGTGTCCTTTGTAGGGACATGGATGCAGCTGGAAACCATCATTCTTAGCAAACTATCACAAGAACAGAAAACGAAACACCGCATGTTCTCACTCATAGGTGGGAACTGAACAATGAGATCATTCGGACTCGGGAAGGGGAACATCACACACCGGGGCCTATCATGGGGAGGGGGGAGAGGGGAGGAATTGCATTGGGAGTTATACCTGATGTAAATGACGAGTTGATGGGTGCTGACGAGTTGATGGGTGCAGCACACCAACATGGCACAAGTATACATATGTAACAAACCTGCACGTTATGCACATGTACCCTAGAACTTAAAGTATAATAAAAATAAAAAATAAATAAATAAATAAATAAATAAATAAAAAGAAATACTAAAAAAAAAAAACAGTAGTTAAAATCTACTCATTTAGCATGAATCCCAAAACCAACACAATTTTATTACCTATATTCCTTATGTTGTACATTAGATATCTAGACTTGTTCATCCTACACATCTGCTACTTTGTATCCTCTGACCTACATCTCTCCATTTCCTCCCCATCATCCCCTCCCACCTCGACTCCTGGTAACCACTGTTTTGTTCTCCATCTCTGTATATTCGATTTTTCTTTTTTTGATTTCACATATGAGTGAGATCATGCATTCTTCTATTTTTTTTCAATGTCTGGCTTATTTCATTTAGAATAATGTCCTCCAGGCTGATCTATGTTGGGGAAAATGGCAAGATCTCATTTCTGTTATTTATTTGTTTTTAAGGCTGAATGGTACACCATTTTATATGTGCACACACACACGTGTGTGTGTATATAAATATATAGATAGATACGTATATACATACATACACACATAAAATAGTTTCTTTATCCATTCATCTGTTGACAAACCGGTTGTTTCCATAACTTGCCTATTGTTAATAAAGCTACAATAAACATGGGAGTGCAGGTATCTTTACCTTTGGAAGGTGGTCATTTTGTAACCTTTTGCTTTATGCCTGGAAGAGTAGTAGCTGGACCAAAGGGCATTTCCATTGTTAATTTCATTAGAAACCTCCATACTGTTTTCCATAATGGCTAAACTTATCTACACTTTCACCAACAGTCTACAAGAATTTGTTTCCTTTTCTCTCACACTTTCTCCAACATTTGTTATCTTTTGAAATTTGATAATAGTCAGTAATCCTAATGCATGTGAAGTTGTATCTTGTAGTGGCTTTGATGTACATTTCCCTAATGATTAATGATGTTCAGCACTTCTTAATTTATCTATTGTTCATTTTTATGCTTTCTTTAGAGAAATGTCTATTCAGGTCTTTTACCCATTTTTTTTTAAATTGGGTTATTTGGCTTTCTACTATTGAGTTGTATGATATTAACCTCTTATCAGATACATGGTTTGCAAATATTATTTTTTGACATGTAGTTTGCCATTTCATTTTTTTTTTTCTGTGCAGAAGCTTTTAGCCTGTTATAGTCCCATTTATTTATTTTTGCTCTTACGGCCTGAGCTTTTAGTGTGATATCCAAAAAAATCATTGCCAAGGACAATGTCTAAGAGCTTTCCCCTTATGTTCTAGTCTAGAAATTTAATAGTTTCTGGTCTTAGCTTTGAGTCTTTCATCCATGGTGTAAACTAAGGGTCTAATTTTATTCTTTTGCATGTGAAAACACAGTTTTTCCTAGCACAATTCATTGAAGAGACTGCTCTTTTCTCATTATGTCCTGTCGGTGCCTTTGTCAAAAATTAGTTGACCATATGTGTTTGGGTTTATTTCTGGGCTCTGTATTCTATTCCTTTGGTCTATGTGTTTGTTTCCATGCCAGTAACATACTTTTTTTGTTTAGTATAGCTTTGTAATATAGTTTTAAATAAAAAATAAAATGCTTCCAACTTTTTTTTCCTCAGAGTTGAAACATAATATTTCTGGAGGCTGGAAGTCTGAGATCCACATGCTCCCAAAGGACCCACTTCCTAAAATCATTATTTTGGAGGCTAGGATCTCAACATATGAACTTTGGGGGATGGGGACAGAAACATTCAGTCCATTGCAGAGGATGAGTCTGGGTTAATATGAAAGAGTCAGAAAAACTTCTTTAAAAAGCCAATCCTTTGCTTTCTGTGAGTGGAGACTAAGCAGAAGGAGCAGTTTAAGGCAGCAGGAAATGCTAGGGTGAAGACTCTTGAAGGAAAAACTGAAGGCCAGTCAGTATGGCTGGAGTGAAAAAATTCAGGAAGATACTACACAAGTTGAGGCTGGTGAGGAGGCATGGCCATGGCGAGAGTTTTGGCCTTTATTGTAGGAATGAAGGGAAGCCCCTGAGAGGTCCCACTTCTTAAGAAGGGGAAGAGTGGAAGAGACAACAGGACTGTTAGGGAATGTCCGTTTTAACAACATCACCTTGCTGCCATGTGGATAATTGATTAAAAGAGGGCCACGGTGTGTGGGAGACTCACTGTGAGCACCTTGCATTAATCCAGACATGATGACAACTTGAACTAGGATATTTGCTGAAGAAATGGAGAAAAATAGATGACGTGAGTGATGTAGGGATATAAAGGCCATAGGAGCTGGTGATTGATTTCATATGAGCAGTGTGGCCTCACAGGCATCTTCCAGGTTTATGGCTGGAGCTCTGGATGGACTGTGGTGCTGTTGAAGCCAGAACCAGACCACGTTTGTGGGAAAGACAATAAATTGAGCCAATTAGGATGGGGACGGGTGTTCAATAGAGCAGAGATAAACCTTTATTGAGGAAAAGATGAGAAAGCTACATTTAGGAGGCAGGATTTGAACCAGGCCTTGAATACATCCAGAAATCAGAGCCAGGCATAGTGGGAAGGTTACAGGGGAAGAGAGGTTCCCAACAGAGAGAGCACCCAGAGCCTTAGGGGATCTTGGCATTTTCATTCCTTTTTTTTTCTTAAAGTAAACTTTACTTTGAAATTCAGCATACCTATAGAAAAGTGCATAATTTATAAAAATACAAATCTATAAAAACTGAATAAAGCAGATCATCCAGTTTCTTTGGGAAGGGGTTGATTTTTTTTCTGAATTTTCTATTTTAACTGCATCTAGTTTTCTGATTGAAAGTGCCGTTGAATTCCTGGAAGTAAGCTGGGGAGAAAAACTCATTCAATGAGTGAATACGCTTGGCGAGAAGTAGTGGGGCTGTAATTGTGATAGTAACAGTGTTACTAGAGAACATCGGTGACTGCTGTTGTTATATGTTATGTTGATCATAATTTTTACTGCATTAGAAGAACGGAATCAGAGAAGACTTGGAGATATCAAGTCTTGGAGTATGACTGATAAATAAATAGAAGTAATGCTAGATTGTATAAGAAAGAGTTCAGTTTTAGAAATTTTAAGTTTCAGGTGTTTGCTCAAAAGTCACACAGAAGTGGAAATGTCTGGAAGAACAAAAGGACAGAAGAATGCATGGGTGAAAAATCAGAGGAGAGATCTTGACTCCAGGAGAGATGTGTGAGTTCTGCTGTGGAGCTATATTTTATCATGTCAGAGTGGAGATTCTTGCTTTAGCAGCAGTTGCGTAGAATGAGATGTTCAGGATTTGTCTTTTTCTTTTATTTTACCCAGAAAGAAATGGAAGTAACTAGAGTGTCTGTTATACAGTTGCAAATGCAGTTCTGGAACAACAAAGATTGATTAAAGCTAGAAGCAGGGCTTCGGGTGTTGTCAGTTTTTAGAGAGTAATTGAAGCCACAGGGGGGACAAGGTGGTCTGGGGAGTGAACGGGGAGCAAGGTGACCCCAGTGTGACAGAGGCTTCCAGAGCTCAGGGCGGGAGTCCCAGCGGTGCCACAGTGGTGGCAGCTGCCTCACTTGCCAAGCCCAGGTGGATGAGGTGGGCAGTGGGTGGGGGGCACTCACGCACCATCCACAGAGAGGGTTAGAAGCCAGAGTGCTTTCCAGATGTCAACAGTCGATTGCAGACAATTAGGAGGCTGCCTTTTTTCTCTCTCTCCCAGGACCCCTAAGACAAACTGTCTGAACCACAACAGTTGAGTCTGAGCATATCAAATAAGTAAGGCAAAGAGAGACCCCATGGAATAACTGTGGTTAGTGGCTTGCGGGGCTGCGGATGGGGTGTGGGGGCGCGGGTTGCTCAAGAGAAAGAAACTTGCTTTTAATCAATGTGCTAATCCAGGACATAAGGTCTCCTTTCTCTCCCTCCTTCATTTCATTTCCCAGGGCTCAGTCCCCATTCCCACTCCCTGCTCCCTCCCCATACTGGTTGAATGGAAATTTGGTCCAGTTTTTTTTTTTTTTTTTTAATATAGATACATTAAAAAACAGACACTGATCTTCAAAGAAGCCTGCAATTTCACTGGCGACGGAATGTTTATAGCCACAATTTGTTTGGTTCTGATAAAATGCACATGCCCCGTTATTCCATTTTATTTTGCATCCCAAGCCAGGCTTGCTTCATACATTGGCCTGTGCCCCTCCTCGTCAGCAAGACAGAGGGAGACAGAGAGACAAAGAGAAACAGAGAGACCTTCCTTGAGCTGTGGCTACATCTGCCTGTGGGTGTCCTGGAC
Source organism: Papio anubis (assembly GCF_008728515.1). Lineage (NCBI taxonomy): Eukaryota > Metazoa > Chordata > Mammalia > Primates > Cercopithecidae > Papio > Papio anubis. Next base: position 8,837,571 of record NC_044982.1, on the reverse strand, counting down.
TGCATGGGTCCAGAGGTCATTGAATGTGGCGGAAGGAGACACAGTTCAGGAGAGAGGATGACCAGTCAGAGGGAATTTCAGGCACTCCCAGAGATACATTATGCCACATCAAGAGAAACACCAGCCTTCCCAGGTCTAGCTGAAGCTAGAAGATAATGCCCCCAGTTCTTCTCGGGAGGTTGTGCAATGGAGGTGAAAGAGTCTTGAAACTAAAAAGTGTGGACTTAAATCTTAGCTTAGTCACTTTCTTGTGCTATGATTTCAACACAGTTTTCTCTGAATTGGCTTTCCCTGTTTGAAAACCAACAGTGTCAGCCCTACAGAACTGGTGTGAGAGTAAACAGATTGGGACCAGGTCAGCAGGACGGAGCATGTGCAGAAGACAGTAGCAAGTGCAGTTTTGCCAAGGAGAGGGAATTGAGAGGAGTGTTCTAGCCGGGAGGGCAGTGGGCACCCCAGCATACGGGCATGAGGAAACAGCATTGCTTGGGGAGAAGTCTGAAGTGACTGGGTGTTTAGTTCAGAGACAGAGCAACAGGAAATGAAGCTGGCAGAACAAGAGGTCAGGTTGTGAGCCACTCTGAGGAGTTTAAGTTTCCTTTTGCCGGCCGTGGGAGAGCTTTAGGATTCTAAGTAGAGAACGACACATGTTTAGATTGTGCTCTGGAAAAAAAAATGACCATTTGCAGCAGGGTGGTCCACTGCAAGGGTGGGAAGAAGAAAATAAGTTAGAAAGCGTAAGGGTAGGTAATGCTTCTCAGTTCTGTGTATGCATTACTGCTTCACTGTGGCAGCGAAGGACACCCCCTTCGATGGTCAAGGGTTAGGAATCTGGGTTCAGATCTCAGCAGATCTCTTCATGGACCAACTGTGGAATCTGCATCAAGTCACTTAAGGTCGCTGTGCCTCAGTGATCCTATTTATAAAATGTGGATGGCAATAATGTTTATTGCCAATATAGATACTGTGAGGATTACATGAATTATTATTATTATTTTTTGAGATAGGGTCTTGCTCTGTTGTCCAGGCTGGAGTGCACTGGTGTGATCTTGGCTCACTGCAACCCTGTCTCCTGGGTTCAAGCGATTCTCCTGCCTCAGCCTCCTGAGTAGCTGGGATTACAGGTGCCCACCACCACGCCCAGCTAATTTTTGTATTTTTAGTAGAGATGAGGTTTTGCCATGTTGGCCAGACTGGTCTTGAAATCCTGACCTCAGAAGATCTGCCCACCTTGGCCTCCCGAAGTGCTGGGATGACAGGCCTGAACCACTACACCTGGCCGACATGAATTTTAAACACAAAAGAAAATCACCGCAAAACACTTAAAGAGTGTGCATGGCAAATACAATACATGCACTCAATAAATGCTGCATATTATTTCCAGCTAAAATGTCAGAGCACTATGTGCTCTAACTCAGCACTTTATGTACGTCATTCCATTTAATCTTTGCATTTTCCCTGAAAGACAATTGCTACTTCTGTTTCTTTTTCTTTGCCTGATGAAAATTAAAGTTCAGAGAAATTGAATCCTTGCCCAGCATGATTAGATGCTACCTGGAGGAGCGGGGAAAATAAAGCCAGATTGCTTCCAAAACCCATGGGCTTCAATATTGCCTATTGAAAGACGAGGAACAGGAATGAAAATCTCCAGCTCTTCAATCTAGAGTTGGAGGGAGTATATAAAAAAGCCAATGAAGATATTGCTGATGGGAAGGCTTAACTTTATGCTTTTGGTAAGTGTTCCCTGCAGCCCCACTGCTCTCCATCAGTACGTGTGTATGCGTGTGTGTGTGTATGCGTGTGTGTGTGTGTTGGGTGTGTATGTGTGTGTGTGTGTGTCTGTGATTGGTCAGGCTGACTCTGGCCAGAGCTAATAAGTGTTCCCTGCAGCCCCACTGCTCTCCATCAGCACGTGTGTGTGTGTGTGTGTGTGTGTGTATGCGTGTGTGTGTGTGTGTTGGGTGTGTATGTGTGTGTGTCTGTGATTGGTCAGGCTGACTCTGGCCAGAGCTAGTAAGTGTTCCCTGCAGCCCCACTGCTCTCCATCAACACGTGTGTGTGTGTGTGTGTATGCGTGTGTGTGTTGGTGTTGTGTGTGTCTGTGTGTGTGTGTGTGTGTGATTGGTCAGGCTGACTCTGGCCACAGCTAATAATTCTCTGAGGAACTCTAAATGACGCATTGCTGTTGATCAGACCAATCAGTCAAAGGGCAGATTCTACATTTTTACTCTCACTGAAGTCTTCCTTTTTTCTTTGTTCCTTCATCAGTTTAAATCTGATGAAGACAAACTCTTCTTAAAATCTGATAGGCTTTATTTAAGATTTGTATGATTTTATTTGAAAAGCTAATTTTTAACTATAATTCAAAATTTCTCTGTAAGTAAGACCCTGTCACCAATTTTCAGTTCCCAGTGACAGAAAGCAAAAGAATAATGAAATGAATAATGGTCAGTGAATAATGGTAAGTGAAAAATGAAAAATGGGGTTGGAAGAGCCTCCAGCCCAACTACCCACCTGGCCTGCAACCCTGCCATGTTCCCTGTGTGATCCCTGAAGTCTTTTCTTCCATGGGCAGACATTCTGAGTTTGTCCAGTCAGTCACAGAAAGGACACAGCTTCCATAGTCTTTGGGTAAAGTTGTGCCCTGGAGCTAAGTCAGGTCTACACAGATGGCACTTCTACTATGGAATTTGTTTTCAAATGATTTTCAGTGTAGTTGACACTCTATCCTAAAATCCTTGCCAGGAAGTTGTAGGGGAGCTGCTGCATTCTTGACATAAAGGTGATTCTCCAACAGTTCCCCGTTACATCTGAGATAAGATTTGAACTCCTTCTTACCAGCAGAGCCGGCTAGGTTGCAGCCTGTGCACTGGGCCCCAGCTCATCTTACAGTTCTGTCCACTCACTCTCTCTCCCTTAGTCAAACTGACATTTGCTTTACTCCTTGAACTTCTGCAAACTTGTCCTGACTTCGAGACTTTGCAACTGCTGTTCCCTCTTCCTGGACCACTCTTTTCCCAGATCTATGTAGGGCCAGCTCCTACTTGTTCTGTAGGTCTCAGTCTCTGTGTCAAATCAACCAGGATTTCTGGAGCTTTCTATCTAATATGCTTCCTTTCCCCTCAGCCACTGTCTTAGTCACTGTATCATTTTATTTCTTCATATCCCCTTTCAAGAAGAAAATTACCGTATTTAACCTCTTGCTTATTTTTTGTTGTTTTTTTGTTTTAGGCAGAGTCTCGCTCTGTCACCAGGCTGGAGTGCAGTGGCGTGATGTCGGCCCGCTGCAACCTCCGCCTCTTGGGTTCAAGCGATTCTCTTGGTCTCAGCCTTCCGAGTAGCTGGGACTACAGGCACCTGCCACCACACCCAGCTAATTTTTGTATTTTTAGTAGAGACGAGGCTTCACCATGTTGGCCAGGATGGTCTCGATCTCTTGACCTCGTGATCCGCCCTCCTCAGCCTCCCAAAGTGCTGGGATTACAGGTGTGAGCTACCGTGCCCAGCCCCCCACTTGCTTACTCTTTACTTTACTTTCCTTAAATAAGCTTCAGGCCACACTGGTGGAAATGATGAGCTTTTTTTTTGGTGGGGGAGGAGGTTTACATCTTTGTTCCTATTGAAATGAAATTGCATCTGGAATGTGGTGTAGCCCACCGGGGCTATTTGTTGAATTAATGCCTTTGTGAATGATCAAATGGGCTGAGTATGGGGAGAGCTCAAAATAAGTATGTAGAGTCAAGGCATCTTAGAGGCCGTAAAATATTGCAGAGATTGATTCGAACCCATTATGCTTATTCCATAGACAGTGAATCTGTGTCCAACAAGGCCAAGACATGCACCCAAGATCACACCCTGAGTATATGCAAGAACTGGTCCAGGAGTCCAGCTTCCTAACAGCAGTGACATTTTTTCTTCTTTTGACAATGAAAAGTAAATGCATCAGCATCCACCAAAAGTGTGAAATCAGTTAGGTACTTTAGATCGAGGATTTTCCAAGAAGATTTTCTAAGATGATGTTTTTGATGCAGAGAAGATCTGAATAGAAAGCAAGGAGGTTAAATATCTGAGAAAAAATATCTGAGAATATCTGAGAAAAAATCCAGGAGCAGGAGTCAGCAGATGAGATGCAAGGAAAAGCACAAAATGAGGCCTGGCAGGAAGACTCCAAGGTAGGGGTGGGGAGCCTAGTGGTGGGCAGGCCTTGGCCATCCGGAAAAGAGCCTTGATTTCAGCTCCTGCACATTGGTGGTCATGGAATGGGCAGGTGGGATTTGAGGAATGCACATAGCATTGGTGGATGGAGGAAATGGAAAGACGAAAGAATCACATAGAGGAAGGCCTATCCAGAGGTCACTGATGGGCAGAGGGTCGTCCAGGAAACGACCACACCAAGCAGCAGAGGGATGAGGTAAGGAGCTTGCGCTGAGGGAGGAGGTAAGGAGCTTGTGTCCAGAAAAGCAGAAAGGAAGGTGTGCACATTTATGAGATGCTCCCAGGACTTCCCGCAGGAAGAGTGCACAGGGCTCCATCAGTCCCTGCTGCTTGTCAGCTGTGAGCTCTAACAATCTTCCCAAAAAAGCTGGCAAGACCTGGGTGCCATCAGTGACCTCAGTAGCCCCCTCCATACACCCTTGGAAGCACCTGGTAGCCTAGCACAGGCAGAAGTTTTGGAGCCAGACAAGCTGGTTTTCTAGGAAACAGCAAGGTGATGTTAACATTTTTGTTGTTATTCCCTTTTTGGAATCACAGTTTCTCATCTCTACAAAGAGAAAAACAATGCCTACCATTTAGCATTATTATAAAGCTTATGTGAGAATTTATGTGTAAAACGCTATGGCAATACAAAGTGTTCTACATATTTATTCCCCTATATTTTTCCTTTTGCGTGTAACCTGGACCTCTGGCTAAACCTCTCTGATTTGGGATTTATTTTTTTATTTTTATTTTTGTTTAATTTTTATTTTTTATTATGAGTATAATCTTTAAGTTCTGGGGTATATGTGCACAATGTGCAGGTTTGTTACATAGGTAATACATGTGCCATATTGGTTTGCTGCACCCATCAACTCATCATTTATATTAGGTATTTCCCCTAATGCTATCCCTCCCCCAGCCCTCCACCCCACGACAGGCCCTGGTGTGTGATGTTCCCCTCCCTGTGTCCATGTGTTCTCATTGTTCAACTCCCACTTATGAGTGAGAATATGCGGTGTTTGGTTTTCTCTTCTTGTATTACTTTGCTGAGAATGATCATCTCCAGTTCCATCCATGTCCCTGAAAAGGACATGAACTCATCATTTTTTTATGGCTGCATAGTATTCCATGGTATATATGTACCACATTTTCTTTATCCAATCTATCATTGATGGGCATTTGGGTTGGTTCCAAGACTTTGCTATTGTGAACAGTGCTGTAATAAACATACGTGTGCATATGTCTTTATGGTAGAATGATTTATAATCCTTTGGGTATATACCCAGTAATGGGATCGCTGGGCCAAATGGTATTTCTAGTTCTAGATCCTTGAGGAATCACTGCACTATCTTCCACATGATTTGGGATTTATTGATTTATTGATTTAAGAATGTTCCCAGCTAAGAAGTTTGAAACTCGCAGTTTCCTAGTATGTTATAAAGAAGAATTTAAGGTCATTTAGTCCAGAAATTAAATTTTTTGTTTACATTTATGTTGTAGAGGGTTGGCAGCATTGTTTCAAAGTTTTGACTTACTTGTCCGTTTTGAACTGGAATATTTCACATAGTGGGAGACTTTTAACATCTCTTGAAAAGTCTGAAAGTCCAACAGCCTGCTGTCCAGCAGTGACATTAGCTGAAGCTGGGTGTCTCCTATCCCACCCTCTAGTTGGATTGGTCTGTTAGGGCTTTCTTAACAGAGTACCACATACTGGTTGGCTTAAACAACAGAAATGTATTGTGTCACAGTTCAGGAGGCTAGAAGTCCAAGATGAAGGAGTCCGCAGGGCTGGTTCCTTTGAGGGATTTGAGAAGATCTGTCCCATGCCTCTCTTCTGGCTTCTGGGGTTGCTGAAATCTCCAGCATTCCTTGGCTTGTAGAAGCATCACCCTGACCTGTCTTTCTACTCATGGGGTGTCCTCTGTGTGTGCTTGTCTCTGTGCTCAAATTCCCTTTTCATAAAGATGCTGGTATTGAATTAGGGTCCACCCTAATAACCTCATCTCCACTAATTACATCTGTAGTGACCCCATTTCCAAACAAGGTCACATTGTGAGGTACTGAGGATTAGGACTTCAACATATGAATTTGAGAGGAACACAGTTTAACCCATAACACCAGCTTACGAGCATCCCCTCCCCCAGGCTTCTGGCAGGCATCTGCAAATTCCACCTGGCTACTGTCATTTTCAGCATGCAGTCCACAACTTTTGGTCAAAAACCTCCTTTCTATCACAGTGGACATGAGGCCCACATTTCAGTAAAGCAAGAGGCAACTACAAGGTCTGCAGTGTTTGGTTAGGTTGAAGGCTCCGTCAAGTGACTCTCCCAAGGTAGCACAGCTAGTGACAGTTGGTCCTTTATGGATTCTAGTCCATTCATCTGTGTACCTCTGGTTCAGCCTGAGAGGAAGTAGTGAGAAACAATACCGTTTCAAGTGTGGTGCCTCTGAGATGGGTGAGGAGTTGAGAAGTCAAGAGGGAGGGTTGGTTTGGGGAGGGCAGGTGACTAGTAGGTGGAGCAGTGATAGGTGAAGCCTGAGGTGACATCCTAGGGGAAATGCGTGGGAGGCAGGGGAATGTGAGATTGATGTGCTCCTGTCTGCCCTTCAAACAGGTCAAATAAGAACCTTCTCATATTTGGTGAGGACGTCATCGGGGTGATAATTTCTTAGGAATTCTTGTACTCTTGTCATTTTTCACCTAATGTAAGTTGATAATTAGGAAACATTACACATATTCACAGAGTAAAGGTCTTGAGATAAAGCATAGTTTCTCAGTGGTTTTTTTTTTTTCCAGATGAAAAATGTTCCTTTGTGTGTTACTCTTATGAACAGCAAGTATTTCTTCCCTACCAAAATGGCAGTTAAATTATATTTTGATAATTTTCTCAACTGCCAACAGCACTTTAAATAATAAGAATTAGATCCCTCTTAAACAAGGCAGTAATTTGATTAAAAAAATGCTGGAGGCCCCATAGCTCAGGGTCTAAGAACTGAACCACAGGCTTGCAGCGAGGTTTACAAAATTCTGAAAACTTGAACACAAATTTAACATGCTTCTCTAGAGATCGGCCCTACTCTATAATCCTAATGAGGAATAGGCATGCAGCTCTCAGGAGATCCCTAGGAACATTCATATGGCTCTTTTTATTTGGGCATCTCTAAACTTCACACAATCAGGTAAGAATTACCGTTGATCCTTAAACAATGTGGAGGTTAAGGGCCCCCATTCATGGTGTTGTCAAAATTCCACATACAACTTTTGACTCTCCAAAAACCAAACCACTAACAGGCTACTGCTAACCAGAAGCCTTACTGGTAACTTAAACAGTTGATTAACACATAAATAGACTGATATTTAGATATATTTTTTGCATCCATGACCTACCTATTTCCTCATTTTAAAAATATTTCTAGGCCATGTGGTTTGTCTGAGGTTTTTCAAACTGTCTCAAATCTCTAAAGAAATGTTCCAGGGCATTTATTGAAAAAGATTCACATATAAGTGCACCTGCACAGTTCAAACCCTTGTTGTTTACTGGTTAACTATACCGTCTTCCCTTTACAGTAGAGAAAGCTGAGACTTAGGGAGAAGACAAGACTCATTCAAGGCTATACAAAAAGTGAATGGCTGAGCTAGGAGTAGCCATGGCAACCACAATCTGGCATGTGGTACTCCTGGGTCATATCTGGGGACCAGGGGCAGCCAGGACAGCCATAACCAAGTGCCTTGACTATGTGATTCCAATACATTATACATTTTGGGGTGTTGAAAATGGCCACCAGAAGAAATAGTTTGACATCGTACAGCATAGGCACTGATGCTTAATGAAAGAAATAGATACAAGTAAAGTACAAAGTATTCATACATGATTACTGGGTACCACACCATACTCTCAACTCTTGAGCTAAAGTCAGACATTAACATCACACAACTCTATCGTCATTGTTGTCATGATCATCATCATTCATTCATTTTAGAGCTGAGCAAACTGAAGCTCAAATTTTATACATATATATGTGTGTGTGTGTTTGTGTGTGTGTGTGTGTTTAATTATGCTTAATATATAGTGAGTTCTTTTGAACAGGTTCTGTACTTATACACTCTGAATTCCTTTCTGCTACATCTCTGTGTCGCTATGCATGTGCATGCCATTATGCTCCTATGAAAATGTTGAATTCCCCCTCTTTTTTCACTACACATCTAATTAAACAAAAAGTTTGCAAAATGAGGAACCCAAGTTACCAGGAATGAAAAACGTGGGCTAAAATTTTGGGAAACTTTTGGGAAGTTTTTTTCTGACTCACTTAAAAACAATTTTAATCAATTTTAAATAAGTCAAACAAACTAACAGATACAAAAATACTATGACAAAACATAATTACCATATTTACCCAATATCTAGAATTCACAAATGTAAACCTTTTGCTACTTTTCACTTTGATTTTTTAAATTAACCACTTTGGAGAGAGTCAAAATCCCTTATATTCTTCTGTGACCCTGTTTCTCTTTTTCCATCTGCAGAAATCTCCAGGATTTAAAAATTGATCTGCACCCTTCTCTTTTACGTTTTATACTTTTGTTACGCAGGCATTTGTCTACAACACTTTGTAGCCTAGTTGTAGAATTAACTGATATGATACTAATTTCCAAAACACTTTTAAAGTATCTATATTTACAAAATTTATCAAATATAAAAATGTACAGATAGTATAATAGACACACATATTTACGTAACACAAAATTGACATGTGCAAATATTGTTTTACTTTCTTCACATGTTTTGTCTTAAAAAAATAAAACATTAATCCCAACACTTTGAGAGGCCGAGGTGGGCAGATCACTTGAGGTCAGGAGTTCGAGACCAGCCTGGCCAACATGGTGAAACCCCATCTCTACTAAAAACAAAAAAATTAGCCAGGAGTGGTGGCGGGTGCCTGTAATTCCAGCTACCTGGGAGGCTGATGCACGAGAATCACTTGAACCTGGGAGGCGGAGAATGCAATGAGCCAAGATTGTGCCACTGCACTCCAGCCTGGGTGACAGAACAAGACTCCATTTCAAAACAAAAACAAAAACACAAAGAAACATTACAGATTTGGCTAATGGACCACCCCCTAGCATACCACCTCCTACTCCCCATACAACTTTATTCCTTTTTCCTTTTTTTGAGAGAAACTTTTCTAAGATTAACACAAGAATAACTGTGATTATTTTCTGTTTTATGCTTATATCATATTAAAGTGTCCTAAGTTATACAGAATAGTGTGTGATGTGTTCTTTAAGATTTATATACCTGGTATTCTTACCTCTATCTCTGTATCAATCTATTCCTTACTTGCCTTTTTGTTTAAATTAACTTTTAGAATTGTCCATGTCGATACATGACACTTTATTCATCTTAACTCTGATTTAACCTATTATTTGTTTGTTCATTCTTATTGTAATGGACATGTACATAGTTGTCTTATTTTATTTTTCCTATCACAAACAACACTGTAACAAACATCCTTACATATGTCTTCTTGCGTATTTCTGTCAGTATTTAATTCAGGTATGAATACTCCCAGAAGTGTAATGGTAGGTCATTGAGTAAACACATCTCAAAGTTACCAAATTTTGCAAAATTGATCTTCAAAGTGGTCATAACAGCTTACATATCTATTAGTGTATAGGAGATTTCTGTTTTCTTCATTTTCTCATTAACACTTGGTATTTTTTTTTTAAAATTAAAGATTCTTAATGTTGTAGCAACACATTCTTTAATGGTATTACATTGTTTTACTTTGTATTTCCCTGATTACTAGTTAGTGGAAATATCTTTCTCATACTTATTATTTGAATTTCCTTTGAATTTTCTTCTTTATGAATTGTCTTTTAAATTAATTGCCAATTTTGTATTATGTATTTCTACTTTTATATTCTTGATGAAATTATGTATTTTATCTAATTGCTAAGATCTATCTATTTGTCTATCTACCTATTCAGTCCTACTGGTTATATGCTTTGCAAATCCATATACCAATCTATAGCTCATCTTGTAAGTTTGTCTACAGTATTTTTTAAATCACAGAAGTCTTTATTTTCAGTGTAGTTAAATTTATTAATTTTTTCTAGATTCTTTCAAAAATGATCTATGAACAGAATACTAGTTTAGTCTGTTGGAGTTATCATTATTAATTTAACAATATTGAAAAATAATTTCGTTGAATACAGAATTCCATTACGCAGTTTCATTTTCTCACAACTTTGAAAGATTCTTCTCCTTCTTCCTCCCACTTCTTCCAGTCCAAACTAATTGATATTCCTCATATAGAGTCCATATATTATTCTCCTGCAAAGTTGTCTAGGTATAGATTTGTGACACATCATAACAAATTCAGCGTGCTCCATCAAACAAGATATTTTATTCATTTGCAGTTATTTTCATCTATTATCTTTTTGATAATTCTCTTCCTCTTGAACTTTTGGTAAATATATGTTGGACATTCTAATTCTACTTCTTTCATAACATTTATTTTTTTCACACTGTGATGCATTTAGGGTAATACTCTCTGGTCAGTCTCTTTTTTTTTTTTGGAACGGAGTCTCACTCTGTCGCCAGGCTGGAGTGCAGTGGCATGATATCGGTTCACTGCACTCTCTGCCTCCTGGGTTCCAGTGATTCCCCTGCCTCAGCCCCTCTCCCTAGTACCTGGGACTACAGGAGCTCACCTCCATGCTCCGCTAATTTTTTGTATTTTAGTAGAGATGGGGCTTCACCATGTTGGCCAGGATGGTCTTGATCTCCTAACCTCGTGATCCTCCCGCCATGGCCTCCCAACAGTCTCTCCTTTTATCTATTCTTTTTCAGCTATGTCTAATTTGTGTTTTGAGTTATACATTTAGAGGGACTTTTGTGTATACATGTGTGTATTATGGTGATATGTATATTCACCTATGACATGTATACAAATATGTATTTCTTTTTATTTTATTTTAAAAATCACTGATTTAATTCTCTGGTTCCAACCAAACACAACACTACAGGTTAGAATCTTGTTTCTTCTTTTTCATGTTTGAAACTCCTTTCACAATAGTGAGAGAAATCTGTATTCCATTATTCTCAATATATTTACTCATTTGCTCTAGTCTAGCAAACACAGAAAGCAGTTTCAGAATTGCTAACCCATACCACTGGAAAAATCAAATCTGCTAACTAAAGTTTGATATTTATTTACAATTCTTTACATGCAATTTACATACTTGGAAATGGAGAATCTTTAGTGTACCATTCAATGAGTTTTGACAAATGAGCCCTGTAAACCACACCGCTGTTGAGATATGGAACATTCCCATAGCCCCAGAAAGTTCCTTGCAGTCCTCCCTAGTTAATCTCCCTTCCTTGCTTCCAACTGCAGACAACCACTGTTCTGATTTTTTGCCATCGTTTTGTCTGTTTTAGAATTTCATAGAAAAAAAAATCTGTATTCTTTTTTGTACAGCTTCTTAGCATGTTTGTGTGATTTATGCAGTTTCCTATATCAATAATTCACTCAATTCTATTGCTGAGTAATATTTTATTATATTATATTTTTCTTATCTGTTTTCCTGGTGATGGACATATGAATAGTTTCAGGTTTTAGCTATTATAAATGAAGTTGTCATAAACATTTTGGTACACATTTGTGTAAAGATGCATGTCTTTATTTCCACTGAGCAAATTCCTTAAATTGGAATTATGAGGTCAAAGGTAGGTCTATAATTAAAAATATAAACTGCCAAACTTTCTCAAAGAAGTTATGCCATTTTTCTTTCTCATTAGCAACATAAGAGAGATATATGTTCCATATCATCACACCATTTTATTTTAACAGATATTATTTTATGCTTTCTAGGCAGTATGTAGTGGCATCTCATCATGGTTTTAATTGTGTTTCTCTGATGACCAATGATGCAGAGAAATTTTCAGGTACTTATAGGCCATTTTCATGTCTTCCTTTGCGAAATATTTGTTCATCTATTTTGTTTATTTTTTGCTTTATTAAAAAAATTTACTTTAGGTTCTGGGATATATGTGCAGAACGTGCAGGTTTGGTACATAGGTATACGTGTACCATGATGGTTTGCTGCAGCTATTGATACCTCCTCTATGTTCCCTTTCCTCACTCCACACATTCCAGCAGGCCCTAGTGTGTGTTGTTCCCCTTCCAATGTCCATGTGTTCTCATTTTTCAGCCTCCACTTATGAGTGACAACATGTGGTGTTTGGTTTTCTGTCCCTGTGTTAGTTTGCTGAGGATGATGGTTTCCAGCTTCATCCATGTCCTTGCAAAGGACAAAATCTCATTCATTTTTATGGCTGCTTAGTATTCCATGGTGCATAGGTACCACATTTTCTGTATCCAGTCTATCGTTGATGGGCATTTGGGTTGGTTCCAAGACTTTGCTATTGTAAGTGGTGCTGCAATAAACATACATGTGCATGTGTCTTTATTGTAGAATGATTTATATTCCTTTGGGTATATAATGAGATTGCTGGGTCAAATTGTATTCCTGATTCTAGATCCTTGAGAAATTGTCATACTGTCTTCCACAATGGTTGAACTAATTTATATTCCCACCAATGTGCAAAAGCATTCCTATTTCTCCACAGCCTCCCCAACATCTATTGTTTCTTGACTTTTTAATAATTGCCATTCTGACTGGCACGAGACAGTATCACATTGTGGTTTGATTTGCATTCCTCTAATGATCAGTGATGTTGAACTTTTAAAAATATGCCTGTTGGCTGCATAAATGTATTCTTTTGAGAAGTGCCTGTTCATATCCTCTACCACTTTTTGATGGGGTTGTTTGTTTTCTTGTAAATTTGTTTAAGTTACTTGTAAATTTTGGATACTAGACCTTTGTCAGACGGGTAGATTGCAAAAATTTTCTCCCATACTGTAGGCTGCCTGTTCACTCTGATCATAGTTTCTTTTGCTGTGCAGAAGCTCTTTAGTTTAATTAGATCCCTTTTGTCAATTTTGGCTTTTGTTGCAATTTCTTTTGGCACTTTTGTCATGAAGTCTTTGCCCATGTCTATATCCTGAATGGTATTGACTAGGTTTTCTTCTAGGGTTTGTATGGTTTTGGGTTTTACATTTAAGTCTTTAATCCATCTTGAGTTAATTCCTGTAAAAGGTGTAAGGAAGGGGTCCAGTTTCAGTTTTCTGCATATGGCTAGCCAGCTTTCCCAGCACCATTTATTGAATAGGAGATCCTTTCCCCATTGCCTGTTTATGTTAGGTTTGTCAAAGATCAGATGATTGTAGATGTGTCGTGTTATTTCTGAGGCCTCTTTTCTGTTCCATTGGTCTATGTATCTGTTTTGGTACCAGTACCATGCTGTTTTGGTTGTCTATTTGTATCTGTTTTGATATCAGTACCATGTTGTTTTGATTACTGTAACCTTGTAGTATAGTTTGAAGTCAGGTAGCGTGATATCTCCAGCTTTGTTCTTTTGCTTAGGATTGTCTTGGCTATAAGGAGTCTTCTTTGATTCCATATGAAATTTAAAGTAGTTTTTTCTAATTCAGTAAAAAATGTCAATGGTAGTTTGATGGGAATAGCACTGAATCTACACATTACTTCGGGCAGTATGGCCATTTTCACAATATTGATTCTTCTTGTCCATGAGGATGGAATATTATTCTGTTTGTTTGTGTCCTCTCTTACTTTCTTGAGCAGTGGTTTGTAGTTCTACCTGAAGAGGTCCTTCACATCCCTTGTTAACTGTATTCCTAGGTATTTTTTCCCTTTGTAGTGGTTGTGAATGGGAGTTCATTCATGATTTGACTCTCTGCTTGTCTATTCTTGGTTTAAAGGAATGCTTGTGACTTTGCACAGTGATTTTGTATCTTCAGATTTTGCTGAAGTTGCTTATCAGCTTAAAAAGTTTTGGGGCTGACATGATGGGGTTTTCTAAATATGAAATGAAGTTGTCTACAAACAGAGACAATTTGACTTACTCTCTTCCTATTTGAATACCCTTTACTTCTTTGTCTTCCCTGATTGCCCTAGCCAGAACTTCCAATACTAGGTTGAATAGGAGTGGTGAGAGAGGGCACCCTTGTCTTGTACCAGTTTTCAAAGGGACTTTGAAAGTCCATTCAATATTATATTGGCTGTGAATTTGTCATAAATAGCTTTTATTATTTTGAGATATTGTTCCATCAATACCTAGTTTATTGAGAGTTTTTAATATAAAGGGTTGTTGAATTATATCAAAGGCCTTTTCTCCATCAATTGAGATAATCATATGGTTTTTGTCTTTGGTTCTGTTTATGTGATGGATTACATTTATTGATTTGTGTATGTTGAACCAGCCTTGCATCCCAAGGATGAAACTGACTTGATCGTGTTGGATAAATTGTTTGATGTGGTGCTGGATTCTGTTTACCAGTATTTTATTGAGGATTTTCAGACTGATGTTCACCATGAATATTGGCCTGCAGTTTTCTTTTTTTGTTGTGTCTTTGCCCAGTTTTGGTACCAGAATGATGCTGGCTTCATAAAATGAGTTAGAAAAGCATCTCTCTTTTTCAATTGTTTGGAATAGTTTCAGAATGAATGGTATCAGCTCCTCTTTGTATCTCTGGTAGAATTTGGCTGTGAATCTATCTGGTCTTACGCTTTCGTTGGTTGGTAGGCTATTAATCACTGCCTCAATTTCAGAACTTGTTACTGGTCTATTCAGGGATTTGAGTTCTTCCTGGTTTAGTCTTGGGAGGGTGTATGTGTCTAGGAATTTATCAATTTCTTCTAGATTTTCTAGTTTATTTGTGTGGAAGTGTTCATAGTATTTTCTGATGGTAGTTTGTGTTTCTGTGGGGTCAGTGGTAATATCCCCTTTATCATTTTTTATTGTGTCTATTTGATTCTTCTAGCTAGCTGTTTATCTATTTTATTAACTTTTTCAATAAACCAGCTCCTGGATTCACCATTTTTTTTGGAGAGTTTTTCATGTCTCTATCTCCTTCAATTTTGTTCTAATCTTAGTTATTTCTTGTCTTCTGCTAGTTTTTGGATTAGTTTTCTCTTGCTTTTCTAGTGCTTTTAATTGTGATGTTAGGGTATTGATTTGAGATCTTTCTAATTTTCTGATATGGGCATTGAGTGCTATATATTTCTCTCTTAACACTATTTTAGCTGTGTTCCAGAGATTTTGTACATTGTCTCTTTATTCTCATTGGCTTCAAAGAACTTCTTGATTTCTGCTTTGATTTCATTACTTACCCAGGAGTCATTCAGGAACAAATTGTTCAATTTCCATGTAGTTGTGTGGTTTTGAGTGAGTTTCTTAATCCTGAGTTCTAATTTGATTGCGCTGTGGTCTGAGAGACTGTTTGTTATGATTTCCATTCTTTTGCATTTGCTGAGGAGTGTTTTACTTCCAATTATGTGGTCAATTTTAGAATAAGTGTGATGTGGCACTGAGAAGAATGTATATTCTATTGATTTGGGGTAGAGAGTTGTGCAGATGTCTATTAATTCCATGTGATCCAGAGCAGAGTTCAAGTCCTGAATATCCTTGTTAATTTTCTGTCTCATTGATCTGTATAATATTGACAGTGGGGTGTTAAAGTCTCCTACTATTATTGTGTGGGAGTCTAAGTCTCTATGTAGGTCTTTAAGAACTTGTTTTATGAATCTGGGTGCTCCTGTATTGGGTGCATATATATTTACAATAGTTAAGTCTTCTAGTTGAATTGTTGCCTTTACAATTATGTAATGCTCTTCTTAGTCTTTTTTGATCTTTGTTCGTTTAAAGTCTGTTTGTCAGAGACTAGAATTGCAACCTCTCCTTTTTTCTTTTTTGCTTTTGATTTGCTTCGTAAATTTTCCTCCATCCCTTTATTCTGAGCCTATGTGTGTCTTTGCATGTGAAATCAGTCTCCCGAATAAAGCACACTAATGGGTCTTGACTCTTTATCCAATTTGCCAGTCTGTGTCTTTTAACTGGGGCGTTTAGCCCATTTACATTTAAGGTCAGTATTGTTATACGTAAATTTGATCCTGTCATCATGATGCTAGCTGGTTATTTTGCACACTAGTTGATGCAGTTTCTTCATAGTATCATTGGTCTTTACATTTGGTGTGTTTTTGCATTGGCTGGTACCTGTTTTTCCTTTCCATATTTAGTGCTTCTCTCAGGAGCTCTTGCAAGGCAGGACTGGTGGTAATGAAATCCCTCAGCATTTGATTGTCTGGAAAGGATTTTATTTCCCCTTCACTTATGAAGCCTAGTTTAGCTGGATATGAAATTCTGGATTGAAAATTATTTTCTTTAAGAATGTTGAATATTGGCTCCCAATGTCTTCTGGCTTGTAGAGTTTCTTCTGAGAGGTCTGCTATTAGTCTTATGGGATTCCCTTTGTAGGTGACCTGGTGTTTCTCTCTGGCTGCCCTTAACATATTTTCCTTCATTTTGACCACAGTCTGCCACAGCTGGTGTGTTGAGCTGTTGAGGACACATCCTGGGACCAAGCCGTCCAGCCTCCCTGGCTCCAGCAGGGGAAAAGCATGACCTGGAGCTATAGAGATGGATGCCACCCTCCTCCTGCCCAGGGAGCTTAGTGTGTTAGGCAGTTATGAGTCCCAGTGCTGCCTGCTGGCTCTCCCTCAAGGAGCTCAAATGGCTTAGACAGCAGGCACCCCCCAGCTGTGGTACTGGTTGCCCCTCTCTTCAGTAGCTCGGCAAGCTTAGGCAGATTCCAGCTGAGAGGCTGTTGAGAATCTGTGCGGCTCTAGAGTTGGGACCCTAGGCCCCAGTGGTATGGTTTTGTTAGTGAGATCTTCTGACCTGTGGGTTGCGCAGTTCCGTGGACAAAGCACGGTTTCCTCGACTGGGTAGCATGCTCACTCACCACCGTCCTTGGCTGGAGGGTGGGGCCTCCCCTGCCCTGTGTGGCTCTCAGGTGAGCTACTGAACCACACTGCTTCTCCTTCCTCTCCATGGATTATGTCAGTCACCTAGTCCGTTCTAATGAGAGAACCTGGATACCTTGGTTGCCAGTGAAGGATTAGCATGTTAATTATGGTTCTTTTTTATGGGAGCCTCTGATTGCTGCTGTTTCTAGTCAGTCATCTTGGCCTTGCCCCTATTTTGCTTATTTTTAAAATTAACTTGTTTTTCCTTTCTCTTTTAGATTGAGGTGTAAGAATTCGTTATACACTCTGAATAAAAGTCTTCAGTTAGATATGTATTTTACAAATATTTTCTCACAGTTTGAGACTTTCTCAATTATTTTCTTGAATGTATTTTTGGATAAGCAGGTTTTTAAATACACTTAGGAAATTCTAACTTATTATTTTTTCTTTCATGGTTATTGTTTTCTGCGTCTTCTTCAAGAAAACTTTACCCCCAAGTCATGCAAATTATCTTATTTTTTTTTTCTAAAAGCTTTATCATTTTAGCTTTTATTTAAATTAAACTTGAATTTTGTGTATGGTGTCAGATAAAGGTTGAGGTTCATTTTGTTCCCAGATGAATAACTACTTTACTGAAAATAATTTGCTTTTTTCATGTAATTCCTATGGTATATTTGTTGAAAAGCTGTTAACCATATAAATGAGGGTATTCCAGATTTTCTGTTCTTTTTTATTGATTTATTTCTCCAGCCTTATGTAAATAAGTGTGAAACATTGCCTTATTAAACGTAACTGTATGGTAAGACTTTGTAATTTCTTCAATGTAGTTTTATTTGTCAAGATTGCTTTAGCTATTTTAGGTTCTTTGCATTTCCATATAATTCATTTGTCAATATCTTTTTTAAAAGCTGGCTAGAAATGTAACTGAAATCATTGAATCTATAAATCAATTTGAGTAGAATTGATATCTTAATAATATTGAGACTTCAATCTATGAACATGGTATATCTCTCTATTCATTTAAGTCTTCCTAATGAATAACCTAAATTATTATAGATTAGCAATTATAGTAGCTATTAGTGTATACCTCTCTTACATCTTTTGTTAAATGCATAAAGCATTTTGTTATTTTAAGTAAATTTTACGAATTTTATTTTCCAGTATATATAAAGTTTAATCTTGTATACTCATCTTGTATCCTGAGAACGTTAGTTCTAAATGTTGGTTTATTTATTTGTTATTTGGTGGGTCACAGAATATTTCCTAAATAGAAAATCTTGTTGTCTGAAAAAAAAGGAACAATGTTACTTATTTCTTTTCAATATTTATATTTGTATTCATTTTTCTTCCTTTTTTTTTGACCAGGATCATCTTTGTCTTGTTTATAAAGAGAAATAATAATTTAATGTTTCTCCATATTGCTGATATCTCCATGATGTCAGAAGTAGGTGTTTCATACAATCCCTTTATCAGATGGGAGAAGTTTTATTCTATTTTTATTTTGCTAAAATTTTTATTTATTTATTTAAAAAATCATGAATAGATGCACAGTTTTGTCAGATGCATTTTCTCTATGGTGAATTTTTAGATCTTAAACATTTTGTTCCTCAGACAAAGCTCATTTGGTAATAATATTTATAATTTTTTATATATAACTGGATTAAAAATGCTGGTCTTTTGTTAATAATCTTAAAATTCATATTGATGAAGAATATTACCTTATAATTAGTTTACTATTGTTATAAAGTTTAGATAACAGGGTTTTCTGGTCTCATAAAACAAGCTGGGAAGTGGATTGGATTTCCTCTATTTTCTGAAAGTGTCAGTGTAAGTTTGACATTATTTAGTCATCAAATATTTTATAGAATTCAATAGTGAAACCATCTGGGTTTGAACGTCTTATATTTGGGATAGATAAGAAAGAAAACATATATATATATTTGACCTTTGAATGATGTGGTAGTTAGGAGTGCTAGCTCCATATGCAATCAAAAATGTGTGTATAACTTTTGACTCCCCCAAAACTTAACTACTAATAGCCTGCTGTTGACCAGAAGCCTTATGGATAACACAAACAGTCTACTAACACATATTTTGTATGTTTTATATATGATACTCTATATTCTTACAGTAAAGTAAGCTAGAAAAGAAAAGATAATGTTATAAGGAAAATAAAATATGTTTACAATACTGTACTGTATTTATTGATACCATAAGTTATGTTGTCTGCTTACAGGATGAATCCAATGTTTGAAATTGTGGGCAACCACAGCTGCAGACCTCAAAGTACACATCAAGCAATTCAACTTTCTTGTAATGTCATGACTTTTCTCTGTTTCTTGGGAGAATTTCCAAAATCTCTAGTGGAACTTTGTATGGGTCCCATCGTGTTATTCAAGTTCACGGTATTGCATGAAACAAGATGAAAAATATGCGAGACCCGAGAGAGATCACTTTTTACTGCTATGTGCAATTTACTGTAGAGATGAACTGCTCAAGCGGAGATGATTAACATTACGTGATATTATAAGCGGACACTAGGAACACTTGAGCTCACCTCAATGGCAACAGGAGGTGGCTAAAAAAATTATTACTGTAGTACAGTAGGTAGTACAGTTAATTTTATGCAGCTATGATTTAATGCTGCATCTTTACGTTTGTTTACATTTCTCTTGACTTCAAATGGCGTCATGTAAGGTCTCTAAATGTTTGTGTACATAGGTTTTGATAAATTTTAACTTTTTGTATAGATTTGTGCATATTTCATGGTAATAAATGATAAATTAGATCACTATCTCCATAAATTTTATGCATTAATGGCATACCTTTTTCTTTTCTTTTCTTTCTTTTTTTTTTGGATATTTCTTAGGCTGTATGGTTAATCTGCCAGTTTTTTCAAATTGCTGCAAATTTTTAAAAATTTCCCAATATATTTATTGGGAAAAATTCCTATATAAGTGTACCTGTGCAATTCAAACTCATGTTGTTCAAGGGTGAACAGCATAAATATTTAAATTTTTAATTTTGTCTTATGTCAGTTTTTTAAGTACTTTGTTCATTTTATTTAGATTGTCCATAATATTCTCTTATTAACCTTTCAAAGTCTGTGTGATCCTTAATGATATCCTCTCAGTCATTCTTGGTTTTGTTTCTCTTTTTTTTAGTTCTTAAATTAACTTTCTTAAGACTTTACTGATAAGCCTGACAAAAACAAGCAATGAGGAAAATATTCCCTATTTAATAAATGGTGTTGGGAAAACTGACTAGCCATACGCAGAAAACTGAAACTGAACCCCTTCATCACACCTTATACAAAAATAAACTCAAGATGGATTAAATATTTAAATGTAATACCTAAAACCATAAAAACCCTAGAAGAAAACCTAGGCAATACCATTCAGGTCATAGGCATGAGCAAAGACTTCATGACTAAAACACTAAAAACAACAGCAACAAAAGCCAACATTGACAAATGGGGTCTAATTAAACTAAAAAGCTTCTGCACAGCAAAAGAAACTATCATCAGAGTGAAGAGGCAATGTACAGAATGGGAGAAAATCTCTGCAATCTATCCACCTAACGAAGGGCTAATATCCAGAATCTACAAAGAATTTAAACAAATTTACAAGAAAAAAACAACCCCATCAAAAAGCAGGTGAAGGATATGAACAGACACTTCTCAAAAGAAGACATTTGTGCATCCAACAAACATAAGAAAAAAAGCTCATCATCACTGGTCATTAGAGAAATGCAAATGAAAACCACAATGAGATACCATTTCACACCAATTAGAATGGCAATCATTAAAAAGTTAGGAAACAACAGATGCTGGAGAGGATGTGGAGAAACAGGAACACTTTTACACTGTTGGTAGGAGTGTAAATTAGTTCAACCATTGTGGAAGACAGTGTAGTGATTCCTCAAGGATCTAGAACCACAAATACCATTTGACCCAGCAATCCCATTTCTGGGTGTATACCCAACGGATTATAAATCATTCTACTATAAAAACACATGCACTTATATGTTTATTGTGGTACTATTCACAATAGCAAAGACTTGGAACTAACCCTAATGCCCATCAGTGATAGAATGCATAAAAATAGTGTGGCATATATACACCATGGAATACTATGCAGCCATAAAAAAGGTGATTTTGCGAATGATTTTAAAGAAAGCACTTTTGTATTTGTTCATTTTATTTGATGTTTGTCTTATACTTTATCAATTACTGCCCTTTATTTCATTTTTTGCTTATTTTGACTTTAGTTTGCTCTTCTTTTTTAAACTTCCTATAATAAAAACTTAGATAATTTTTAGACCTTTCTTCTTCTATGATATAAGCATATATATCTAAACATTCCTTTCTGTGCACTGCTCAAGTTGCAGTCTACACATTTTGTTAAATTATGATTTCATTATCATTCAGTTGAAAATATTTTTTAATTTTCCTTATAATTTCTTTTTTACCTGATCAGGTATTTAGAAATGTATTACTTAATTTCTAAATATTTGGGACTTTTCTGGATATCTTATAATAATTAATCTCCAATTGAGCTTTACTGTACTCAGGAAATAATGGCCTAGTATATGATCTATTTTGGTGAATGGTTCACTTGCACTTAAAATACATAATTTCTGCAGTTTGGGGGTTTTATATTTTGTAAATGTCAATAAGCTCAATGTGGTTGATTTGCTTGTTAAAAATCTCCTATATCTTACTGTTATTTTTATCAAGTTATTTTGTAAGTTCTTAAATTTTGCATTTCTATCATAAAGTCCCTATGCATTTTTGGTTTTCCTAATAAATTGACTGTTAACATAAAATGCCCATCTTTTCTCAGATAGTATTTGTTGTTTCAAAATGTATTTTATTTGTTATTAGCATAACCATTTCTTCTTTTTTATGGCTAGAGTTTACATGGTGTTTATTTTTTCATTCTTTTACTTTTAATCTAATTATCTTTGTATTCAAAGTTCATCTCTTGTAGCCATCATATAGTTTAGTTATGCTTTTAGGTCCAGTCTAGATATCTCTTTTATGCAAAGTATTTAGTACATTTCTATTTAATGCAATTATTGATACTAAAAGGGTCTGTAATGGTGATAATTAATTTCACTATTATCATTCTTCCATACTAGTCCATCATTTTTTTTCCATTTTCTTATTATTTTAGGCTTTATTGGCATAATTGGAAATAATTGATAGCTAATGACAAAACAACCATCAGGACCATGGAAGAGCCAAATATTTTAGATATATAAAAAAATAGAACCTCTAATATCCTGTCATATACTTTAAATTTATAAATGATTTCAATGAATTCTTGTGCTAATTGCAAGATAGAGTGGGTTTTATTGGATGAAAGTATTTCAAAATGCTTTGTTTTATAGAAGGTTTCTAAGATAATAAAAGCCGTACAAAACTGATACAACTTTTCAGAATAGAAATTTAAAAAGTAAAATGTCACTTAATAGACCTAAATTTTGAATCAATGTTTAAAGTATTCATTCGTCAATTCGATAATCTGGGTCATTTCTGAGGCAGCTTATATTTACTGCTTTATTTTTTCTGGACTACAATTACATTTTCCTGTCTCCTGGTGTATCTAGTACTCTTTGATTATATCCTAGATATTTTAGTGATGCATTGTAGAGACACTAGATTTAATTATGTTCTCATAAGAAGCGGTACTTTCATTTCTAGCAGGTAGTTAATTTTTGGCTGGAATAAAACTCTCAATCCTTTTTTCCCGTAGTGATTAGCATCTCAAATGTCCCTTCAGTTCTTTTGTATTTCAACTGCTGCTTTAGCCAGACCTCCTGGAATCTCTCTCAACTGTGCATAAACAGTTCAGGAGTTGGCCAAGGATTGAGCAGTCTCCCTGCTTTTCAGGATTTTCCCCCTTATTATTTATAAGCCATGCTGGCAGTCCTAAAGCCTTCACTCTTACACATGAAGCCAGGAAGACAATGGATTTCTCCTGGCCTGTGCTTCACAGACTGGAGAATTTTCCCAGGCAAAAAGCCACAAGCATATTAATCTCACCCAATTCGGTTTCTATCTTTCAAGAAGAGATATCTTTCTAGTTTTTGCTTGTTATTGGTTGCTCTCCAGTGGCTTCAAATGGGTTGCTTGTTCTTTCTCTTACAAGTTTTATCATTGTGATTGTGAGAGCTCAATCAAGCTATTCCACCGTTAGTGAAAGCCAAAACATAGCTGTTTGATATCTAGTTTCAGAAACTCAAATTTTTACTTCTGTAAGTCCTATATGGTTACCTTCTAATATTGTTTTGTCATAAGTCTCCATTGTTTTCTCATAGTTTTAGTGTTTCTGTGACTCTAATATTTTCAAACACCCTTATTTTATGAATGTTTTGACGCCTATTAAAAAGGCTGTGGCTTTACATCTTGCCCCAATGTGGGCATTAAATGTCTAGCCTCTCAAGCCTATAGGCGGGTTCAGCCCGTGTAAGTCACCAGAACTTCAGCTCCAGCTCATCACTGGCTCTAGGTTGCCACTTCATTTCTAAAACCTAGAAATTTCTCTTCCCTCGAACTATGCTATGCACTTTTACCTTTCATTTGTTATGCTTGATCCTGCGTTTGTGATTTCTTGGTAGGAGGAGGGAGGTGGCTTCTTACCTTTGTATGAAATAAGGCTCCAAGTGTATTGCTAAGAACAAAGCAGATATTGAATATAAGAATTAATGGCTATACACTTACAAATACAAAAATTCGGAAATTTTGTGATATAATACATTGCAAAGATGAACCCTTAAAAAGTAGATACATTTTCTTGCTCTAGGGGGAATCCGTTTTATCCGTCACATCTGACTCTAAGAACGTTGTTAATATAAAGCTGCGTGGATTCCTAATTTTATTTCTATCGGTGGTGAGAGAAGAGTGCAGTCTAGTCTCTGCTGACTGGAAGTCTTATGGCACAAGAGTTACAAAGACCGTGCTGTCTGTTTCATGGGCAACTTTACCAACATTCCGTGGCAACCACAATGGGAATGACTCTGACTCTACCACAATTTGCAGAGCTTAAGGGAATCCTCATCGATGCTCTACTGATACTTCTGTACCCTACAATTCCTTGTTTTCAATTTCTCCAATTCCTTTGGAAGACTGGGCCAATGGAATGTTGAAATTTCCAGTAACCCAAAACCTCCACAGTCTGTCACACTTGAAACCCGGGGCTGTGCATCCAACCGAGAATTCAAAACATTATTTTCACACTTCACTTCTGACCAAAGGAAATGTGGTATGCTGGCTTAAGCTTTGAATTTCAATCAATTTAATTCAAAATATATGAAATCAAAATGTATTTCCAGGACATCTGAGAGAGTCACC